>NW_026267138.1:3101608-3110315 GCF_000697945.3 Frankliniella occidentalis | reverse complement strand
TTGACCGGCTCGGTTGATTGAGTATGTGCGGCACATGTTAGATTAGGCACACTCACACTCATGGGGTTGGCACACGTGTTCTGAGTGTTACGACTCGAAGCCATGTCTTTGTCTTTGTCCTTACTCGAGCCCTCATCTTTCGGGTCCTTCTTGCCATCCGCAGTGGAAGAAGGAGCAGCACCTCGCTTGTGGCGCCCAGGTTTCTCTGCGCCAGCTTCATTGTCTGCTCCAGGCATGTTTATCCTGACTGACTGAGGGAGCTGTGAAGCCATTAGACCAATGGAAGCTGCAGCAGATGGGGACGCTCCCAATAATGCAGAGGGCAGGAGTTCACCAGACAAGAAGCTGTTGGTGTTGTTGCGGAGAAGATCACTACCTTCCCTCATTTTGTCCAACACTTCCACAGCTTCGGCAGAGAGCAAGGAGTGATCATCCAGTGCAGCTGCAGCAGCCGCAGCCGCTGCAGCCGCGACTGCAGCCGAGTTAGCAGATGATGCCATTTGATGCTGGGGTAAAGAGTAAGAAAAAGGATTCATACACTTGGTCTCTTGGTGTTAAAACAATCAATCAAAATATACAGTTAGTCATAATACCACCTTACCTTGTTAGCTCTTGCTGACAGCTTATTCATTAAATTAGTTTTAGCTTGTGATGCATCTAGAGGAAGAGCTGGTGAAGCGGGAGACCGAGAAGGTACGTCATCACCGCAACTACTACAGCTTGCCTGTCGCCGAAGCTGCTTATTCAGTTCTTTAAGGGCATTACTGTTTTCCAAATTCTGACGACTGGTTTCCTCTAATGCCAAGGTTTCGACAATAGTAGCAAGATCATTAGCGGTTGATATATCCAAGCCTGTGTCTCGTAAAGCATGAACAACAACTGACAGCTCATTTGCAGCAGCAGACATATTCACATTATTTTCATTTTCTGTGTTAACTGCTACCATGGCCTCTTGTCTGGCAACATTCAGAACAGTTTCAGCAATAGCTTCAGCAGCTTGTTTTGCTGCAAGATTATCAGCTGATGCAGCTTGGTCAGTGCTGGCAACTGAGGGTTTAGTGTTCTCAGTTGCATCTGGAAGACTTGGTGTGGAACTTGATTTCCGGCTGGTCATAGTCAATACCTTCCCGGAATCTGAGGAGTTTTTAGCACTCTTAGGTGAGGAGCTATTGGTTGGTTTGACAAAGGTAGTAAGAGTGGTCTGAGTCAAGCCACAAGTCGAGCTTGTCGCTGGAAGAGGTGAAGTATTGTCATTGATCTCAGAATTGACAAGCTTTAGATCGTACTTTCCTTCAGCACCCATCCGATAAGAGTTAGAACCTCCTTGGTCCCATGTGACATCAATCCATCCATTATGGAGTTCTCCAGTAACTGTTCCTTCTCCAGGGGGATTACCATCTTGATCCCTCCACTTCCAATCAAGGCCCCTAACAACCCTAGCTCCAGCAACTAAATGTTTAACCACTTGAGTTTTAAGGAGACGCCTTTGTTTCCGGAGGTTGGCTTCTGCCTCTTTGGCTGCTTTGCCAAGGTCTTCACAGACTCCAGTGACTACTCCATAAATTTCAAAGCCTGAGAGGCTTAGGTAATGAGTTTGACCAGATGCATTTTTGCCTGTTTGTTGAATTCGAATATGTCTCCAGCCTTGGGTTTCATCAGCAGGACATTCAAGTGGCCATGATGCTGTACTACCTGGCTCATTTAAAGAGCAATCATCAATGTGAGCCAAAAGTGTTGTCCAAGTTATGCCATCCTTTGAAACCTGGAAGAGCCAGTTGCGAAGAGCAGAACGCCCATACCCTCTTGCATGTCGAAGAGTGTAACAGTTGGGAAGAACCCAGAGACCAAGGTCTATAGAGAACCACGCACGCTTGTCATCATTAGTATGGCAGTTCAGTGCAGATGGCTCACGGCTCAGAATATCTTCTAGGCGTCCATAGGGAAGGTTGCGTCCATCAGAGGATGTAACAGTAACCAGGCCATATTGCCCAGGATTGACCCACTCTGAAGCTGACTTAGCATTTGTTCCAATCCAGTAAATTACTCCATTTTCATCAAAATCATAAGCATGAAGAAATGAAATTTTATTAGTTTCTTTTAGCCTGCGCACAAATGCAAAGGTAGATCTCTCATGATCATACCACTGCTTGGCAACCATTTTAAGAAGGTAACGTTCTAGTTGTGCGACAGAGCTCAGAGGCTCCATTTTTAAACTCCTCCCAGTCCGATCAATAAGGCAGCTTTCACCTGGGGCTTTTTCAAGGCGGAAGCGTAGTCTCTTTGTAAGAATCTAAAATGAGAAAAACATAACATTGCAAACCATGTATGATATTTTCACAGAAAGCGAATAATATTACAGTGTGGATAGGAATTCTTACCTGCAGACCATACCCTGAACCAGGAGTATCATATAAGTAAACTGGAAGTCGTTCAATTGACTCTAATACAGAAATTAACTTCTGTACCATTATCACAGCAGAGTTGTTGCCACTTTCTCCCTTTTTATCCTGAAATGTAACAAAAACATAGTATCAAATCTCAATTCATTGACTAGAACTGACTTTCAAAAGTTTCATCGGCTAACTTCTTACCTTAAAGCACAAACGGAAGACTTTTTCACGTTGACGAAGTAATTTGTCGCTTTTTTTGAGATTAAGTCCCTCATCCCAACATGAAGTAGACAGCAGAGCTAGGAGGGCTTGTACTAGTCCAGAACTGTGAAGTTCATAAGCGGATACAACGCCATCTTCTTGGAGAAGCAATGAAAGTTCGTCCAAAGCACCCACCAACATTTCTCGCCACGCAGACGCATTCTCTCGGCCACTCATGTGCTGCTTTTGGCATGCTCGTTCGATCTGAGCAACTATATTTCCTAATTTTGCTACAACACCTCTGGGCTGCGCCTGCGCAGCTTTGAAGTATTTATCATAAATTTCCTGAGCTTGAACCTTGACCTGAGGAGTTAATTTAAATAAATGTGATGTCAAGTAAAATTTATAAAATAGCTTATTTGACAGAACTAAACATCTCACAGTACATACTTTTTGCTTAATTGCTTCTATTTTCGAGCGTAAGCGTTTGCCCTTTTTGCCAGTCCAGCCAGCTGCAAATTCTGGTCCAAGTGAGGTCTCAGCTGTGAATGAGTGTTTAGTACCTCGATTGGATTCAAAGATGAACCCAGGCAAATCTTCCCGAAGAATTGTTGCTTGCTGAAGATTAAATAACAAAACATATACGCATAAATAAGATGAGGACAACCGGAGTTTAAATCCAACTATATAAAAAAAATTCACAGACCTGCTGTCCATCTGAATTATGAATATGAAGTTCTCCATCTCTACGAGCAGAGAGTTGCCAATTTCCCACAATAAGTCTGTGCGTGCTTGGTCTTGAAAGAATTGGCTGACTTGGAGCATTAGGCTTCACCTGTGACCTAGCTCTCTGCAGTTTCTCCAAAAACTCGCCACGATTTTCTGAAAAAAATAAAATAAAGATATGCAGGGATAGAAGTTTAAAATGATACACAGCCATATTGTATGTTTTCCTTTCCCCCATACAGAACTATAAAAGGTACGCCAAACAAAGGACAAAAGAAATGAAGAAACAGTCACAATGCTCAGCAGCTACTAAGCATGTATGACCTTGAAGCTTCTTGTGTAAGCATTAAATTCTGCCATAAATAAGGTCAACTCCAGAGCACATTCCTTGCTGAGGGGCAAAACCTTTGGTTCCAACACAAAACTTCATCAATATTTTCATTTTCTTTCAATCAAGGTTGTCATGCACAAAGTATCACTGACTGCAAAGGTTACCAGAATGATGCTAATTGCTTTGAAGAGATTAATATCACACAAAAGCACTACATATATCAATATTTAAGAAAGCAAGACCAAGAAACTGATACAATCACAAACCAAATTATGTTAGTACAAATGTCAATTGTTTGCTTGGTAGAATCAGAAGGATTAATAGTTTTTAAATTTAGTATTAGAATTTACAGGTTAGGAATGTTTTGCAGCCAAAAGCATCACATCATGTCTTACCTTCAGCAGTCAGTGTTTCTGTATTTTTGCCTTTCCCTAAGAACACAGAGGACATACCACGTTAGAACAGGCAACAATTTTGTGCAACAATAACTTCTTAATTTTATGTGAAACTAAGAATGTGCAGACACCCATTACACAAGACTTAAATTAACATAATTTCTGCTACTTTCATGCGGGGGAAATTGGATTGCTGGGGCCCTGTGGTGCATCTAAAAACTGAACATTCACAAAGATCATTTAAGTGTGCTTTCAACTAGTGGTGAAGCTAGTCTACATCTGACTATCCACTCACCATCTGAAGAGCCAAAAGGAAGCAAGAAAAATAGAGTACCAATCAGATTTCATAAGGTGATAGATCAGTAATTAATGAAATGAGGGACTAGGGTGATGTTTGTGAAAGGGATAATAAAATAGGGATACTATCACCTCTTTTCTATTGCGCAATGGAGTCATTACGTAACAAGTAGTAGGTATCAAACTTTGTTAGAGCTTGCTAGCAATGCTAGCCCAGACTGCTACTTTAACTAAAATCTACCAAGAATCATTTTTTTCATAACTTCATCCAACAACAGCAGGTTATCAGTTGATACGGTAACAGCTGCTTAAGACAGATTAGAATTTCACAAAACTTACCAGTGCTATCAGTCCCTGCTTCAGGACTGCCACTGCTATACATCGTAGCTAATTTTCCATCTAGGATAAAGCGGAACCATCCATTACTGCCATTGGAGAGTTCTAATGCTGCAGCATCGGACCAAATGTAAAGGCAGTCCCGGCCACGGCAAAAGCACCAGTCTCGCCAATGATATGCTTTGCCAGCCAATATTTCGCGGGCATCTTCTTGAGCTGTATCGACTTCTGATTCCTCCTGGAATGAAATTATTGAATAATATTTGATGTCACAAAGAGATAACTGACAACTTAACTTCAAGCAGGCTCGAGATACTCACTTCTTCTTTAACAGCAGTAACAATTGGGTCCTGACCATCTCTTGGCCCCACCAAAGCAAGAACTTTTGAGAACACACCTAGACGAGCAAAGTGATCAAGGAAGGCATCTTGAGCTTTTTCCATCAGGTCTTGAATAATCTGGAGAACTACTAAATGGCCATCTTCATCTTCCTGCAAAGAAAAGAAGTAGTACTCTAACAATATTAAAACAGTAATGAAAGACTTTGACAAGCAGAGGCAAAAATGGGTAAGTTTAAGGCGTTTGAGAGCCCGCTTACACCATAAACACCCATGTAGCTTTTACAGTGTACAACATAAATTTAGGTCAGTTTGTGGCACCTGATACAGTTGTGAAACCACATATGAAATAATGTTAATAAAAGCGTCAATTTGGGGGGAAAGGGGGGGAAAGTGCAGTAGAATATTAGAGAGAGATCTGTCCATTGTGCTTCTGGAGCATGTAAAGTCAAGTAAAGTGTAAAGAAAAATAACAACTTTTGAAAGTTAATTTGATTTCTTATGTGTTATGCGGAAATATCAAGAAAATGCAGTGTTATAAATCTGAGAAAAGTAAAACACCACACATGCCATGTTCTGTACTAAAAGTCTTGAGACACATGAGCTAAATTGGGCCAAGTTTTAAGTCCACTTTGGTAGTAAAGGTACCAGACACCTGGTAACTACGTTGTTAATTGAGAAGTGTGTGCAGCATAAAGAGACTAAAATTAAAACAAAAAACAGAAAAGTCATGCAATATTTTTAACACACATAAACCCACACTATCAGGCTGGTCTGCCCAACATCCCACAGCAACTGACCTTTGAAACCCAATTGAAAGCTTTGATACCCAATGAAGAATTAGAGGGCCACCAATAGGACATCTGAAACCCCAGAGCCTTATTAACTAAGATATTTCTAACAGGGAAAGATACACAATTATACATTGCAATGAGGTGGACAAATATGGATTCAAATGCAATTCAAAAAAGATTGTCACACAATGAAGGAAATAGAAAGGGAATGGCTCAATGGTCCAGGGATTGTCATTCACCAATGTAGCTATAATAAACGTTGCAATAGGTTACAGCTAATGCATCCCATTATAGATAAGAAGCGCCTAGTACCCCAACCTTTTCAGTGATATTAAAAACTCATTTTAAAGGGTTTAAGAGTGATTGTGATTTTAAGAAAGTATGTGCCTATCGCAAGTCAGTGCTTTAAAATTTGAATGTGATCTGGTAAAATATAATTAAGGGCAAAATGTTGAAACATTAGTTGAAAGATAGTTGTAACCTGAAAGCATAATGCCTTGAAAAATATGAAAAATCATGCAAAAGTACATTTTACTTTACCCACCTCATTGTCTAGAACAGTAGCAATCACTTCTGTGAGCGTAGATCCAAAGTTATAAGTTGGGGATTCAAGGCTGCAGGTTTCCATCAAGAGATCATGTTGAATATAATGTATCATTTTCTTGATTAGGCTTAAACTAGCTTTCCTAAAAGTCAAGAAAAAGAAACCGGTTAGGGTTAGGGCCAAACCTGAGGGATATCAAACACGATAGTGCAATATCTTGACATTTACTTACCGAACCGAAGCGAGCATGGTTGACTGAAATGTGTGGCAGAACACAGGCAAAAGTCTCCGTAAATAAAGAGGTGCCATTTCTGGATCGCCCCGAGGTTCTCCATTGTCTTCACTCTCCGTCGAGTCGGAACGCTTCTCGGTCGGGATCATCCACTCGGCGGGGGACTGGAGGATGGCCGCCACCTCCCGGTGGCCCTCGTCTATCCGCTCCCGGGCCTTGTCGAGGGGAGTCTTGCCATCCTCGTCCCTCAGGTCGGGGTTCGCACCATGCTTCAGGAGAACTTTCGCGATCGCCGGCCTTCCGAAACAGGCTGCGTAATGTAGAGAGGACGAACGCTGACCTGAAACACAGAACATTCATAGAAATTTAGTTCAAAATGAATTATACAAATCGTAGAAGCAGGCCATCTGTCAGCGCAACGCACCTTTGTTCACGTCTGCCCCACGATCACAGAGGAACTCGACCATCTCCTGCGTCCCGAACGCGGACGCCCAGTTTAGCAGTGTCTGACCGACGTCGTCCATGAAGTTGACCTCGATGCCGCCAGAGTCGATGGAGTCGACCAGGGCGTCCGTGTCCTTGCTGCGGATGCAGTCGATGAGCTGGCGGTGCGTCTTCTCGCCGGCGCCCTCCAGGCGGCGCAGCCGGGGCAGCAGCTGCCCGGAGCTCGAGGGACCTCCGGTCGCGGGCGCGGGTGCCGCCGAGCCCACCCTGTTGAGCGCCCGCCGGCCTTCGAAGAGCAGCACGAGCAGCAGGTCCACGAGGCGCATCGAGTCGAGCGAGCAGCGCTCGTCGCCCTTCAGGGCCTTCTCGATGGCGTCCGGGAGCGGCGCGCGCAGCAGGTCGTGCGTGATGCTGGGCGAGCCGCGGCAGAGCGTCGACAGCAGGCTGATGATGGTGGACACCGAGGCCGAAGACTTGTTCTCGGGCGCCGCGTTGGACGCGTTGAGGCCCGCGGCCGGGCCGCTGGGGCCGTGGCCGTGGCCGGCGGCCGTGGTGGCCGCGCAGCCCGAGGCCGCGGCCGAGAGCTTGGTCAGCAGCTCCTGGGCGAGGCCGTGCTCAGCCAGCGGCGCGGGGTCCACGCTGCGCCTCGTGAAGCGGTCCGCCAGCGACGCGAAGCAGCGGAGCGCGCCGTCGCTCACGTGCTGGTCCTCGTGCTTGAGCAGCGTGGACAGCGACTCGACGCACGACGGCAGCGTCGCGTCCAGCGGCTCCATCTTGGTGCACAGCCGCGACACCACGGCCATGCTGGAGTGCAGCGTGTCCTTGTGCACGCGGCCGCCGTGCTCGCGGATGAACGAGAGCACGCAGCGCAGCCCGCCCGCCTCGAACACGGCGCCGGCCTCGCGCGTGCAGATGAGCTCCAGCACCTTGATGCACTGCTCCGCCAGGTCCTTGCTGGTGCGCGAGGCCAGCTCGGCCACCACCAGGCGGTTGCAGATGGCCTTGACGGCGCCCTCCATGGCGATGATGCGGCGCGTGCACTCGGCCGACACGTCCAGGTAGTACGTGATGGCGCGCGCCGTCACCTCCAGGACGTTGTCCGGCGCGCACTCGTCCAGGAAGATGCGGCATAGTGCGGGCAGGAAGGTCCTCGGCGGGCAGCTGCAACATACAGGGGAGGCAAATGAGCCGTGTTCACTGGACGATTGCGCCGCGTTGCGCACACATCCCGGCGATGATACACGCGCGATTAGTCAGGGCCCGGGGCGGCGAGGCGCGGCGTGGCACCGAGTGGGTGGAGAGTGGCGCGGATAAGCTCGACGCACCCATTTCCGAAAACCTTGGCCCGGCCCGTCTCAGCTGCCCGGCCACGGCGCCCTTGGCCAACGCAACTTTTCTAATAACCGACTTAAAAGGATGATGAACTGGGCTTATGCTATGGGCGGCGCGGGAGCCAGTCCTGGGCACGCCTTAGTCTCATGGAAAAAGCGCTCGCTCAGGTGGTTGTGTGTAGTTTTAATATAATCACAATCAGTGCAGCGCCCTCCGCTAGAGGATATTAACTTCACTCTATTAAATATCGATTCATCATCGATTTTCCGCTACGCCACGAGGAGTTAGCGAAGCACTCAGTAGGTAGCAACGCAATGCCGAAAGGGCGAAGAACCCGCCAAAGAGGG
>NW_026267138.1:3096901-3098835 GCF_000697945.3 Frankliniella occidentalis | reverse complement strand
AAAGAGGTAACATTTGGGATTTTCCTCAGAAGGCGCCCACCCTTCTAGCGCCCCACTCGTAGCGAGACGCTACCCCTACTCGGACGACCCTTCGGTCAGGGCCCGTGGTCGTGATCCCCCCTCCCCTACTCCTCTCCTGCTCGCTATCCCCTCGCGTCCGTATCGTCCATCGCTTTCACTGGCGGCGGCGAGTAGAGACCAGAGCGCAGAGGGACGGCAGAGCAGTGGGGCTGTACCTATTCGGGGGGAGCGGAGAGGGGTGCTGCCATTCATTCATCCATCCATTCGGCCCGCAGCAGATCCGCTCGGTGTCCAGACACCTGCAAAGTTTGCTTAAACACGTGAGACATGCCGTTGAGGGAAAACGCACCCTTTCGACCCTTTCGTCATCCGGCAAGGCACGCCTCCTGGGCTGGGAGCAGGGAAAAGTGTGTGGGAGGATTGGGGCGGAGGGGAGGAGGGAGGCGCCGGCACGGGGGTGGACAGCCCGCGTCCACGTGACCCCCGCGTCCACGTGGGGGGGCCTGCCGCGGCCGCCCCCCACCCCCTCCCCTCTCCGGCGGATCGACACGGACGGGCCGAGCGAGCCCGCACACAAATAATGTACAGCCCGGCCTTATTGAGCGAGGGTGGGCTGGGCCCGGACCCAGAGGGGGCTCGCCTCGCCGGCCCACCAGGCCGAGCCCCTGCAGCGGACACAACAAGGGGTCGCACGTCCTTGAAGACCGTTTGAGGACGAAACACACACACACACACACACACGCAGACGCAGTGATGAGGCAGATAGCCTAATCTCGCTGACCCCGATCTGCGTCTTCATTTCCGGGATTCAGACCGTGCTTATCGCCGGTGGCCAGCAGCAGCAGCAGCAGCAGGGGACCCATCGCCGCGCCGCCCGCGGGGGCCGCGCCCTTCGCTCTGTCCCGGCCCTATGCACTTACCCCCCCCCCCCCAACCCCTCTTACCATGCCGCCGCCGGGTCACCTTTCCGGACGAGCAGCCACTGAAATGTCACAGTGTGGCGGCTCGACGACCCGTCCCCGTCCCGGGCGGCGCCCCGGCGCTTCCTCCTCCTGGAGCCTCTGTCGGTCGGGCCGCCCGCCCGAGCCGACACATCCTCCGCCAGCAGGTGACGTAACGCCAGGCTCTTCCCATCGAGGCGCCGAGGCGCCGGCAGGCCGCGGAGTCGCTTCCGTTTGGTCAGCCAGCACGAGCCCAGAGGGGGCGCCTCACCTCATACCGAAAGGCGGCCCCCCGAGCGAGCAGCCCCCCGAGCGAGCAGCCCCCCGAGCGAGCAGCCCCCCGCGAGCTGCTCGGCCCTCGGCCGGGCGGGCCGTGGAGAAAGCACTACTACCTGTAGTGCAGCCATTAGGGCGGCCCAGCCAGCCGCCCCTCGGGCATGACGGGCCGGCGACACCGCCGAGCCGTCGAGTCACCCCAATCCATACATCGCCGCCCCCCTGCAATCTCGTCAGCCTGGCCCGGGCGGTGTCTTGTACAAACAAACACAGACACACACGCACTGGCGGCCACTTCAAACACACCTCAGCAATGACGTCCCCCGCCAGCCCCGGCCAGCCCCGGCCCACACCACCGCGAGCCAGCTCAGCGCGCGAGCCAAGCCCAGCCGATTTGTTTGCATAATTTGTTGGGCTCGCTACTCGCGGCGGTGCAGTGTACCTCGCGGGCGGCGGGCGGGACGGGACGCGGGACGCAGCGCGCAGCGGCGCAGCGGCGGCCCAAGGACGGTAAAGTACGTCGGCACGCACAGCTCGGCCTGCTGGCCCGGGGCCCGCGGGGTCAGGGCGCACGTGAAAAAAATGAATAAGGAAACTTTTTATTTTTCGTCGGAAAAATAAAAGGGGGAAATAAAAAGTAATATAATGCGCAATGTTGTTTACAGAGGCCCCGCTTCCTTTTGCGTCTCACCGCGA
>NW_026267138.1:3093856-3095567 GCF_000697945.3 Frankliniella occidentalis | reverse complement strand
CAGTCGGGCAGCAAAAGGTCAACGAATGCTGCGCTGCGCCGCGAGGCGCCACGAACGGGCACCGCGACGCTCAGCCAAACGCGCTACACCGGCGGGGCGGGGGCAGGCTGGGGCAGGCGGAACGGTACGGGCTCTAGAGAGCTGCGCCAGCGCTGATCTCAGCTGCACCGCACCGCACAGCGCCGCCACGGACAAGCGGAAGGTGAGGAGGAGGAGCCGACCGCGACTTTGTTGTGTTATTAAACTCAATTAAACTTAATTAATCGGGCAAATGTTTTCGTAACGACGTTGCTGCCGGCCAATGTCGGTTGGTTTCGCAGTGAGATAGCCTGTAAGCCCCCCCCCCCCAAAAAAAACAAGTACTTATACGCCATTATATCTTTGTTAACATAACGAAGCGGAGCTAGCTGAATAACCATCACTCAAAGTTCATAAAAGAGCGCAACGACCGATGCGTAAATTAGAATTTGTTTGACATCGAGGCACAGCCGTCCGGTACGCTTTTAAAATAAAGAGAGAGGGGGTGGGGTACGTGTAGGTAGGTGCACGAGCAGCCAAATAGGTGTGGCGCACATAAACGCGCCGAGGCAATCCATTGGCAGAGAGAACGAGATCAGAACAAAGCATCGCGGACATGCCAAGCCAAGCCAAGCCCGGCAGCGAGTCGAGTGGGCCGCACACGTGCGAGTCACGTGGGGGCGGCCGGAGGGGGGGAGGAGGGGGCACGGCCAAAAACAACGCGATCATACCACGCAGCCCGCCACGCGCCCCGCCACGCCACGCCGGTCAAGGGAATTCCGCATAGCTCGTCGCGGCGCAACCTTACCGCGCGCTACCCGAGTAGTCTAGTCGGGCGCGGCGGGCGGGCGGGCGATGCGTGCAAACCGCGACATCGCAAAAGACATCGCAGCAAAGCAGTCGCGAGACCGGCCGAGGTCAGCGCCGCCGCCACCACCACGGCCGCCGCGCAGCAAGAGCGTCGTCGTCGTCGTCGTCGGGGGACGGGACGGGACGGGCGAAGAGGATCCTGACCGCATAAATCGAGCCAACGCCAGAAATATACGCCACTCCGCGCCACTCCGCGCCACGCGTCACCGCCGTGGTCACCACGACGACGGCGGCGGTGGTCCGCCCGCCCGCCCCCCTTATTTATGTACCGGGCGATATCATTATAATGTCGGCGGGTCGGAGTGTGTGGGTCACATCAACACGACGGGCGTAAACAGAACAGAGACAAAGCCACACGGAGCCACACAAGACTCGACGACGTCGCCGCAATAACGCAAGTCATCACGCCGATGGGAGGCGGCGAATACGGAGCAAACTCGTTTACCCAGCCGCCGTCGATCTGGAATATTATCGTGTTTTGCCCCCGCACTCCCCGTGACCGCGCGCGGGGCCCGTGGCGCCCGGCGGCGGGGCCCGACATGACACGGCGGCGCGATGCGTTTGTCGTGTCGCTATCGCCCTGCTGTCCACGTGCAGGGCGGGCAGGTCGGCCAGACATAAGAGGAAGGGGGGGGGGGCTCGACCGGCACTGCTCACGGCGCGCCATCGATCGGCCATCAGGTAATCTGCCGCAGCCAGCGAGTGACGCCAGCGTCAGCGTCAGGCCGCTCCTCTCCGCGTGTCACACACGGTGGTGTGTTGCGGCGATGTGATTCGCGAGCCCCGTGAGGGGGTGAGAGGGGGAGGGGGGCATTGGAATATT
>NW_026267138.1:3080765-3093245 GCF_000697945.3 Frankliniella occidentalis | reverse complement strand
ACGGGGGGAGGGCGGTGGGTGGAGTCGAGTCCACAGTCCGCGCGTCGAGGGGCGCTGCGCGGCGCGGCAGCCGCCGCAGCTAGGGCCGCGGGTGACCGCGAGGCGCGGGCCGCGGGCAGCCTCAGGGCCTGCCTGTGCAACCAGGGCCCTATAGCGTGCCAGGAGGAGGACCGGCCGCCGCCAAGTGCCGCGCCCCGCGCCAGCCGCGCACAGCGGACCACAGCGGACGCGATGGGATAATGGACGCAGGTCGGGCGAGCGTCGAAATACACGGCCGAGCTGAGCAGCGGTCACTCACACCCGGCCGCAGGGCGCCCCGCGGCCCGCCGCACCGTCACCCCCCGGGGGAGCCGACGAGCAGCTGGTATCACACCCGCGGCCAGCCGGGGGAAACCCTTTCGAGTGTTTGAACCAACCCCCGGCCGCGGGCTGGGAGGAGCCGACGGGTCCATTGGAGGGGTGCCAGGGCTGAGGCCGAGGCGGGACGGCCAAGGTCCTGCCTGAGTGCCACAGGCAGTGCCACACCACTGTCTTGTCACACGGCCTGCCCCCCCGGCCACACTCCGCAATCACGTCCAAATTTAATTTACAAACTCGAGACACACTGCCGGCCGCGCAGGGCGCAGGTTCAGGCCAACCTACACCAACCACTCCCATTTCACAAATTCGCCATATGGCTGAACATATTACGCCTCACTCTGGGATTGTACTCCGATTGATGAGCGGGATTGGGACAGGCGAATATGTGACGGCACTGAGGAACACTACACTCACCTTTCAAAGCAGCGATCAACATTGTCTGACATGAGAAGCAACATGCACAGCTGCTCCAGAGCGATGAGTTGCATGTCCCTCTCATCGCCCTGGCCCATGTTCAGCCATTCCAGCAGCAGCTCCGGGTCTACCTCCGCCATCTGTGAAGAAACAAACACCGACATTAATCTACAGAAGAAAATAAAAAACAAGAGCGATCCATCAGTTTTAAGATTGCCTCGCTTTTGGTTAGTACAATTTCCTCAATCAAAATAGAGTTTAAATAAAGAGCAGCTTCTAAAGATTACAAAATTACTGGTCTTGAAATTTTTAAAAACAATAAAACAATTTATCTTGGCAGTGAAACAAGATAGCAGCTGCTTCTAAATTAAATAAGAGACAATTGCTGTCCATACAATTTCGCTTCAGAAGAAGTGGCAGTTTCATTGCAGGCCTCTCTAGCTGCGCTGCCAGACTACTTCCAAAGCAAAAATGAACAGACAGTACACGAACCCAGGACATCTACCCAAAACAATAAATAAATAGTACGGCAAATGGTTGAATGACCGTAAGATTAAATTAACAAAACAAAGAAGGAATAAACATACCTTGGTGGTTTGGAGAGGTATTCAGCAAGGAATAAAAAGCCACACCAATGGGCTGAAATGAACAATGATGAAAGGATGTGAGTGTTTACATATATCAGGTCACTTAAAATAAACAGTTTAAGAATTTTTTTAAAAACTTTTAAAAAAATTAACAAAGAATTAAACCAATCTAAGCCAATAGTTACAAAAATGATGTTGAATGAATTTTTTGAAAAAATACATTGGGATCTGAACTGAGATGACAGGCACTCTTCATTCAAATAACACAATCCAGGTAAATAATTGAATTGAATAAAATACAATAGGAAACTAATCAGACAATGTGAAATATTGTGAGACATGTTTATGGTGATTATACAGCAGAACGGTCCTAAAATTGGCAAAGTTTGTCAAAGCACTGAATGACCTAAAAACCAGTGTTCCACATGAAAGAACGTCCATAACCTCACTCTTATTGTTCTTCATAATTCAATTATTTATTCAAAGGTTGATGGGAAAAGCATTGAAATTGACAGCTGGGTGACATTAAGTGTCAACGACAACCATTTCTGCTGAAGTGTTAAACTTCAGAATAAATCAGATAATACTCTCAGCACAAGTCCAGCTGATGTGACGGCGATTGAGCTTGAAGATATTTGAGTCAGAGTGAGCATCAGTCACAAATGTTTCCTGAATTTCGCTCAGTAGAACTAATGAACGCAAAATTTAAAACCAAAATCACGGACACCAAATGGACACTAAGCGATGCAATGAGCATGTGTTAGCTGGATTTGTTTTGATTGCCACACAGGAGCAGCGAACATACTACTACTCAGTTTTGCTAGGCCACAGTCCCATACATTAGCGTGGAGTGGGTCTGGAGCGAAACATTCGACCAAATTAAAGAAATAATGGAAAACGTTGGTTAACCATATGCCATCAAACTTTGCAATAGAAATGGAACAGGGTACCCCTTCCTGAAGTTAGATAATCTAACTCGGTGGAGGTAGTGCCATCTTATATTATTTTTGTTACGTACTACGAAACTTCATACCTTTCTACAATTTAATACCACATCTTCGGGCTCTATCTCCACACACTTTCACACGGAGAAAAACACCATCCACACAACACCAGCCCTCTCGCTATTTCCCGTAAAAATTTCACTTTAACGCATTTGCTTCAACGATCGAGCACTTCTCTTGTGCACGAAGGCAATGGCACTGGCAACTGGAAAATACATGTGACGTGACGTCACGAAAGATGTCACGTGACGAAAAAAGCTGACGGTCGTTAAAAA
The DNA here is from genome assembly GCF_000697945.3 of Frankliniella occidentalis. Classification (NCBI taxonomy): domain Eukaryota; kingdom Metazoa; phylum Arthropoda; class Insecta; order Thysanoptera; family Thripidae; genus Frankliniella; species Frankliniella occidentalis. The sequence continues at coordinate 3,090,605 of NW_026267138.1, read as the reverse complement.
CGTATTGGTATTGTATTTCTGGGAGAGACCTGAGCGAGACTAAACAACCAAATGGAATTTGTTTCTCATAGTATGACGAAGTTTCGTCTGTCTGTTTACAATTTACCATGCTCTGGTTGTAGGTTAAGTAAGGAATGAAAAAGAAGACTTTTATTTCTTATTACAATAGTTCAGCTTGTATACTGGTAGCATAAACGCTGTAATTTCCAACATCTCGCACCCTTTTATTATTCTTTTCATACAATCCTAGATCTTTTAACTATTGATCCATTCATAACTGTCAAAACGCCCAGTTACCAATAATGGCTAAACTTGTTAAAGTTTTCAAAACTTTGCGAAACAATTGGAAGAAAACAGTTTTTGGTACAGTTGCCTTGACGTACGGTTTCCAGTATGGATTGCACTCATACGAGTAAGTTAATCCGCTTTCATGAATTTCTTATTACTCTCTGCAACTTGAAATGGAAAACACAATTGGGGAAAATGTCTCATCTACACATTATCCTTTCTTAAACAAACGTTTCGTAACAGATAATATATTTTTCTCCTTCCTCAACCTGTGTAGGTGTAGACAAATGATGAGAGCTTATTGTGAAGCTGCAAAGGAAATTGGTGAGGCAGCCATACCAGTTGATAGCAGACCACGACACGTCACTGTAGTTCTTAATCCAGCTGCAAACAAACGGTTTGCAATCCTTCTACTTCCATTTTTTAGTACTTTATTTCTTCTCTTTTACTATGAAACAAATTGTTTTTGATTTTGCAGGAGAGCGAAAAAGGAATTTGAAGAATACTGTGCACCCCTGTTACATCTCGCAGGATTAAGCGTGAACCTGCTTGTAACAGTGAAAGAAGGTCAAGCTCGAACTTTGGTAGAAAAACTAGAAGAAGCTACTGATGCAATTATAGTTGCAGGAGGTGATGGAACCTTGTCTGAGGCAAGTTTTTCTCTCTTGACTCAGGGCTGAGCGTTAGTCATTTGCAATTTCAATGAGTGCTTATCTCATTTTAGGCAGTTACCGGTCTACTTCGGCGTCAAGATGGATTTGATGTAGCCAGGAAAATCCCCTTCGGTGTGCTGCCTCTTGGGAAAACTAATTCAGTAGCAAAGCAAGTGTTTGCTGAAAGTGCTGATGATCATATAAAACATGTTGTAGATGCAACTATGGCTGTTATTTTAGAAGTTACCAGACCACTTGATGTCATCAAGTTCCAAGTCATTCCTGTTAGTATTTTTTACTTTTCTGAGCCAACCTTAGTACCTTTGCAGTAATACAATTTCAATCCTTGCAGACTGATAAAAATGAAGAGAGTAAACCAGTTTATGGTTTAGTGGGCCTGGAGTGGGGAGCTTTTAGAGACGCAAATGCCAGAAAAGATAAATATTGGTATTTTGGAGGCATTAAGGGTTATGCCTCATATTTATTTACAGGCCTCAAGGTAAGGTAAAGGTGTTGCAACTAATGACATATAATACCGATTGAGGTCAAGTAATGTAATTCTATAATCTTTAGGATGAATCAAAAGGCGTGACTTGGAAAGCCCAAGCAAATTTGGAATATACAAAACCATGTGAAGGTTGTTCGAATTGCTATGGTGATAGAATTGATTTACATCCTGAAAAGGCCCAGTCCAAGTCATGGTGGAGTGTATTTGGAAAGAGACAACCAGGTTCAATATTATCTAACCCAATATCTGCGTTGGACATGAAACTTTTTTCTTTCATTGTGTATTTGTAAAATTTATCAAATTATTTTTTAGGACCAACAACCACAAAATACGACTATAGCCAGAAAGTAAATGAGGAATGCAATGTATTCGAAAATATTGATGTAAAGACAACAGATTTCTCCCTGCTTTCAACTAATGTGTTGAGTGTACCTAAAAAAATTCCTTACCTCCAACTGTCGTATGGTAGGATTCATACAAAATTATTGAAAAATTGTGGGCTTGAGCCATATTACTACTTTTTGCATGCCATTTTCAGGACCCGGCGAATTCAGTTATGAAGACTTTGTGAGGGAGGGATGGCGAAGGGAAAATGGCGAAAGTCCCTCACGTCCAACAAAAATATTAATGAAAGAAGTTAAACTTTACCCCAAAGAAAATTCTCAAACACCATTAGAATTGTTCGAAAATGTGAACAGTAGTTTAGAACCCAATGGAGAAGAAACCAACAAGAATTCTAAGAAGGTGAATAATTATTAAGCTGTTTGAAGTTACATTGCGCTCCCTCCATGTTTACCCAACAGTAACATTTCTTCTGCTTGTAGGAAGTCGAACGATGGATTTCTATTGACAACGAAGATTACGAGGTTAAAGCTGTTCAAGCTCTTCTTTTACCCAATCTAATTAAAGTGTTTTGTCCTGTAAATGCTCAAATAAATTAATGCAAAAGATGTCCTTGCAATGTTTTTAAGAAAAAAAATTGTTAAAGCAGGAGTATTAATTATTTATTTAAGTAATGGCAGTAGCCTCAGGCACTTTTGATGAGGGACGGAGAGGAGGAAAAGGGTTAGGGTTACAGTCTCCTTACATGATTGTGGCAAGAAAAGTAAAATACAAAATCTATCATTCGAATATGCAATAAGCCCCTGTTCCAACCACACTTGTAGACAAAATAAGTATAAGTATTTCTACTTATCACATTTCACTTAACATTAAAGGTAAACATTCTGTGACTCAGTAATGACTTTTCTGAATTGATGTACTATCTATGTTTGTTCTACAACCTCCTTTTGTTAAGAGATGAAATAAGAAATACCTAATAGAAAATGGCATTTATAAACAGGATTGCAAACATAAGATTCACAGTCATATTGAGCACACATTTACATCTAACTATACTTAACTGATCAACAGGCTTAAATACATTTTACAATTCACAGAACACAATGTTCAAATTGACATTAGATTAGAATGTTTTTGTTCCAGGGTAGCAGAAAATATAGGCCCGTCCTTTTAAAATAGAAACCTATACTCCAAATACCGAAACAGTTTTACACTACAATATATATTTGTACTAAATTAAAAATTGTTGTTTTATAAAATAAAGTGAATCTCAAATGTGTTAAAATGTGACCTTTTGCAAACACACAATGGTGCACTCACATCACAACACTAGTCTAAAAGGCACACACCACCTTTAACAGAATCTTAAGAGAGAAGATAACATTGCACATTTAAGTGCTTGAAGAATACCTTGCGAAAAGGGTACTTACAAAAATTAAGTCATAGTTCTTACACAACAAAATGTCGGAAAAGGAGAATACTGTCGTAGTACAGTCTGTAAAGGCTGCTAGTTGTAGGATTGTTACCACTAAACTAGTTTCATGATCAAAACTAAACACTTTATACTTGGTCTTTGGACATGCTGTGATGTTAACAGTAGACTGTACCTGTTTACCACTGGGCAACCAAACACTTACTTTTAGATTAGGTTTTTAAAAGGGGCTATGAAATTCTCAATTTAAATTCTACAGCAAAGTGAAGGCACAGGTTGATTCAGAATATGTACGTTAGCCTTAGCACGTACACATAAAAGAGTATAGTGTAGATTTTAGTTTTGAAAAAGAAAAAAAAAAAAGGTTACAAAAGATGTGATAAAACTTTGTAAGTACAAGGACTGTTATCAATCATGAAGGAAAGTACTATGTTGCAGTTTCAGTCTTCATTACAGCAGTGCCGTATCATGTAGCAGTACCCATAACTTGTGTCTTTTAAGCACAATAAAATGATTAAATAAAGCAGAGGGAAGTAAGCAAATTGAGATTTCCATAAAAGATTGAATATACAACAGAGTAAAATTAAATTCCTTATGCATATTGCATTGGTACAAACCATTTACTGCAGTAAACAAAGAATGTTACCCAACAGTTAAGATTTTCAAAAGGAAAGGAAAAAAGCATCAGAGGAACTTGCAAGCATGCCATCCTACAACACAGGGACACAGAAAAAATTGCCATGATGCCACAATACATCAAGTTTGATATCAGCTCAGTTTCCCTTGGAAATTTTTGTTCAGACCAGCCCCGCATCTTTTGCCATGGAGTAGAATATTGAAGTTTTCTTGTGCAGCAGGGCATCGGGTGATTCATACTCAACCACTTTACCTTGATCCAAGACAAGTACTCTGTAACAAAAATTGTTTCAAATTTTAATTTTTCAATGCAAATGCAAGATGGAATCACCCTAGAGTGGTTAATGTGTTAATACCTGTCAGAGTCCATGATGGTGTTGAGTCTGTGTGCAATTGTCAAAATTGTGCACTCTTTGAATTCTTCCCTGATAGTTCTCTGTGGGATAAAACACAACAACAATAAAACAGTCAATTAATTTAGATATGGGGGCTTTCCAAAGAATAAAGGATAGCAGTACTGTAGTATGTACCTGAATCAGATCATCGGTTTCTAGATCTACAGCAGCTGTTGCTTCATCAAGTACAAGAACTTTGGTCTTCCGCAGCAGTGCACGCGCAAGACAAATAAGTTGTCGTTGCCCCACACTAGATAGATAGATCAAAATGAAAAAGATAGATAGAGGTTTATTCTGTTACAGATTGTAATAGGCAAACTGGAAAATCCTGAAGGTTAACAGATATATCTCACCTCAAATTTTCACCACCTTCAGTGACTTCATGCTCCAAACCTGCAGCTAGCCCTTTCACAAAAGACTTCAAGTGCGCATGCTCCAATGCTCTCCAGATGTCATCATCTTTGAATGATCCAAACGGATCTAAGTTAAGGCGCATTGATCCAGAGAACAGAACAGGGTCTTGTGGAATGATTGTGAGACGAGAACGCAAGGCATGGAGACCAAGCTTTGAGATATCAACACCATCAATAAGTATTTGACCACCAGCAGCTTCAATTATTCTGAACAAGGCAAGAGTAAGCGAAGATTTTCCTGCACCTGTCCTACCAACAATGCCCACCTAAAGCAAATATAAGAATTTTTAAAAATGAGAAAACAGATGAAAAGTTACAAAACAATAACAAATAAAAGCTGAGTTAATTTATCACTAATTTCTGTTCTTACCTTCTCACCACCTTTGACAGTGAAGTTAATGCCTTTCAAAACCAAATCCAGACCTTCCCGGTAACGAACTTCATAGTCTTTAAAATCAACCTTGCCCTCCTGAGGCCAATTGGAGTCGACAACACTATTGGGGTTTTCCCAAGCAGCTTCCTAAAATAAATTCAGTAACAAGTTTAGTTTATCTCAATCACAAGATCTATTTAAAATGTCAGTCATGTTGGTTTCAATAGCTTTGGCATGAGCAAGCCACTGTAGATATGAATTGTGATTAAGCATACCTGAGGTGTTTCTCCATACTCTTTGATTCTCTCCACGGCAACAATGTTGGTCTCCACATCTGATGTCATTCGAACTAACCAGTTAAGAGTTTGTGTAATCTGCAAAAAAAAGTTTTTAAGGTGGTGGCTTGGAAAACAATATACCTTCCTCAAGATATCTTTAAACAAAAGCACAAGGTATCAGACCTGAAGAGCATAGCTAATTGACAATCCCACAAGTCCTGCCATGTCAGGACTAGAATCTTTGCTAATTACAGCAAACAAAGCAGCAAAAAATATGATGAAGTTTCCAACCATCTCCAAACGAACAGCAAGCCACCTGTAAAAGATATTATTTTGGTTGAAATATGGTAATACAGCTAATAATACAATTACTCAAATGAGGGGCTAACAAGACAGCTATCATCCAGAATAATGTACAGCTGACTAAATGAAAACCTCAGTAAAAGATCTAATTACTTACCGATTGGCTATAATACTGGGGAAAAAGCAAACTTGATTGAAGTCAACTTTCTCCTCCGACTCATTGACAAATCTGTCCACAACTCCATAAGCTCTGATGGATGAGGCCCCTGGAAATTTATTATATATTATACATGCTAGTGCTTTAAACTGATAAAAGGTAAACAAGCTCTCTCACCTGTAATACTTTCACCAAAATGAGAATATATAGGTGATCTTGAAACTGATTCAAGACGTTTTAACTGCCTTGAAGTTGCCACATAGAAGCGCTGCAAGAGGTGCGTAGTTAGAAAAGCCCATGAATCTGTATCATTACTGTAATGGCAAGCAATAATTGAAAAAGTTGAAACAAGTTAAACAGACCTGTACAAAATAGTAAAGAATGCCTACTGGGAGAATTACAGCAATAAAAAGGGGAGTGCTGTAACTGATGACTACAAGAGTAGCAATCACCTGAAATTTGAAAGAAAATATCACACTTATTAAATGTGTCAATCAGCAGTATTTGAATAATATTCAACTTAAAGTACTAGATAGATTGATAGATGGATCAAATTAGAGATAAGAAGCCTACACAACTACAAAAGCAAAATTGAAGCACAAAGAGAAGTTATAAAACAAGCACCTACTTTCAAACTCAAACTACAGAGACTTACACAACATGCTCTTAACAACATGCATGTTTAAAGGCAAATTTTAAAACTAGACTAAAGAAATGGAATGGGTTGAGGAGTCTGAATTAACATAGAATACATAGATTAGAAAAATGTCAAGAATTTTAAACACCGTGACTTTTGTTCAATATTTACATTGGAAAGGGTAATTTAAGGCTGTTGGAGATTTCATGGGCATTTCATGTGTTTCTGATAAAAGGAACTATACGACAGGAGTGTAGGAGAAAAATGTGTTAGAATAGATAGAAAGAAAAAGGCAACAGTGGAACCAATCCAGTAAATTTCTCAGAGGTTAGACTGATAGACCAGACAGACAGGATCTTGAAAAATGGATAACATTCCATGCATTCCATTAACACCAGCTTAACAATAAAACTTTACAAGAGCTAGTATCTATACCTGAACACAAGTTCTATCTGGATATTTCAAAAAATAAAAACAATTTAAGGGCACCATGAGGACATAAAACCCAATAAGAATCAAACATAATGACTAATTTCCGACCAAAAATATTTATCACCCATTTTGGAAAATTCAAATTATATGTGCTTTTGCTTTAAACATACCTCTACAGAACACCAAATGGTATCAGTCACTTGAGCACGTAAACAATTGTCTAAAATATCAATGTCTCGAGAAAAGAGAGCTAAGATACGACCAATAGGTGTTGTATCAAAAAATGACAATGGCTTGTGTAAAACATTCAATAAGTAGGTATGCAATTTCTGAGCAGCAAGGAGACATCCAATCGAAGGTGTCACTTCTATTGCTAACGACCCAATTGCTGGAAAGATCGTAGATAACTACAGATAGTTACTTTTGTAGGCCATGGGTTGTTCTTTTAGTAGATAGGTAGTAGATAGATAGACAAAGAGCTTCTTACAACGAAAAATATTTTTTAAAAGCGCATGCTAAAAATTCACAAGGTATCAGAATTAAGGACAAAACCATTATTTCATGTGCACTGATAATACTTCGCACACATCTGAAAACTGATGTTACCACAGCTGAACGTGTGGTGTATGGGTGGGAAAATATTTCACACACTAGAGCTAATTTTTTGTTCAATGTAACCAGTAAACTAAGAGGCACCCCAGCTTAGCACAAAGAAGAGTGGAGAATCAAAGCAATTAGCAAGTAGATTAAAATATCAACCGATTACCTCAAAAAAACAGTACAGAGTGTCCGATATGTTCTGAGGCAATATGTTGTCTAGAACATCAATATCTTTTCCAAACCGTGACAGAATTCTGCCAACAGGAGTAACATCAAAAAATGTGAGAGGAGCATGTATAGCGCCTTTCATTAGAAAGCCATGCATAAGTTTACTGGCCCTCAAACATCCCAGTCGAGGAGTAAATTCAACCAAGAGAGCACCAAGGCCTGATAAAAATGACCAAAATAATTTGTGTAAATTTTACAACTTCCATGAAATGAGTATCCATGAATGAGCATCACACTTAGAAATTACATCTGAAGAAAAATAAGAGACAGGAATATACACAAAATAATGTGTAAAGCAGCCAGCTTTCTTTAACCTGAGACCAAGATACAAAATACCTATGTAAAACCAAAAAGTTACATGGCTTCTATTATACTAATCGCATACACATCAAAAAGTGATTCATTTTCTTCAGATTAATGTATGATGCAATTTTGATGTGGCATAAAACATTGCATATCAGCATATCTCAATACAAAAATAACACAATAATTTGGAGTACTGGGTACTTTATGGTACAACATATCAATGCATATTTGCAATTTTTGGAAACAATTTTTATCATTATTAAACCGAGGAATCAAAATCGACAAAAACAAAGTTCCCTATCAAAAAAGAAGTTAAACGTGAAATGATCAATTCAATGAAAAGTATTCATGCAGAAGGGTTCTTAAGAAACCGAAACACAAACCATGCAGTACAAGGCATTTCATGCAGTTAATTTAAACAGTTGATAGATTTTGAAACTTTCAATTTGACACCATTACGTATCTGATTCCCACTTCACAGTATGGAAAACACAATTGTACAGCACTATAGGTATTACCCAGCTTTATGAGGAAAAAGAAGGAAATACAGTGATCCTCAGTAAGCATAAAAAAATATTAAAGCCCATTATTGTCCAAAATAAATCTAAATTTACCAAAAATCAAAAGAAAAAAAAAGTATGACAATGTTTTAAAAATATTAGATGAGTCTTGCAAAGTTATGAGAAAGAAAGGTAAATGGTAAGAGAAAGTTTACGAGTAGAAGATACACCAATACCAGATATGAACTAAATTGGCTACTCTGAAGAAGCATAACAGTAATGCTATAGACACAAATACCACACAATCACAAAAAGAAAAAAGCCCACATATATTATTGATAATATATATTCTTATGGTACCCTGAAGAAGCCAGAAAGAAACATCGTAATGATTCCAGGCATCGTCAAATCCAGAGTGTTGACATCAGTAGAGAAACGGCTTAGGATACGACCAATAGGTGTAACATCAAAGAACATCATGGGGAGGCGGATGATTGATTGCAGCAAATGATGATGCAAAATAGTTGCAGCATTTAGAGCTCCAATACTTAAACTGATGCTTGAGAAGCAAACAGAAATCACTGCAACATTCAAACAATAATAAGGTGAATTTTTCAACATAGTTGATAACTGCAAATCATTAAATGTTTTGGGGAAGTTTCTCATTTATAGATTATATTTACACAAAAATATAATTAAAGAACTGTGAGACTTCAAAACCGCAATGCTAATATGAACCTCTAGTAGTTTTAAAAGACTTAAAAGGATGACCCGCCAAGCACTTGGGTACAAGAATAACAATTTGAAAAATATAGTCTTTAGTTTATATCCTTACATTCCCCCTCTATGTTCGTTTTATGAAACACCTGCATGCGAGCCTGCATGACAGCTTTAAAATTGATTTCAAGCAACGCTTACAAGACATAACATCACATCTTGGTTTTCAAAATCAAAACTAGGGGACACATGACAATTTTCTAGCTTTCCATAAGCTTGAAAAAACAAACAAAAAAAAAACGAAAGAAAGAAAGAAACAGAGAAAGCTCCCACAAATTTCTAAAAACATCTGACAAGAAATTATTGTTTGACGATCCTCTGTTGCAACAAAGACAATACCTATACACCAAAGCAATTGATGAAAAAAATCTATAGAAGCTCTGAATCATGTGGAACTTTACCGGTACCATCAAGAAAACACCAGGGCCAAGAACTACCATCCAAGAGCAGATATGAAAAGGTTGTTACTGATCAAACCCAATAACACTCACACAGAAACATTTCCTTTTTCAAATTGAACTCCTACACTTCTGTCTTAAAAAAGACAAACATACAAGAATAGTGGTCCAAACAAAACAAAAA
>NW_026267138.1:3059636-3080715 GCF_000697945.3 Frankliniella occidentalis | reverse complement strand
AAAAAAAAAAAAAAAAAAAAAGTACTATCCATCCATTCATATCTATTCCTTTTGAAACAAGAGAGATAAATGACTATGGGTTGATTCCAAATACCGTATAATGATTGGACATTCGTAGTGTAAGAACTGCTATAGTTTCACTGGTAATATGCTGGGAAAGCTTGACTTAAGCATTAGAACTTAAAACGCTAATCAGATGACATTTTATCAGTGGCAAGTAGTAAAGGATAAGCACAGGGAGCATGCTGCTATAAGTATATCATTTAATACTGTATACTCCCACAACCTGGAATGTGATAGATAAAATTGCGAAAGTTGACAAAGGGAGAAAAGCAATCAAAGTTACATAGTATTGATATTATTAGCTCTGAGAAATAGATATTTTTGGTAAACCACCAATTTATTGACATGCTGTGTACAAGAAAGCATAGGTTTGATTTAATTTGTTAAGTCTGCTTAATGCTTTACAGCCAAGTACAATAGTTGAGATTCAAAACAACAATTGGTTTACAAATTGCTAACAAATTTGTGCTGAAAACTTTTAAGGTGCGCAGCATACTACTGATGCTATGAAGGTGTATATTTCTGGGGATATTACTGTCGCAAATCTAATTGGTTGATAAAATAAAAAGTAAAAGCCTAAGCAGACTTGGTTCAATTGTACACAACCTCCATTATTATTATTACGTACCGCAAAGAAACAGTTAGTCCAGCCTCGTAGGGTCATAGGCAAAACATTGTCCAATGTATCTACATCTTTCGTCAAACGGTTAAGAATTCGGCCAACGGGAGTAACATCAAAGAATGATAAAGGGATACGCATCACATTGAAAAGTATATGGTAGTGGAGTATTTTAGCAGCACTTAATGTTCCAACATATGTTGCAAGTGATGCTAGGAACACTGTCAAAACTGGAAAGCATTCCAATACACCAATAAACAACCATAAATTGATAAGGAGAAAACAAACTCAAGGAACATTCAAACAAAACAAAACAAAACCAAAATAATGCAGTACAAGGACAAAACCAAACAAAAACCAAAAGGACAAAACATGTCAAAAGCCGCATTAGACGGGAAACTGGTGAACTGCTCAATGATGCACATGAGGCTTCGTCTGTCTCTACAAAAGCTGGATAAAGTGTATAGAGTTAACAGTGGTAAATATTGAAGTAGGTATAGTAAGTAAAAATACTCTAAAGCAAATGTAATTTACGTAAGTGCCACAACATGCTTTAATGCGTTTAAGAAAAGGTTAAAAAAATAAATAAAATCATGCAAAATAAAATTGATAGAAAAAAATTGGCACACTGAATTCCAAATAGTACTCCAATTTACCGAGAAGAGACAGTTAATCCAAGCACGTATTGAAACAGGTATTGAATTATCAATGACATCAACATCTTTTCCAAATCTGTTGATAATTCTACCAACAGGAGTAGTATCAAAGAAACTCATAGAGCATTTAAGGATGTTTTGTAGTAATTGAATATGAAGAGAAGACGCAGCACGGAGTGTGCCCAAAGCAAGAGTCACAACACTGAACGTAACCACAAATGCTGCAAGAGACAGGGAAATCAGTTAAACACAGTCCCACACACAGAAAAGCTTGAGAATCACTTAAGACACCTTCTAGCAATAGGGCTGAACACACCTGCAGAAATTACAAAAACAAAGCTTACTGCATGTTGGAAATTCCAAACAGCTGAGGTACTGTTTGAAATTTCTAAAATACATTTCCTTCACAATGGCAACAGGATAACAGATATAACCCGAAAAAAAGAGAGACTGTTGTTCCTCAATTTAGTTACTATACCATAAACAACTGGATGAGAAAGCCTCGTAAAATTTGGGGCAACACATTGTCAATGGTATCAATGTCCTTCGAAAATCTGTTTAAAGTGCGTCCAACAGGAGTCACATCGAAAAAGGACATGGGGCATTGTAATAAATGGTGAAACATGCCAGTGTGAAGTTGAACAGATGAACCAATACTGCCCAGAGCAAAGGTAATAGTAGCACCCATGAAAAGAAGCGCTGTGAATTTTACAGAAAAATAGAACAAATCAAATATTTGTGAATTTTGATAATTAACTATTCTGCAGCACCTTGTGGAACAAAAATTATTATTCACATAAAGGACAAGATAAAAAAATGGAGCATATATAATTAACCTGAAAGAGAGAAAAATAGATTGATACATGTCTGGTTCCAACCACAAAAAATTTACATGACAAAGATGGACTTATTCCTGCAAAATAGCACTAATACTGAGAAATATTTATTAACACATAGATTAAACAAGACATAAAAGGTTCTTACCTTGGCCAAACCCTAAAGCTCCATAAACACCTAAGTACATATCACGAGTACTAGTGTAATCTGACCCATTTAGATTGGTGTAATTCTGAGCAGACCACTTTGACAACCAAACATTTGAGCCAATAGAAAATCCCTAAAATAAAGTCAAAATCGAAGTGAAAAACAGTGGAATATCTCAGATAATACAAACATTTCAAGGTTAATTTATTTGTGTACTCACTTGGAAAATCATATTCAAAACAATAGTAGCAACTGACAAAAAAACTCCAATGCTGCTCAAATAATGGGCATACACTCTCCATTTAACCTGTTTAGAAAAATTAGTGAACACATGTTTGAGTGTGTAATTTGCAATTAACAAAATTGTCTTACAAAGAATGACAAATGCACTTACACTTCCTGTTTCTGCCTTCTCAGCTTCGATTAGTTTTTCTCCTTTAGCAAGGTCTTGTTTGGGTGGGGTTGGTTCTTTCTGCTCACTACTGTGTCTTCGACGAAGGCCCTCACTGGATCCTGATCCTCCCCTATTGAGAATAATGCAAAATAAGAGGGATTCTTTATAGTTGCAGTTCAAATTAATAGATACGTTCCCACATCAAATATCACACCTCTTTAAAGATCCTGTGAGAGAGGTTCGCTCAGCAATAGAACCGGTATCACTCTGGCTCTCGGACACTCTCGCCTTCCGTCGGTGTAGTTCTTTCTGGAGTTCTTCTGCACCAAGAGTTCCTTCAAGCTGGGCAATCATTTCTTCTGCATCTGCATCACCCTCATTAGATACTTCCTGCAAATGGTGCAGTAAAAATTCTGCGAATGCTCCCTTCTTTTCCATAAGTTCTTTGAAAGTGCCAGTTTCAGAAACTTCACCGTCCTTTAAGACAACAATTAAGTCAACCTCTCGCAAAAAGGTAATGCCATGTGTAACTAAGACTCTGGTCTGTGAAAAGAAAGGTAGACATTATGAAGTACACAAGATTTAGAGGGCTCAAATACAATCACATTTGTCATAAAAGTATTATTACCTTCTTCTTCAAAAGTCCTTGAGGTCCTATAACATTATCAAATATATGCTTTCCAACATGGCTGTCAACTGCACTCAGAGGGTCATCAAGCAGATAAACTTCAGCATCATTGTACACAGCTCTTGCCAAGGATACACGTTGTTTTTGCCCACCACTTAAGTTGATACCCTAAAGATAGATATAAAATGTGTTGAGTCCCAGCATTTGTGAAAAGAAAAAAGGAACTTGACAGATATGACTTTAAAAACTCAAAGAAAAGTTAAGTCTGTGAGAGAAATTACTTACTTTCTCACCAATTTCTGTCTGATCACCTCCAGGCAGCATGTCAAAATCTGACTTGAGAGCACAAGCATCAACAACTTTGACATAGCGACTGTTATCAGCAGATTTTCCAAAAAGGATGTTGTTTTTCAATGTAGCATTTTGAATCCATGCTTGTTGAGGAACATATGCCAAAGATCCCTTCAAAAACCAGAAAAAATCTTTATTGACCACATCCTACATGTACTACTACAACAGAACTTTATAAAAAACGTATTAATTGCCCTACCTTTGCATTGACTTGACCTGAAATTTTGTCCATTTCTCCAAGAAGAGCAGATAAAAGTGAGCTTTTCCCTGAACCAACACTTCCAACCACTGCAACAAGGCTCCCTTCGTTTACTTTGAAATTGATGTTCTTTAGGGTAGGGGGTTCATCTGGGCCCCAAGCAAAAGTGCCACTTTCAATATTAAGAGGAGCACCTATGGAAAATATCAAAACATAGAGAATATTAAAAGATATTAAAATTGAGTTGCTCTAACAACTAATAAAGTAGAAGACAACAAACAGTGGTAGTCTCTGAAAAGAAAATTTTATCTTACCTTCTTTAGTATCATGAGACACATTAGAAGGATCCAAATCCTCAGAATTCATGTATTTGTTGATTCTCTTGATGGACACAGCCGCCTGATCCACACAAAGAAGGATTATTAAAAGAAAAATTATTGATAGATATAGTAACTACATAATATGTACTATTTGAGTAATGAAATAAGATCAAATTGCGAGGTTAATAATATGAGAAAAGCAACGTGAGTGTATCATCCTCGTCACCTCAGATCAATTCCCTCCCCTCTCAACCAAGACCATTTCCCTTTGGCATGTCTGTTGCTTTAAAAAAATAAGGAAATAGGCGAAAAATATGGATCAAGCTGAGTATTAAAAACCACTTCCATTAACATCATAAAAGCAATTCAAGAACTTTTGTGCATGCTACCGTCACCAATTTACATTAGAACTGAAGGATGTATAAAAGTAAAGTTACCCTTGTGTAAATGGTCCAATACAATAGAAGGTAGTTTTATAATTTTACTAGACTTTGATTGTGATCAAACCCCAACGAATGCAACATCCTATTTTCTGGAGGGTCAGTTACTGAGTGTCACCAGTTTTAATTTTTAAATCTCATATTGAGTTAAGTGGGAAGTACATTATCTGCAAAAACTACCTTACCTGAACTAGATTTGATATCATCATAGGAAGCATTGATAGTGGGAACCGCAATATATTGAAAAGTGAAAGTGATACAAATGCTTTTTCTGAGTCCAAAACGTTCTTCTCATCGACTAGGACAAATGTGGCGAAGGACACAAGAGAAACCTAAATGACAAAGCAGATATAAAGAGAGGTTTATAAACATATTCATAAACCAAGCCATAGCAGAGTTCGCACAAGGTGGCACAAGACAGCAGAGCATAACCATGGCTGACACCCTGTCCTAGGGCAGTGTCTATGCAGACCTTCGCACCAAAAGCTGAGGAATATCAGGCTGCAGTTTCCTAGCCGACTAGAATATCTTACAGCACTCCGATGTCAACAGCTTGTTTTCATAACATAAAAAAAAGCTACAGGTTTATTTTTTTCATCTATCATATCTATGCACATACAATGTACGCACATCATGGTATTTTGTATTAATTCCATTTTACCACCATTACCAGCAACCACCAGCAACCACCAGCACTGCTAGAAAAGAGAACCATCACCCAGCAAAATGACAAAGTATTCGTATTCAATTCATCAATTTTTTTATTTTTTATTTTTTTTTTTTGGGGGGGGGATCTTTACCAAGACAAAATTTCCAAAACTCCGGTTATGGGTATGGGGCCATTGCAACATAAAGTACATATTGTAGCTCGCTTTAGAAGGGTTTCGCTCTAATAATAGAGATTTTTGAAAGTTATAGAAACAAAAGAAATCTTAAGTAAGAATAACAATGGGTAGAAGATTTCTTTGGATTTTTTTAATGCAGTAATGTTGAGTGAGACTAAATGAGGAATTCAAATGCAAATCTCCCACATGCAGCTTGAGAAGTCTGGTGAGTAAAAGCATTGAGTATTGGTTGCTGACACACCAACAGTTTTTAAATCTCACCTGGGCTGTAAATACTATAATGAGAGGTAGCAGACCTAAAGGTACTCGCATGATTTCAAAGAGAGTGATGGACACAAACACCTTATCAGGCGTGAGTTCATGGCTTTCATCTACCATTACGTAGCATGTGAAGGTAAGCATTGAGACCTAATACATGAACATTTAGAAACCAAATTGCTGGGACATACTTAGGACGAAACAAAAAATTAGCAGTTTACTGAGGCAAATAAAGGAGATATGGTCCATCAGCAAATCTAAAGAAAATAAAAATAAATGAAAAACAGAAGATTCTGCAATCTGCATCTATGAATCGGAAAAAACTACAAAAGCAAATGCAATAAAAAATATAACCAGGCAAAACAAAGTTGATAATTTCACCATTATTAGCTTTTAAAAATATGGGTCTAAAAAATAGCTCAATTACCGTTGTATTTGAAACATTAGAAGTTTTGTTTCTAAAAGAGGAACAAAAATGACTTTTAAATATATTTTTTTCTAACTAGTATGATGACTCAGAAGGAATTTCTCTAAAGAGTTAAAGTAAAAAGTGAGCAAGGTTGACTTGCACTGCTACTGCTATTCACATATACTGGTAGGTGGTATACTAGTCTCAGAAACATTGAGTATGAAATCTACAATCCTTGTTTTGCCAAGATATTTCATGTGAAACAGCCTCTGGAAAATTCAGAATACAACAACAATTTTAAGAAATTCAAATTTTCATGCAACTAAGAAAGATAAGAAAAAATATGGAGGTTAAAACGCTTGAGAGTACTGAAAACACAGTCAAACATAAACCAGTCAATATACTTAAAATGCAGCTCCTGAAAATCGTGAATGATCAACATGGTTACAAATGGATAGAGGGATTAAAATTACAAAATTCAGGATACAAAAACAAACTTGATTAACATTATACAGCTTGAAAGACTCACCAGGAATGGAGCACATGCCCAAATAAAGGCTGTGCCAGCATTGAGATAGGCAGCTTGTTTTAAAACCTTAATTTCTTTATCACGGATCTTCAGAATTTTATCCTCAAATGATGGTTCCCAAGCATACAGTTTAAGAACTTTCATACCACTGAGGATCTAAAGAGAAGAAAAACCAAGAAAAAGAGAATTAATTTGTTCCAATAAAAGCAATAAAAAAACTGCAATAAAAGCAATTTCAACTACAATAAGTATGTACCTCATTCATTAGTTTCACTCGTTCATCTTTATACTTCATCTGAGTTATTTGCAAGTTTTTCACCTTGCTAGCAATAACACCATTTACTGGGATAAGAATGATCATGACAGCCAAACCCGCCAACACCGATGGTCCTAAAGAGTAAATGAGTCAATAAGTGAATGTTGTTTGATAGTTAGAAACAAGAGAAATGACATTTGACACTTACCTAAAGTATTCCAAAGGAAATACAAGGCTAAAGCAATTTGCAATGGAGCAGACCAGATCATATTCAGATATGCAGTGAGATCAATAAAACGCTGAGCATCAACAGACATTAGATTGACAATTTCCCCAACTGTAGACTCTTTCCGAGCACTGTTAGACATTCGTAAAGCCTAAAAAGCAAACACATTTTTTTCAGAAATTGAAAGTAACAGGTGGTAAGGATATGCAGCTTGAAGATTAATTGACTCCTCACCTTTCGATAAATAGCAGCTACTAAAGCTGTTCTAATTCGCATACCAACCAAAAACATACGATGAAAGTATTGAGCAAGGAACAAGGTCTGAATCATGGCAGTGAGTAACAGTACAATAGCATACAGCAAACCTTTCCAAAGGGGCTCATCATGTGCAACAAATGAAATGAGTAATCTGAAAGACAAAAGTGAAAACACTGAGTAACAAATAAACAATATAAACTGCTACTGCTATTGGGTCAACCTGCAGTAACTTGAAAAGATTGAATAAAGTCAGCAAAAATACATACTTCAAGATCTGAGGACTGACAAATGTTAAGAGATCAACAATAAGTTTTAGGACAGCTCCAAACACAAATGTTGGCCCAAATGCTTTGCAGAGTGCTGGTAACACAGATGCCTGTTTAAGTGGCTTTTTGGGGCCACCTGTCAGATCCACGCTTCCTGAAGACTTTCTAAATGACGCCTTTGCAGCTCCCGGTTGAGTGCTGGAAAGATATTACACCATTTTCAAAATTCATTTCAAGAAATTAAAGAATAAAATCACTCAAGGGAATGTTTAGTACTCATTTTTGTAAAGAACTTCTCTTTACAGTTAGCTTACCCAGTTGTTTTTTGAACAGTTTCTTCCCAAAACTTTGTAAATAGAGGTACAACCTCTTCAGCAGCATCTTCAGGTTTCATGGCCCATAGATCTTTTGTTTCAAGTGGGTTGCGGAACCCTTTCCAAGCAAAGGGATCAAACCAGAGAAAGAAAACCTTACTGAAAAATGATGCATTTAACTCTGGGCACATATTCTGAAAAACAGGAGGGAATTGATTAGTACTAAGAATTAACAATATCCTCTTCAGTCTAGATGAAAAGAGACCATTACCTCTGTCTTGCGGTACTGCAAGTGTCTTGGTTCAGCATCCGCGAAACAGTTCAATACAAGTATTCCAAGTACCAATGGCAAATAGATCATAGAGCTAATGAAAGGAAACTGCTTTTGTTCAGAAGCATCACGCTGAAACACCAAACATAACACACAGCAAATATTAGTAGATAGTATTATAAACGTAATATCAAATAGACCAAGACACAGTACAGAACTCACCAATTCTAATTCCTCCCTCAGTTCAGTTCGGTATTGAGGAATACCAAAAAGGAAGAGAAACAGCCAAAACAGAGTGAGGAGACCTGAACTACAAATACCATGCTTGCGATTGTAAGCTAGAAGCACACCGGCTAGGAACTACATTGGAAAGGAAACCAAAAAAAAAAGTGAAAATATATCCAATACAGTGTTAGATGCCTTGAGAGCACAGATAGATGCCTGATCACAACTTACAAAAGTAGCTATCTTTATAAGGGGAGTGTAGTAGTCCACAGAATAAACCTGTAGACCATCTCCGTTACGATACGCAGCATTCCCCATGTCTGCTACTGAGAGAGCAACCAAAAGTCCAGTGAATATCTGTAACATGAGAAAATAAGATAGAACAATTTGATGTAACATAAAATTTATAACGAAAATTAATAGTCAGTATTTTGATCATTTATAAACACAATAAGCTTACCAATTTGGAAATATTTAGCCAATTCCATGGTATATCTCTATTCCTGCTCTTAGCAATATAATAGGCCTCTAAGGGAGCAAAACACCAAAGAAAAACACAGGGTGCCCAAACTAACGCTGTCTTCTCAAAACATATTGTGAAATCAGGATCATCTGTTTCCCACGTCCTGGACGAATTCTGAAAGCAGACAAATTGAATTGACAGGATATTACTAAATATGATTTGATGAACCAATATACTGTTTACAGAATCTCAAAATATATAATAAGAGTAATGCTGGATTTAGTCTCGTGAGGCGAGGCCCGTAATTCTGTCCTCACCTCAGCTGAGACACGGGCTTCAAAGATTTTGAAGACTGTGATTGGCTATCCAAGCTTGGCAAGCCAATCAGAGCCCTCGAAATCTGTGAGGCCCGTGCTTCAGCTGAGGTGAGGACAGAACTACGGGCCTCGCCTCACGAGACTAAATCCAGCATTAGTGTTAAAAATATTGGGCAAAACCAAAGAATCATTAAAAAGAAGTTGGGGGATGTCATAGGAAAAATAAAAAAGCCGACATTCCCAGTAGCGCCAAAACATTGGATGGACTTCAATACAGGTACAAATCGGCACTACATGTGACAAATGGATTTAATGTTGCATAACGCACACATTAAATGTACTGGTATTGCTGCTAGATGTGTCACATCTAGTGCATATTTCCAGGCGCATTGAAGCACACTGAAGCGCATGGATGTGCATTGGATTGCATTGCTACTATAAATGTAAAATCATGGTAGGGGATCAGATCAAACACTGATCTTAATTAATGGTGATGTGTTACTAGATGAGAACAGGGTGAAGACTACTGTCTTGATCTAGGTCTTGATTCAATGACGATTACAAAAGTTAACAAAAAGAGGCAAACAATAACATTCCAATTAAAAGAACTTAGTATCCTACAATATCGATTTAAGGACATTTCAAGTTATGACCTTCAGTAGTGCAACAAATAACGCACATTTCATGTAGTAGCCAATTCGGACCAGAAAGCAGTTTCACGTCGAGTGCACACCAATTTAAACACTAAAATGCGCGCAGTATAGGGCATATTACAGAAAAATGAGACTGGAATGAAACTCATAGATGATTCTTAAGTCGAAATACGAACATTACAGTCCACCAAATGGGTAAGTTACGCAAATACACGAAATTTCTTACCCAGAACGGGGAGCCGCAAAAGGCATCCATGCCCTCGTACGCCATCTTCCGCACTGCGACGATGCTGCTCTCTGCAGGTGGAATGACACTGAAGTAGCCGGGAAACAAAACACTGCTGCGAGGTTGGAAGTTTGTTGTTGTGACACCAAGAGCCCCACGAGCAGAAAGGCAGAAAGGAGCGGAACGGTGTCGTTTGAATGCGATTTCGGCGTCAACTTCTATATTCCTGAAAAGTCATCACTTGCTAAACCGTTGTCGTTCCAGTATTTTTTCTTTTTAATTGCCTGAACGTCGTTCTCGCAATGGTGTCGCGAAAGAACACTGCGTTACTCGACGTAGATCCGACCATTATGGAAAATAACCTATTAATAACGGTAAATTCAGTTTCAGATTTTCCACGTTATCTTAGACTAATTTTCTCTAAGATGGGCCGTGCCCTTTTGCATAAGAAATATAATTCTTTGCTATTCTTGTAAATAACAATGTCCAGCCAACTTAATTAAATTATCATTATTGGAAAGCTCCAGTTATATCCTTCTGCATATTTCTTTTTTAGTTACTTGTATTTTATTAGAACTTATTGCTCCTTAAAGTTAATTCAAGACTTATGCTGAATTGGAACAAGTATTAAACATTTCTACTGCTATTACAGGACTCAAATGCAGAGCTGGATTCACTCTTTCCGAAGGATCCTGGACCCCAAAGCAAAATCGTTCATCCTATTCCTGGTAAGTTAACATTCCTTCAGAACCAACTGGCCTCTTTTTTTAGTACTAAGAACAGTTGTCATTCTTGTTCCTCTACGTAAACTTGGCAGCGACATAATTTGTTGCCAATAAGTCCGTCTGAGCTATTCTCTATATTACCACCTGACATCAGCGTACAACTCCTGCTTTATGGCTCCGACTTAATCCAAAATGCGAAGACGGCACATCCACACACGGTCACACTCACAATCACTCTGCACAACGTCCCGCACTCCCAGGTGCACTGGCCGCCCTGGGCTCTGTTCCGCGTTTATGAACGCAAAGCAGCAGCGCAAAGCCCTCGAAAGGGGCGCCGGGCGTCGCGGCGCGTGCGTCGCGCTGGGGCCTAACTGAACTGTCGGCTGTCGGGCAGGGCCTCCTGTAGGCCTGCCGCTGCCGGCGTACGGACGGTACGGACGGACGGGCGGACTGCGAGGCGCGTGATGGCGCTGCTGCGCCCTCCCGAGCGGTGCGGTGGGAGCCCGGCGCCCGGCCCGGCGAGCCAGGCAGGAGCCCGGCTAGCTCACCCCTGACCCCCCTTCCCTACAACTCCGGATCCTCGGACCTCGGGCGGACTCGCGGCGGGGAAAAGGGGGGGGGGTGAAGTACGCAAATTATTCATTGAGGATTTCCATCAAGGGCTGGGTAATATTGAAGGACAACATACGGGAGGAGGAAGAGGACAAAAAAGGTGGGGTGGGCCGTTTAGTAGCCAAGGTCCCCAACAGGAGGGATTTCTGCGCGGAAACTACAATTACTTTCTGTTTTGGTACAACTGTCATTGTATCGTGGGGGGCTTTCGCTCTTTGGCTACGTCACCCACCGCTGCACCCAGAAGCTTCTAGCACCCTCGACTGGACTCTCCCCCTCCCTTTCCTTCCGGGCTGACTTGACAGATTACAGCGCTGCCGTGCGAGGCGGATGAGGCTGTTGTCACCGATTGTGCAACGCCGGCAGGGCAGGTGGTCAGGGGGTCACCTGCGGTCAGCCCTCCGCGATGGCCTTGTCAAGGGACTCCGCGCGGGCTCTGGGCTGGGCAGTGCGAGCGAGAGGCCCCCGGCACCTGCGCGGGGATACCCCACCCCCACCCCCACCCTAGTCGGCCGTCTCCCTCGCAGCCCGCCGCGCAGCAAACCCATAAGGGTGTGAATGTCGCACGCTTGTAGGTGTGCGACATGATTCCCAGGGAATGTATGAAATTCCGACGGAATTTCACACCTTCTGTGCATTTTTAGAAGTGTGCGACATTTGCACTCTTTGTCCTCCAGGGGCTGTAAGCTTAGCATAGCACGTATCAGATCAGTATACCAGGTGGCTGATTAACCCCGCTCACTTATATAGTTATGCTGTACCGCTCGCACGAGTGCGGGCGGGGTGCCTACCCGCTCGGCCCGTAAGGCGCCGTGGACAGGGGCGATAGGCAAGCCCGCCCGCACTCGTGCGTGCTGTACAACATAACTACAGAAGTGAGCTGTGTTAGTCAGCTACCGGGTGTATAACGTGTGTCGGGGCCCCGACTCGACAGTGATGTGAGTTTGCCCACTCACTCCCACTCCACCCGTGCCCGTAAGGGGCCATGGCCCTAGAGTATGCAAACCCACAACACTGTTGTGTCGTAGCCCTCCTGACACACGGCGCTGTCGGCCACCCTCCCTGCTCGCTGCAGCCCCCGCGCGCGGTCGCGGTGGCGCCTACGGCCGCCTATGGCTCCTCAGGTTGACGCGCGCGCTCGTGTGGGGCTTCGGCTCGCGAGGCACCCTCCCCCCTTGCGCGTTGTCAACACGCTGCGTGTCCGTGAGATTTCGGCCCTTTCGGCCTCGTTGGCGCCGCGCCTGGTCGAGGCAGCCCGCGGCCCGCCGCGGGAAGGAGGCTGCGCGGCGAGGACGGAGACGGCGGAGGAGACGCCGGCCGCGTCCCTGGAACTCGTTATTGGAGGCGCGATGACGTCATGCAAGGTCAGGGCCCAAGTAGGAGGAGGAGGGGGGCTAGAGCGGGTCGGGCCTGGTCGGGCAGATGTACCTGTGGCCCGGCCGCCGCGCTGCCGCCTGTCCATCCTTCACATCGCCGCCGCCGCTCTGCCGTGGCTCGGCCGGCCGCGCGCACCGAACAAAAATAAATCCTTGGCTCGTCCAATTAACCTATTGTGGACGACGCGGTCCGCCGCGGTCCGCCACGCACCGCGTGCGCGTGGAGCTGCGCTGAGCTGCGCTGAGCTGCGCTGAGCGTCGCCACGCTGCTGACAGCCCCGGGGACAGGTGGCCCGTGACAGCGGCGACCTGTCCCCGCGTCACCGATAATCGGAGCGTGACCCGGCTGCCATATCCGCCGCGGTTTTTGTACGGGTGATGATGAGCTAGGGGGGCTTTAAAAGAAATACGAGGCCTCGAGCCAGGGTAGGTGTACTTACACCGAGCGTGCGGCGGAGGAGGCCCTCCGAGGAACTCGACTGTTGGAGAACGGAAAACCCCTAATCCTGTCCGTCGTCGACCTGCGACGTTCATCTTTTCCTCTCTTACTCCTTTTGTGCAGCACCCTCTTCCCCTCCCTTTCCCCTTATTTGTTCTCCCACTCGTCCCTCTCCTCCACACCTCCTCCAACTCTCCTCCACTTCTCCTCCACCTCTCGTTCTCTCCTCACCCTCTTCTCTCCGCCTCTCCGCCTGGCCCGGCGCCCCTGCCGGCTGCGGGATAGGCTGACCCGCGGGGCACGCATGCGCTGTGGGGTGACGGGTGGCCTACCCGCACGGGGCTCCGGCCGCCTTGTCCGCCCCAACGCGACCGCCGATTATCGGGGTTCCGGCTCACGTAGAGAGAATTTTCAGGACTGAAATAGTCAGCTGTGAAATACCTTCATGTTTCTGCTCCGACCTCAAAGGTCGACATAATTTGGCGAAATTGCGCAATATTATTTGAAGTTGGATTGACCTGGAATAGGTTTTGAGCGAAACAACCTATGCAAATAGTCAGTCATTGGGTTCAATTTGTACATATCTCAAAACCGGTGCCACTCTTATGAGTTTCTTTAATACGTTCGCCGTCTCAATCGGTCAGTTTCGGTCACAAAGCCTTCTGATACCGAGAGCCCAGTTCGCCACTGTGCTCCGCACTTGGCCATTACGGGTCCTTCCCCCGCACGCTCGCTGATGCGCGCGGGTCTTAATCTCGCGACTTTATCGATGCCTCGTCTCTCAGGCATGTCCCCTCTACTATATCGGCCAGCCCGCCGGTTGACCCACAAAGCCTTTCGCCGCGCTGCGAGGCGAGTCCCCCCGCTGAGCTGATCGATATGCGCTGATGAGCTGCGGCGGAGCAGTGGCCGGCCCCGCGGCTCCGCGGCCCGCGAGCGGCAAGGAGACATTTGCACGAGTACGCGGCCGGCTGGGCGCACGGGCGGTGACGCGCGGTACAAGGCCAAGGGCCGGGCTGTGGCAGGACTTGGCGGGGGTAATTGTGTAACGGTTCAGTGCAGCCTTGTGCATCTCTGCGGTGGCGCGCAATGGCGGGAGAGGGGGCAAGGCTTACGACGGGGATCTGAGTGCTTACGTTCCTCTGCCTGGGCCTCTAGTGCCCAAGTGTTTTCGATAGAGGGGGTATATGGTCGAAAATTTTAGCCCGACCCCATCTAAAACAGTTTTGGGCGGGCTAAAATTTCAGGCCGTGCCCGCCCTATCGAAAACAAGTACCTGGGTGCGATCCCCCAAGCAGCCACTCGAGGCGTTTTCTCCCACCTACAAGGTGTGTAAAAAGTTCAGAAATAAAAAAATCTCAATCACACAAAACACCTGTTTTGCCGGCTTTTCGATTGGGAAAGGGCCCGGCCTGCCCTGTCCGTCCGTCGGTCCGGTCGGCCTGCGAAGGCAAGCGTGTCCGACGCAAGGGAAGGGAAAAAGGGGGGGGGGGGGGTCGATGACCGACGCTCGTTACATGTGTTTCCTGCAGCACCTGCAGTGCTGCCTCGGCCCCTACAAGCACGCACAGCCCACTGTCGTATGTACAAAATGGTAAAGGACCTCAAAATAATAAGAAAATACTCTAATTGTTAAAACTAGTTGTTGGCCGTTGGTTGGCCGTCCCGCCGCGCCAGGACTTGCTCCGAGGCTCTCTATGCGGCGTTGCCGCTCGCAGTCAGACCACGTGACCCGCCCTCGGGCCCGCCCGGGTGGTGATGTAACTCAGTATGTTGCTACTCGATGGAAGTGGCAATATAAACACGATAACTTCGCCATGATAGTGACAATAAAATGTTTAACTTTTTGTGGGAAAAAATAACAACTTGCTGGGACCTGGTTGCCAGTTCTATCACGCTCACCTGAGCAAAGAATTTAATGGATTGGCTGCTCGTGGGACGATTCTGCGAAGCTGGACCACAGAACTGTCGGGAATTACGGTGCCCAGTCTCTTTATCAACAATCCTCAATGAAGCTGGCGTCCCTTTATCAACCACCATGTCATTCTACCCGCAGGGCCCATTTACAAAATTGCTGCACTGTGCAACACACTCATTTTGAGACACAAGGACCAGTCTAATCACACTGTTTCATAAGGTGACGCCATTCCAGCTCCGCGTCTGCGCTTTCCAACAAGCCCAAAGTTTGTTACGATTCGCTCGCACCGTTTAAGAAATACTGCCGCGGAAAAGCGAACGAAACGCGTTTATGGCATTGCGGACCCCTCCTCCTGGACGAGCGTCCAGCCCAGAGCAGAGCACGCCTCGGGCCGGCCGGCTCCGGAGGCTCCCCGCTACAGGCTCCGTCCGTATAGCTGCTCAGCCTTGTGCCGCTCCGGCCGCGGCCTTCGCCGGAGCCTCCTCTCCGCCCTGCCCATGACGGTCCCTGACGCTGCTCATCCTCTGCCCTGTCCGCCCGCCTGCGTGGGGTAATTTGTCACAAGCATGCGAACGCGAACGGCCGCTGGTGCCTACGGCCTGCGGCCTGATGATGGGCGCCCCGCATCGTCCCGCCACGCCACGCCACGCCACGCCACGCCACGCCACGCCACGCCACGCCACGCCACGCCCTCTCGCGCGCAATCTAACTATCCTCGGCTCCGCCATGCAGCAGTAAAGCCTCGTCGTCGGCAGCATCGCATGGAAATTTCGATTAAATCGAGCTAAAGCCAACCAGCGGCTCTATTAAAATACTCGGCCCGTGAGATCAGCCGCGCGGCCGTGCGTGTTTGTGTGTGCCGTACCGCGCAATGGTCATGACCAGAGGCTCGTCTAAACGCGGACGACGCGGAAGAGGCCGTGTGTGTTTGTTGGGTGTCCTTATACCAACCAAAGCTCGAGAAAGACACACCTTACCCCCCTCCCCCCTCAAACACACGGCGCACACTCCTGAGCCTATCTGAGTCCGAATTCCAAATTCACTTTCGTGTCATTAGTATAGAGGATATGAAATGGAGGAGCATAACCATGCTTTCACCCGCACACCCTCCCATCCACAATTTGAGCAGGAAAGCCACCAAAAGTGTCGTGCCAATTTAGAATTCGGACACCTCAATGCATGTCGATCATTAACGTTGTCGCCACTGCATATTTTATTTAATGTAATGATATTTGTTCGGTAGAAGAGCAGCTTGATAAGCTCATCTTATCAAAATGAAAACTCTTATCTCATCAACCAGATAGAACCGGCTCTGTCGCTGGAGGATTGCGACAATTGTCGCAATAATTCGCCGTCACTATCTGCCCTGGGCCGAGAGTGCCTCGTCACAGGGGGGCTTCTCTAGAGTCAAGTAGTTCGATTGGATTGGGCGCGGCTATATCAGGCCCGTGCCAATGGGCGAGATGGTCTGCCCCTGGTGGATGGAGGGGAGGCGGGCGTGTGCCGGTGCTCAACCGGTGCTTATTGCAAGGGCTCGGCTCAAACAGTGGTTTCTGGTTTCATCTCGGGTGTCATTATCTTATCAGCAACCCTTTTTGTAGGTTGCGCTTTGCGTACGACACAGACACACACACACACACACACGGCAGGTATGAATACAAGGTCTTTTTAATAATCCACCTGACGCAACTCGCGCCTTTCGAAACCATGTCAAAAGGACGACATCGACGCCCAAAGTAACGGTCGGTATCGTTTTGACGCACCCATCTCCCACCCCCACGCTCTGATGGAATGGAAGTTTATGGGCCATCGTTCATTTTGAGTAACGATCCTCGCTTCGATTGGGTCGGGGCGAGGCCAGAAACATCACACTAGTTCATGTTACCTAGAGCTTGTTCATGTGTTACCTAGAGCGGATCAGAGTCCTAGGTGGCCACAATATACACATGCTTTGCTGGAAAACGCCCACCTTTGCAATTGCTCTGGGACTCCAAGTAGTGTTAACGCTCTTCGTTATCTCGTTGATCGAGGATACTTGTTCTCACTCATTTCGAGCAGAGAATCTCCTAGCTAGCTCACGACGCGGTACGGCTGCGCGGCTCTTTGCAAGTGCGAGTGAGACGGACGATACATGGGTGCGAATGAATGAGCGCCTCCATCACCCGTCCTTGTCGCACCCCCGCCGCCTCCCCCGCGAGCAGCCGCCGCCGTCCCGCAGGAATCCCGCGGTTGTGCTGCCATTACCGTATGATTGTGTAATGCCGGACCCGCCGGCCGGAGGACCGGCGGAGCGGCCGGAGGCAGAGGCGGCCGGATCAGCCTTTGACATTTTACTCTTTTCCTCCCAAGGTGAGGCCAAGGGCGCGGCCAGGCTCTATGCCCGGCACCAGAGGCACTCAAGGCGGCTGCCCGCTCACCACCACATAGGCCGGCCAGGCCACACACCACCTGCCGCCCGGACCCTCGAGCTGCTCAACAACCCCTCCACAGTTGAGACACGTGGATAGATCCGGTCCTCGTCGACCTGATTTTGATCTAATCTCGCATCCTTTTCGCCCTTGCGAATCGCATCATCGCACCTTTATAGAGTATGACTCGTCGCTCGCCAGTGCGGTGTTTCTGTGAATCTGCTCCCCATCTCTGTCCTGTAGGCGGGGCGGCCGGGCGGCACTGGGAGGTTTGTTGTGCGGTCGCAGTGCACACTGCAGACTGCCTCTGGTATCTCGGCGATAAGCCTCCCGCCTCCCCCTGGTCCCCACATTTTTCCGAGGCACACCGAGTGTGACCTTCCGGTCTTACAAAAGTCGAAACTGTGTGGGGCTTGTCGAATTTGGACTGATTTTCGCTGTTGATTGAAACGCGGCGGTGGCTCGCTCTCTATCCTATGGCCTGTGTCCGTGGGCCCCGCCCTCTCTCTCGCGCGGGCCTTGGCGACCACGCTGAGCGCGGGGAGGAGGAGGGACCTGGGACCTGGGACCTGGGACCTGGCACCGCGCGGCGGGCTCCGGGCTCCGGGCACGGAGAGTTTCTGGGAATCCGTGCGACGGGCGTCCCATGAAATTGTCGTCCTCGGGTGCCATGGGCCGGGCGGGGCGTGGGGCGTAACGGTCCAGCCGGAGCTGCTGCGCGCGGCCCCGCCCCGGCGGCCCGGCCGGTTTGGCGGGTGAGCGGGAGGAGGGCCCACCCGGAGTGGGCCCCGCAGGACCCGGGGATGCTGCTCCTGGCTCTGTTGGACGAGTAGTCGCGGATCGCACAGAGATGCGAGGTTCATTGGCGCCCGCACTCAGCACGTGCTGTCGACGGTGGATGCTGCTCGGCAGGGCTGGACCACATGGCCAGCGCCAGCATGGCGCCAGCCAGCGCTCCACGCAACACTGTGGGCCTACCGAAAGCGCCTAGTCACGGCTTTACACTCGTGACTGTTATTTGCCTTTAATTTGCCTCGGTTGCGGCGTAAGTTGGGCTGCCCATCTCCCTGGCGGCAGGAGTACGTTGGGCGGCCGACCTCGCCGGCGGCAGGAGTACGTTGGGCTGCCGACCTCCTCGGCGGCCCATCCTCGTCCCGAGCGTGTTGTGCTGTCGACCTCCCAGGCGAGCCCCCTCTGCTCTGACTTCATCCTTCATCCTTGTCTCACTCGTGTCCGCAGGCCTCTGCATCAAGCTGCGCCGCTCCACGGAGGACCATGGCAAGGTGTTCATCAACCTCTGCCACACCAAGGACATCCCCGCCCCGGAGGAGATCTCGGAGCGGCGCCTCATGGAGATGTGGAACGCCAACGGGGAGACGTGCGACTACCGGGTGCCGCTGAGCATCGGCGAGGGGCGCCAGGAGCCCGACAAGTGTGAGTAGGAAAACTATGTACAGGCTGTCCCGTCTGCTGTCTGTGGTTCGAGGTGTTAACCGACCGCCCCTTCCTGTTGCAGCGGGCCAGCCATCGGACGTGTACGACGTGGCCATCAACACGGACTTCTTCGGCAAGGTGGAGAGCAGCAACATCTTCCGCATGTTCATCATCGACGTGATAATGCAGGGCATCGAGGACAAGTTCCACATCGAGATGGAGAAAGACGGTGAGAGCACCGCGACCGCGACATCCTCGTGACGTCTGCCGCCTCCCCTGACTGACATACTGACTGATGTGCCGTGTGTTTCCAGATTACGTCATCATGAAGAACCGCAAAGCCATGGGGTCCATTCCGGGCCACCGGGTGCGCGTCAAGGAGCGGCGCGAGGACTCGAGCCCCGCTGCGCCCCTCATCCAGGAGCTGGGGACGACGCGCTTTGCCGAGACGAGTGCGACCAAACCGGCAGCCGCGGCCAAGAGCCCGGCCAAACCCGTGGCCGAGAGCGCGACCAAACCCGGGAGCGCGCCGGCGCCCCCGAGCGACGCGGTGAAGCCCGAGTTCCGGCTGCTGCGCGTACCGGCCCAAGGGCCAGCCAGGTCATTTGTCATGCAATGCCACCTACCAAGTGTGGTCAGTATTCTTGTGCGGCGTCGCACCCTGTTGTACACAGCTAGACCGAACTACCACAAGTGCTTACAATGAGACCCTCTCCATTCTGATTTACAGATGTCCGTGAAAGAGGTGAACCTTGATGTCGGCGAGGACCGAGTATCCATAAGTGGAGGACGATCTTCCAAGTACTTCTTGGATGTATTTATGCCAGACACCATTATCCAAAACTTCACCACTGCTAAATTTGACAGCATGTCTAAGGTAAACGCTTCAGCTAAAAGCTATTTTGTGCCTGTTTATTGGCTTCTAGAGTTGGAGTGTAATACTGTTTTGTGTTTTCACAGATACTTACTGTTAACATGCCGATTTCTCGAGGAATATGATATTACTATAGTGTTTCAAGTTTGTTACCATTCATTCCAATTTGAGAATCTACTGTCTGTGATTGTCATATTCAAGATGTGCCTTACTTATGTATTAATTTCATAATTTATTGACACACTTTGTCATGCATAATGTCATTAAGATCTTTTTCAGTACATTGGTTTCATTCATTTGTAACCCTCAATTATTTGACTTAGGGAATTTCAATGTTGCTTCAACACTGAACGATATGATGAACATATAATTCTACATATATAACAGTATAAAAAAGATCATTTTCACACAAATGTAAAAAAGGCATACAAACACACAACCAAACCAGTCATTTTACTCGATAACAAAGTATTTGATACGTGATTTGTACCGCCCTTTCCTTTTGTAAACACTTCATTTAAAATTTAATAGAAGTACGCATTCGACTTTTTGGCTTATCACACATTATATCCTAGGTATAAATTAATTGTCTGAATTAAAATAAAAGTATTCTCATTCTCGATAACAACCACCAAGAGAACCTCTTACATTTTGAACATTTAATCAGACTCTCCTCTCCTTTATATGTATTTTTTCCCCTCCATAAACAAATAGAAGAAAACATCTGCCCCGGGTCTGCAACTGTTTTAATTCTGTCGTTTCATCCTCTTTCCGCCAGAAACAAAAGTCAAGGCATTTCCTTTTCTCTCGGCACGCTTCTTCACGTTGTTTTAACGACAGTCGACAGTCCTGCACTCTCACTCATCGCCTTTCACCCTCCGCTCGGCAGGGTGCCGTGGCTGTCATTCCCCGCCCGGGGCTACTCCGCCGCCACTTCCGTCTCCTCGTGGTCGTCGAAGTCGGCCTCTTCGTCGGCCGAGGCCTCTTGGTACTGCTGGTACTCGGAGATGAGGTCGGCCAAGTTGGACTCGGCTTCGGTGAACTCGAGCTTGTCCATGCCCTCGCCTGTGTACCAGTGTAAGAAAGCGCGCCTCCTGAACATGGCGCTGAACTGCTCCGAAAT
>NW_026267138.1:3053534-3058291 GCF_000697945.3 Frankliniella occidentalis | reverse complement strand
CCCACCTCTCCTGCACAGTGAAGCAGGCGCCATCAGGCCGTCTCACTCTGGCTCCAGATTGTTCTCCCGAGGGTACCATCACCATCAGGAGGGCTTTTAAAAGCTACAGGGAACACTACTTGCGGTGTTCCAGAACACCGGGGAAAACAAACCGTCTCCAAGAGAGAGATGCATTCAGGCTCGAACACTTCATCACTTGTGATTCGAAACTGTAGTCACCGTGTGAAAGTAGACAAAAATTTTCACAGCAAGAGAATTTTGTTGGTGCTTTTTTTTTGGAATACATTTTGTCGACGTTGGTATTACCTGGTACTAGTTGTACTTACTGGAAGCTTCATTGTAGTACACGGAGATGCGCTCTAACTGCAGATCGGAGCAGCCATGGTACTCGCCACTCGGGTCGATGCCGTGCTCCTCCGAGATCATCTCCCAGAACTAAACGAACACAGAGACGGGTATCCCGAAATTAGCAACAACGGAGAAACATCAGTCGTCATCGTACCTTACCACGACCACGCGTGGCGCGTGGCAACTGATAGGATGATAAAGACCCGTAATTCGGCGTCTGTCGCGGGTCATTGCACTCTGGGAGGCGCGTCGCGATTCTCTGTAGAGGAACCACGTTGGAGCAGGAAGAAAGAGTCGAGGGAGGGGGAGAGAGTGAGTCAGAGAGAGACAGACAGAGAGACAGAGACAGAGGGTCGTGGCGCCGAGTAGCGTCAAACTCCTAAGCGCCGCTCGCAACGCCGGATGTCCATTTTTAGCCTGTCCTCCTGTCGCCTCATGCAGTGTCGCGACGGGGCTTAGCCCTCTGGCCGCGCGGGGCCCCCGGGGCAGGGGTCGCGTCTAGGGCCTCCCGACGATTCACGGCCCGCACGGCGGCGTGGCGCCGGGAGGGGCCTTCCCCCTGATGCACCTGCCCCCTTCCCTCCTCTCCTCTGAGCTCCCACCCCCCGCCGCACTCCCGCAGACGGCGGCGGGCGCGCGCTCCCGAGGGGGTCGACGGACGCCCCGCAAACGCCCCGCACCCGAGCGCGTCTCATTGGACGTCTCAATTGATGCGCCCAACAAGAAAAGACGCGGGGGTGCCCCGTCATGGCCTGGCCCATTTACCGGCTCAGTCGCCGTGCAGCCTGTCTGTCGGGGCGCGCGCGGGAAGAGGGAACGCAGGGGAGGGGGAGGACACCTGAAAATAAACTAATGCAGGAAGAATTGAAGCGACGAGGAAGAGAAAGGAGGAAGAAGGGACAGAGGGAGGTTCATCCGCGCGAAAGGGAGCCGGCAGAGACGTGCAGCAGAGGCGTGCAGCAGAGACGATCCGAATGGTCTGCCCCTCGCGCCCCACCCGTCGCGCCGATTCGATACGGCCGCCGGCGCGTCATCTTCCAAGGGAATCTCGTAATTATTACCGTTGCTGCCCTGCCTCCGGACCCAGCGGCGCCCAGCAGCGCCCACCGCGCCGCGGCTCCGGCTCCGGCCGCTGCAAACGCTCACTTGGGAGGATGGGCAGTTCAAGTGAGTTAAATCGCTAATTCTCTCCACAGTTTGCGATATACTCACTGCTTCCCCTCATCTTTACTTCTTTTGTATTTTTTCTTTCCTCGCAAAGAGGATTAACAGTAATGGTCTTGACGGCGGTCAGTGTACTGTTGCGCCGAGTGTGGGTGTGATGAGGATGAATCACACTCCCTTTCTTCCCTTTTCCTCTCCCCCTCGCATCTTGTCTGCTGAGACGCAAAAAAACCTTACATGATAGACAGACGTAGCCATACTGTGAGCATTCTGAGCAAGCCAGCCGAATATTATTATTTTTCGCAGTGATGGGCGCCGCGCCGGCGCCTCTCCTCCCCCTCCCAGTGCTTTCATTAGCGCGATGGACGGTGCGAGCGAGGCGCTGCTGGGCGCTCACGAGACGCAACTGGAGTTATCCGATTGAACGGGCGGTAGCCTCGCGATATTAGATGAGGAGCTAATTAATTAAATCCATGGCAAACTAATCTGATTTTTATGAAGAATAACCAAAACGGCGGAAATTTTAAGGGGAAAGAGGTACATGCCGGTTTCTCAAGGCAAGTCTGTGGCTGCTTTGAGACGGCGGCAACCCCAACCCGTTCAATGCCCGTTCGGAAGTCAATATTAATACGGTTTTCGGCTATAATAATGATGATGATGAGATGACAGGATTCTTGACGTCCGCCTGTTGGGATGGGCTCTTGGTACTTGAACTTGACTTGTCACCACCCGGCTGGTCGGCGGGGTGGGTCGTGCTGCCGTGTACTTTTCGGGCGGGGCAGTGAAAGGCTCATATGGGGACACGGGCTGGGCAGTGAGAGGCGTGCTCAGTGCAGCGCACCCCAGCGCCCCACACGGAGGCTCGGTGCGCAGCGCGGCGCACAAGGCCGTGCATGTCGGACGTGCGGCCCGCCCCCGACCGACGCTTTCTCTCCCTTCGACATGCATAATAACCATTAGGCTGTCAAACTATTATGATGGATCGTGTACCCGAGTGACCGCGCTAGTAGTGCGTGCCGCGCGTCGTGTCCCTCTCGTCCTTCCCGACGCACTGCTTCTCTTGGGGACGGCTGAGGCCCCGGGATGGGCGTCGAGAGGTGTAGTCAGGCCCGGTGTACCTATACATTCCCATACATTCCGTCCCTCTCTCTCTCTCTCGCTCGCACCGACGCGTGCTCCCGACGAGGACGACACCACACCGCTGCAGCCCGGCCTACCCGCGCCCTGCACGCCTTGCACTTCGCGTCCCGTTAGCCTGGCCGGTACCCGGGACCCGGCTGGACCCGGCGGGGGGCCGGGCGGGGCCGGGTCTGCTCGCGCCTGGCCTACCCTAGCCTAGGGCGCCACGCGAGTACCCATACCTCGGGTACTGCGGGCTGGGTTAGCCTAGGAGCCGCTCTGGAACAGAGAGTAACAGCGGAAGTTAAAGTCGTCGCGGTATAGGATGCATATCTTGAAAGAGCGACCGGGCTGCTGGGGACGGAGGTCCACGTCCAACACGCAGGGCCCGTCCCCAGCCCCCTTCCCCTCCAGCCAACATCTGATGCGCCTCCCGCCTCAGTCCGATTGTGGAGAAAGGGGGAAGGGGGAAAGGGAGGCCCACTGGGCATTGTGGTCCTGATTCCCTCTGTATCCCTTTGGGCGACGACCCGAGCCGCGCGCCGCCACAGCCGCGCTGCTGCTGCTGCAGCCCGCCCATCTCCTCTATTGAGAAGGGCGAGATATCTCGGCCCGATATCGATTTCCTGTCACGCTACTCATATCGGAAAAGTGTCGGAGAAGAATGGTCATAAACCGAATCGGAGAGGAAGACTATACAGCGATAGCCGATGGACCTGCACCTCAAAAGGGCTCCCGGTCCGGGCTGCAAGAGCCAAAGATAATTTGAATTGGAATAAACATGCCGATGAAAAAAGGTTCCTAGAATCAAATAAATTTTACAGGGTTTGTCATCTCTAGGGTTAACTTGTACGCCCTGCAACGTCCGAGAAAGGAATCAAGCGGAGACTGAAACATCGAGACACCCTCGTAGTTTGCCCTGAAGAGCAGAAGAGAACAAAAGATTCTTAATTGAAAACATTTATTTACTCTGCCCTTCCTTTTTTTCAGTGTCCGTGCCCCGTGCGTGCCGATGCCGTGTGGAATAGCCAGACCGCGGCGCCGCTTCACGCAAGCATGCGCGCCCCGCAGCGCCCCGCCTGGGCCTCCCGCCCCTCCGCCACCCCCGCACCCGACGAAGTCTATGATTTAAAAACAACAACGATTTCAAAGCAACCTTCATCAGAAGCCGCACTCGTCCTCTCAAACCTCGTAGGGGTTTTCCGCTCGCAACTAAAATTAAGTCAGACACCAATATGACAAGCGCAAACTTTCCAAATAGATTTTGGAAGAGGCACCGCAACACTATTTTTCATCATCATCGGTCGTAAAAATAAACAGGCGGTATAGGGTTGGGCTCGGAGCCTCTCGGCCCCGCGGCCCGGCTCGCCAAGATTAGACGAAATGGAGAAAATTGTCCGAACATCCCGCCCCGGCTCCGGCAGCGGGCTCCAGCGGGCCGGCCGCGCCGGAATGTGGTCGGCGGAGCCTGCTGAGCCTGCTGAGCCGAGCCGCTGGATAAGACCCACCCGCCGCGCCCGCCTAGCAATACCGCTCCACAAAGTGACCTGCTTTGCAGGGACACACCCCCGAGCCCGAGCGCGGCGGCGCGCGACCGCAGCCGTCGTGCGCGCCTCTGTGTGTGTGTGATTGTGATAGTGTGTGCGTGCGTGCGTGCGTGCGTGCGCGCGCGTGTGCGTGTGTGCGTGTGTCTGACCGTGTGTACTTTACTGCAGCGGAGTTCGATGCCGCAGGACAGTCGGAACCTACAATTGCCTGTACTGTACAGTACTCCCGGTAGTGAAAGCAGCGCTTCTTCGCCGAGCCGACTCATCAATCTGCTGCGGGGTTCGCGAGCTTCACTTTTGGCGAACGACTTTTTTTACGAGTTGGGCGTGCGTCGGAGTCGAAGTGCCCTGCCGTGACCAGCGCTCCCGTCACGCAGCCATAGGGCGACTCTGCTCGCGCGGCGATGCTATGCACCCACCACCGTCATGGCGATCGAGTCGCCAACACCCGGGTCCCTCTGGTGCCCCGTGGGCGGCGAGAAAATCAGGCAAACAGTCTCCAAGGTCCTGTCATATTTAGAGCGCTTCCTCCTCGACGTACGCCTGACTGGACATGGTAGGCCACCGGCTCCACAGGGC
>NW_026267138.1:3045085-3045869 GCF_000697945.3 Frankliniella occidentalis | reverse complement strand
GTCGGGGACGGAGAGGGCGGCTGGACGGCGGGAAGCAGAGCCTCCCGGCTGGTCTTGGGGGTCGGCGGCAAGGAGCTGGGCGCAGCCGCTGGCGCAACCGTGGGTGCAGCTGCGGGACCAGCCGCGGCCGTGCCCAAGTCGATAGGCGCGCAGCTGGGTCCGCCTGTGGAACAAGCAACCTAACGTACACGACTGTACCGGGAGCGCCGGCGCGGTAGGCAACCCAACTGACGCCCTACCCTCGCTTCGGGCGGTCAAGACGTCCCGGTAAAGGCGCTTCTTCAGGCCGGGCACTGCCGCGGTAGCGCCGGGCTCTTTCGGGGGTGGTGAGGGTGGCTGCGGGGCGGGCGAAAGTGGGGGCGTCGCCTGCTGTAAGACCATGCGACAATTGATTACCCTTCTATACCCAGAGTAGCGGAAAGCATCTAATAGTTACCTCAGGTACAACAAAATATGATTACAAAGTTAACAATAACTGAAATAACATTAACACTTATCAGTAATAAGAGTCATATTTTACACGGTCATTTTAATCCTGTCCCAACTATCACTTTATGGCTGCCTTTGAAGTAATCGTGTAGTGGTTGTTATACCAGGTGGTCGATTAACCCACGCTCTTCTGTAGTTCTGCTGTACCGCACGCCTATGTGCGGGTGGGCTGCCTACTCGCTCGGCCGGTGAGGCGCCGTGGACACGGGTGATAGGCAACCCACCCGCACTCCTGCGTGCGGTACAGTATAACTACAGAGAAGTGCACGAGCTTATTCAATTCAGCCGCCTGGTA
>NW_026267138.1:3043995-3045035 GCF_000697945.3 Frankliniella occidentalis | reverse complement strand
GTAGGGTAGGCCACCGGCTCCACAGAGCTGTGCGACGGGCCGAGCGTCAGGGTAGGGTAGCCCACCGGCTCCACAGGGCTGTGCGACGGGCCGGGCGTCAGGGTAGGGTAGGTCACCAGCACCACAGAGGTGTGTGACGGGCCGGGCGTCAGGGTAGGGTAGGCCACCGGCTCCACAGAGCTGTGCGGCTGGCCGGGCGACTTCGGTTGGCGAGGACTCGACGCACACGACATACTTTACCTTGGAGCCGATCTGGTTGCCGCATTGGCCGGCCTGCAGGTGGACGATCTCCCTCATGGTTGTTGCTGAGGATATCCTTGACGGTCGTAGAGTGTTGGCCTCGGCGTCAATCCGATGGACGGTCGCAGGGTTGTCCTGGACGGCGACCTGCTTGTCGGCGGGTGGGATCGAGGCGGACCGGACGGTTCGGCGCAAGCAGGCGTGGAGGCGGCGGCTCTGGACGGCGGGACGACGGCGCTGCAGCACGGCGCACTCGGGCACGAGGCGAGACGGGCTAGGACTGCCGGCCGGCGCGGCGCAACGGCAGCGGCGGCGGCGCTCCAAGCCCCCGGGCCCCACCCCGCCGCGCCCGGCGCGCCCCGCCACGCCACGACGGTGCAGCACCGGGCCGGGGCGAGGCAGCCATGCTCGCCGTCGATGTTGCTGCCGAGGCCCATGTAGCGGGATCTATCCATCTATCCGGACTTCCATGTACCCAGCTATCCTAGTCTCAATCTATCCATCCATCTGTCCACTCATCTTTGATGGCTTTGGTCCACATGCGGGTCCGCCGGTCCACCACACCAGCCATGGACTTATTGTCTCGCGCAGCTGTTTCAGTTTCGGGAGCGTCGCGGCGTACGCAGACCGACAGGGGCGGCGCCGCCGGGGGCAGCAGCGGCTGACGTCATGGAAGCGAGGCGGGGACATGCCGCATGGACACGTGACGGACGGTCCAGACAGTCGTTGTGCCCAAGACTGCAGGGCGGCGCGTCGACGCGTGGGCCCGCGTGGGCGGGGGGCTAGAGGTCAAACAGCCC
>NW_026267138.1:3028214-3036275 GCF_000697945.3 Frankliniella occidentalis | reverse complement strand
GGGGACGGTGCTGCTGACGGTGGCGAGGACACCGTCAGCCATCTGAACACCTGACCGGACGGCCCCCCGGTCTCTCGCGGGGAGTTGGGCGGGGAGATGGTGAGGTCCCCGCTGCTGGAGCATGCATCTAGAGCACGACGGATAAAATCGAATACCATCGATTCGATGGGATTTTGACGACTCTTTGTAAATCGCTTCCAGTGTGCAAGGGCCTACCGAGCGGCGTGTCAGTGGAGGCGGACACGGCCCCGCGGAGGTCGGAGAAGATGTCCCGGCCGTCCATGGCCGTGGTCTGCTGCCCGCCACTTTGCTAGGAGAGAGCTCTGCGTTACCAGCCGCAGGGCCACTGGAGACGGCGTATCTCGGTCGGTACTCACCGGCGTCGAGTTGCTCCGCCCGTAGCTCTTGCCGCCCTTGGTGAGCAGGATGAGGTTGCTGAAGTCGACGCCGCCGCCGCCCGCCGCGCGCCGCCGGCCGCCGCCCCCCGCACCGGAGAACGCCTGCTGCGCCTGCTCAGACTGCTGGGCGTAGAACTCAGCCGGCCGCTGGTACACAGGAATGGGTAAGCTCATGTCGTCACGAGGGCGCGCAGGCACGGACTGCAAGTAGAGATGTAAATTTTCAAAAAAATATAGATTTGATGAAATTTTTCATGAAAAACTTCGCAAAACTTTCCTTAGGGAAAAGTAAGTGATTTTCAGTGTCTTTTTCTCTGAATTTATCAATTAAACTTTCCTATTTTTCACTGAAAAATTTCAGGCTCTACATCTCTAGCTGCAAGCCAGAGAGGGTGGGGCGGGCGCTGTCGTGGGCCAGCGGTGGGTGAGGCACTAACGTACTTGCGCCTTGCTTTTGCCCGCGCGTTGGCCCTGCTTGGCCTTGGTGGGGGTCGGTGACGTCCTCCCGGAGCGCACAGGGCCAGGGCTAGAGCAGGGACTTGGAGCGGCCGCCTGAGGTGGTGTGGACGGCGGCACGGGCGGTCCGGGTGGCGGGGGCACTGCCGTCGAGGGTGGCGCCGGGGGCGGCGCCGGAGGCGGTGGCGTCAGCCAGCACAAGGGTGTCGGCGACACGACCAGAACCCCTACGCGGCACAAGCAGCCGTTAGTCGACGGCGGTCAGTCGACACCAAAAAGGCGCCTCTGCCCCGGGGCCGGGGGCTACACGGACCCAGCTGCTCCAGGGCGGACGGCCGCTGCTCTGCGGGCTGCTGGTGCTGCTGCTGCTGCTGCTGCTGCTTGGCGTGCCCCGAGAAGCGACCTGCGTGCCCGTGTCGGTACGGGAACAAGTCCTCCTGGTAGGCGGCCTCCGTCGAGAAGCACCCTAGGCCACTGCCGACCACCTTGGTGTTGACGGATAGTGGCAGTGACAGGGACCCTCGCGCATGGCCGAAGGTGGACCCGAACATCTGGAGGTCGCCGAGGGGTGCGGGAGATGCAGGGGGTGGTTCCTTGGGGAAGAACTCGGGGACCTCGGCGTTTAGTGTGGGCGGCGGCCGCTGCAGGTCGACCTGCGGGAGGAGGGACCGCACTTAGCATGCCAATCATATGTTTTTATCGAGATCATAAAGTTCTGCTTGTAGAAAGTATACCTGGAACGGCAAATGTCTTTGAAAGGTCAGCCGTCGGCTAGCCTCCCCTCTCTGCTGCTCGGCGCCGACGGTCTTCCCCGCACCGAACTGGGTGGCATTGGAGGCACTCCTGCCCCAGAGGTGTTGCACGCCCGTGGCACCGGCACCAACCCGCGCGTTCGCCGCGCTCTCTTCTGTGCGCGCCTGGCGGCCGGTACGGGTTACCTCGCGTGCGGTCTATCACCACGCCCAAACAGTGACGCATGGCTCGATCGTAGAGTTTCTTACCAATGTTGGCTTTGGCCGAGCGTCACCATTCTGTTTAGGACACTGAATGAGCAGCTGGAAAGGGTTCTGCGGCTGAGTTCCCGACGACTGCTGAATCTGTTGATCAGGTAACCGGTGACGCCGCCTTGAAGCGCCTGCATGTGGGGACGAAGCGCTTTACTCGAGGGAAGTCCCTGGCGGAGCGGGTGCAGAGCGCCGTTAGCCGCCAGCAGCCACTGACCTACGGTGTTGCAGCGGACCGCGGTGTCGCGCTGGGCCACCGTCACATTTTGCCAACTTGGGTAGAACTCTCCCACAGGCTGCGGTTGCTGTATTTTTCTAAAACCATTCAAATTTACCGATCGTTACCAAACTATAACACTATGCGCTATCCTGGATGGCACTGGGAAAAGACCTCCCAGCCGAGGCGGAGACAGTTTTGGCCCCATATCAAACACGATAACTCCTAAGAGCTGGCCTCTGCGGAGAGGCGTTTCCTGAGCGCGCCGCGCATCTTACCGGCCGCTGTTGTCGCTCCCAACGATGCTGCGCAGCGCGTCCCGCACGCCGGGCAGCATCCATGGCTCGGAGTTGTCCTCCTTGGTCAGCAGGCCGCCGAAGTCGTCGGAGGCCGCCGACGTCGGCTGTTCGTCGGCGTACAGCCGCTCCCGGTCCTCGTCGTACGCACAGTTGACGTACCTGGCCAGCCGACTCTGCGGGATCGTGTCCCGGACAGTCCGGCGCCACCTCCTGGACATCAAGGTCGTCATTCTCGTTGCCCGGGGCGCAGCCACCACCACGGGACCGAGCCAGAGGCGCGACGGACAGACCTCGAGTCATCCAGGACATGACCATGGACATGGGGCGGGCCACCGCTGGAGTTCATCGGAGCGCCCCGCGGGAAGTCGCCAGCCCACTGCAGGTCGTGCTGGCCGCGCTCGTCAACGGGACCCGGGCGCACCGGGGCCGCGGCTGCTCATGCTGCCCAAACGAGCTAGAGCTGCGCTAGACCTAGAGGCTAGGCAGGCGAGGCTACAGGCCACCTCGCCATGCCAAAGAACGCACCGAGAATCAACAATGTCAACAAAGGCCAGGCCGTGCCCCCTGGCGAGGTGTCGGGGGGCCTTGTGAAAAAGGTGAAAAAGCGTGTGAGAATAGGGAAAGGACAATTGGGACAATTGCGCTGAAATTGCCCACCCCCGACAGTGACTAAGGACTAAAGCGATGGACCACAAATTCGGAGTGGAAAGTAATTATCTCTTGCCCGTCAGTTTCATTTCTGTGTGGTACGTGTTATCAAAATTGTTTCAATATTCCCCCACTGATATGCTAATTTCATTGGCAGCAAAAATATATGTAGATGTGGTATATGGGGTATATGGGGTTTAGTAAACAAGACAGTGAATCACTTTGTTAAACAAGAATTAACATTTTATTATGAAAATCTTAAAATGACTTCAAATTAAATACACATACAATATACATACAATGATGAGCCAATTGGTCCTACGTAATATGATGAGCAAGTGGCAGTCTTAAAATTCAATAAATCCTAACTAAAACTATTTACACGTGATGTACATGATGAGTCTTAAAATATGCCTATCAGCCTAATTCTTTAGAGAATAAAAACAAGTCTGATTGAGTCCCTATGATGAAAGTTTTATCAGAAAATAATGAGATGTAAATACGGCCTTGTTATATCAGGAAAGATACGGCAAGAATTACATATCGGGATCACAGCTAGCTTGGACTTCCTGTGAGGAATTCATCTCCCACTTAAATTACAAAACTACAGCAATTTTAAGAACGGGTCCCCAAAAAATCTTCTAAATAGCGTAGAAAAGAAGATTGGAAAAACTATTCTTTACAGGAGGCATCCACATGATATGAAAATATCATTTGTATAGAGAGTTAAAAAATACTTAGATAAATACAAGTTAAGTCATAATATTAAAACTAAGAAAAAGATGTATAGACAATGTGTACGACATCCAGCACATATCATCAAGATATAACGTGGCACCAAATGAGTTCGGACGGATTGATTTTCTTTCCCCTTACATCTTTGCAATTCGCTCCTGAAGCGCCTTTAGTTCAGATGCAATTGCTGGGGGAAGGTCAGCTCCAACCTGGTTGTTGAAGTATCGTGCAATGTCCTCAGTCTGAAAAATACATTTAAAAAACTCACATTAGCATGGCAATAAAAATACACATAGCATAAAGATAAAATAGCATTCTTATTACTTTAATTTAAATCGAATCATAATTTTCTTTAACGCAAAACATCAGTTTAAAGAGCAAGGTATATGTCTCACCTCCTGGAGCCAGAAGTCCTTCGGCAGGCTAAAGAGCTGCTTCATGTCGACCTCTTCCTTGAGGCCGTCCAGGCGCAGCGATCCGGCGGTGGGCACGTAGCCGACGGGGGTCTGCTTCGCCACGCTCTCACCTTCCACTCGCTTGATGATCCAGTCGAGGACGCGGGAGTTCTCTCCAAAGCCGGGCCACAAGAATTTGCCCTGAACAAAACAATCCGAAATAAGCATATGGCTGTGTAGGTCACAGACAAGCAAGAAAAATGTAGAGTGGTGGTAGTGTTTTACTTACGTCGTTTCCCTTGCGGAACCAGTTGACATGGAAGACCTTAGGCAACTTGCGTCCGGTCTGCTCCATGCTCAGCCAGTGCGCCAGGTAGTGGCCGAAGTTGTAGCCGAAGAAGGGCCTCATGGCAAAGGGATCGTTCATGATCTCCTTTCCCTTGTGCTCGGCTGCGGCTGTGGCCTCGGACCTCATGGCGGCGCCCAGGAACACGCCGTGGCGCCAGGAGAGGGCCTCGTACACCAGTGGGACGCCCGCGGGCCGGCGGCCGCCGAAGAGGATGGCGTCGATGGGCACGCCCTCGCTGGCCTCCCACTGGGGGTCGATGATGGGGCACTGCGAGGCGGGCGAGCAGAAGCGAGAGTTGGGGTGTGCGGCGGGGGTGGCGCTGCCGCGGGTCCAGGGGTTGCCCCTCCAGTCGGTGATGGCCACATCAGCAGGGGTCTCGTCCTCCAGGCCCTCCCAGAAGACGCCGCCGTCGCTGGTCGCGGCGACGTTGGTGAAGATCGTGTCCTTGAACACGGTGTCCATGGCGTTGGGGTTGGTCTTCCTGGAGGTGCCGGGAGCCACGCCGAAGAAGCCGTTCTCGGGGTTGATGGCTCGGAGACGGCCGGACGAGTCGAACCTCATCCAGGCGATGTCGTCGCCCACGCACTCCACCTTGTAGCCCGGCAGGGTGGGCTGCATCATGGCCAGGTTGGTCTTGCCGCAGGCGCTGGGGAAGGCGGCCGCGATGTAGCGCTTCTGGCCCTGCGGGTTGGTGATGCCCAGCAGCAGCATGTGCTCGGCGAGCCAGCCCTCGCGGCGCGCGATGGTGGAGCCGATGCGCAGCGCCAGGCACTTCTTGCCCAGCAGCGAGTTGCCGCCGTAGCCGCTGCCGTACGAGACGATCTCGTTGTTGGCGGGCCGGTGCAGGATGATGGTGCGCTCCGGGTCGCAGGGCCAGTGCGCGTGGCGCGCGCTGCCGGACGCGGGCCGTCCCACCGAGTGCAGGCACTTGACGAACTCGGCCTGGGTGTTCTGCAGCAGGTCCAGGACCGCGGCGCCCATGCGGGTCATGACGCGCATCGAGCTCACCACGTAGGGGGAGTCGGTGAGCTCCACGCCCACCTTGGACAGCGGTGAGCCCACGGGCCCCATGCTGAAGGGCACGACGTACATGGTGCGGCCTGGCGGAGGAAAAGGGTTCATATAAGACGGGCGTGATTAACAGATGGCGGTTGGGTTATTAGCCGCGTGGAAAGATTCAGAGAGGCACACACTGCCGTATCGGAGGTTTTCCCTACTCACCCTTCATGCAGCCGGGGAAGCGGTCAGCGATGGCCTTGTCCATGTCACTGGGGGATATCCAGTTGCCCAGGGTCCCCACGACACCGGGGGCGGGCTCGGGGATGGTCTCGGACTTGGTCGGGGTGCAGATGAACGTCTTGCTCTCCACGCGGGCCACATCGGCCGGGTCGGTGCGGGCGAGCCAGCT
This sequence comes from Frankliniella occidentalis, assembly GCF_000697945.3. Classification (NCBI taxonomy): domain Eukaryota; kingdom Metazoa; phylum Arthropoda; class Insecta; order Thysanoptera; family Thripidae; genus Frankliniella; species Frankliniella occidentalis. The sequence continues at coordinate 3,030,366 of NW_026267138.1, read as the reverse complement.
GCACAAAGACAAAACACACACGTGAGGGACACGTCAAGGCGGCCGGATTGCAAACCGGAAGATTTCAAATGTTTTACGCCATAAGACTCACCAGTTGTCATATTTAGGCAGGGGCTGGATGGTGCCCTGGCGCTGCATGAGGGCGAGCAGGGCCTTGTTCTCCGACTCGGAGCCATCGCAGATGTGCACGCTGTCAGGCTGGCACAGATCCACGTGCCGCTGCACCCAGGTGCGCAGGCCGCCGTTCAGCTGGTCCCAGCTGCCGTGGCTCAGGCTGACGGCGCGCGCCTGCAGCTGCGCCTGCGGCTGGAAGCGGATCCCAAACGAGGGCTCCACCAGGCACTTCTTGGCATGCTTGGCGATGATGCTGGGGCATCTGCAAACAGAGGGAAGGGTGGACTGAGTTAGGCACCAGTTTGAACACAAACTACACAAACACGCCGACCAGGTGATCGGCGTGTAACGCGGGTCATCATAGACGCGACATTTATGACCGCGGGTGGGGCCCGGGGCGAAGCCGGGGCCGGGGGCCCAGCCCGGGGGCGGTCTGAGCCGAGCCGCGAGACGAGGGAAGCTCCCCCGGCCCGCGGCTACACCGCACCCAGCACCGCGGACCGCACCAACAGCCACACGAACAAACACACAAATACGAGGCGAGAGCACACTATATCTGCGACTGCGATGGGCGCCTAAATTATAATGATTCGCTGCAACACTAACACTAAAGTAAGGAGGGTGGACTTACTCTTCCTCGACGCCAGAGGAGATCCTCTTTTCATCGACGATACGGGTAGGCATGTTGGCGAACTTTGAGGACAAACTAACACTAGTTCTATCGAAAGCAAACGAGCTCGACACACAAGTAATCACACGCGACTCCAATTCGCACACTCTGTCTCAATGCGGTAACTTAATCACAAGTTTAAGGAAATTATCACAGACACAAACACAGCACTAAACGATGAATAAATTAGGAAGATTTGATAAAAATTCACGCTAATCACAAAGGCAAATGTTCGTTAAATGGTGCGTGAAATATATGGAGTCCTCCAAGCTCCCGCCGCGTCTTAAGTCTGCTGTCTTCCCCGCAGGCCATTGAAGTCTGAAGCTTGACTCTGCGAAGCGCCTCTTATATACAACGTTAGCTGAGCGGCACCCCCTCCCCGCCATCCCCTCCTATCCCCTCTCCCTTCCCCCGCCCCTGCCCGCACCAGGGTGGGGGGAGGCGAGCTCAGCGAGCTCCACGATGATGCCGTCGCCGGCGCAGCGGCCGGCGGCCGGCGGCCGGCCCGACCGCGGCGCGGGGGCAGGCACAGCATTTGAGGGAGGCTCCAAGTCCGCGCCGAGGGCAGAGTGCAAACAGATCGCCGCGAAACGGAGCGCGACCAAACAAAAAAAGTGTTTGCAGATTGATCTATGCATGGGGAAAAGTACCACCGGGGCACAGACTCCCACAGGGGCCTGACGGGCGGCGGGGGCGGGTTACATCATAGTCTGCTCACTGACGCTGCCATTTGCCGTCTCGATTTAGACAATGCGTGGGCGGTGCACATTGCAAAGGGTCGGGGTGAATATTACATACCAATCAACCAACCGATTCGCAACACACGTACCAGCATCACATGCACTAATAACATGTGCTAATGGTCTGCTTTGTGTGATGGAAGCGATTCGGCTGGTCAGGAGCAAGGAAAGGGCTGTCCTCCATTAAATGATCGAGTTTGAGAACCTTCCATTCGATTGCCCAGAATGCGTGACCCGAATGTGTGGAGCGTGGTAGCATCCAGCCCCGGCGCCCCCACCCCCGTGACCCCGGCCCGCCGGCGAGCAGGGCAAGGGCCTCTGGAAGGGCTCGTCGGCGGCTAGCCCCGCCTGCCCCGCCTTCCCCGCCTTACCCTGCCCCGACCTCCGACAAGCACAACGAAGCGCACCATCCCACGGGATGGAAAAGTACCACCGTCGGGACTGGAGGGCCGGGCCTCCGGGCCTGGGCCGGATGAGAGGGCAGGGGTGGGGCAGACAAACCCGGCCAGGATAGCGCCGGCGGGAAACCCTCCGCCTCTCGCGTCCGAGAGAAAAGGAGGCATCGATAAAGACGGACAAAGAAACTCGGCCTGTCCCCGCTATGAGCGTCTCGACGGTTTGGACCCGG
>NW_026267138.1:3022910-3028164 GCF_000697945.3 Frankliniella occidentalis | reverse complement strand
GGGGGGGGCTGTGCCGCCGTCGTGCTGCTTCTGCAACGTGCGCTGACGACCGTCGCCGCACTGCTAGCGTAACGGCTGGCGTAAACTGTATCCCGGGTGTCTAGCAGGTAGACAACTGAAAATCCGCCCCACCAGAACTGGACAATTTAAGTCAACTTCCCTCGGACACCTTCCTCCTTCCCTGATCTTCCGGTTATTACATGAAGACGCCGGCCCATGAGCCCGTGTAGGTCGCAAGGGGTCGCAATTAAAGCTCACTGTGGCCATACGTGTGGCCACGTGAGACTCAATGTGTTAAGTAGTCACATTTTGGCGGTAGGCGGTGACAGCATCGCGATCGTGGTGCACACCCCCTGGATTTACAGTGTAGAGGAGGGCGTTAACAAGAGCACATCACAGCAAGAGCAAGTGCGGCGATTGCGGCCTCGCTATCGGACAGCGCTCGGCCCAGCGGTCCAGCCCTGCTGGCCCTGCCAGTGGACATGTCGTTATCGCCCCCCTCCCTCCCTCCTCCCCCGGAATGTGCTCGCGGACCGCGCGCCATCCCCTTGACGGCGTGCTTGTCCGATGCGGCAGCGCGTGCCGCGGGGCAGGAGAGGTCTAAGTTTGTAACTTCAGGTGCAGCCGGAAAAAAACGACGACGACGCAAGGGGCGTAGCGAGGCGGGGAGGGGGAGGCGTGTCTCAGAGTAGTGTCACAGGCAGCTCGGTCCACGTCCGGGAGACACGGCGGCGGCATGCTGCAAGTGCTGGGCGCCCGTGAGCGAAGGGGCGGCACTTCGGACGTGGCTCTCCTGGGGCGTATGGAGGCTCCACACTTAAATTTAGATCCCTCTCCCCCTATTCTCCCACCTCTTCCGCACCCCTTCCCCCTCCCCTCGCGCGTAGTCACACATGTACACCATCCGTTCTGTCTGAGCCCGCCCCCTCTCTCCTCCCTATTCGCCCCAGGCGACTCACCTCCGGGTTCGTTTCGCACAGAGATTCACACAACAGTTGAACAATAATTTAAATTTCATTGTACGTGCCAATAATGCTATGAACATATCTGATGCCATTGTAATTATGAGTAATTCTCTACACTTGTACATTCTGCATTGATTCTCTTACATACTACTAGTCAAGGACAAAGAAGGACATTCAATCTTAAACAATTTTACGACACAGGGCTGGGACTGAGAGCGTCGCTGTTTTACATTCTATAGCTTCTACAAAAACACATAAATCAAATCGGAGGTAAGTAAATAACCGCCGTGGAAAGTTTGGCTTGAAAAGAGATCCCTTTGGATAGCAAGATTAATCGTGACACAAAACCGCTATTCAGAGGATTTAGTACCCTTTACTGGCGAAGACGATCTCCTCGTTCGCAGTCTGGCCAACTCACTGCACAGCGCAAGCAGCCTTGTCTAAGTCGACGCCGTCCTCGCCGTCCAGGGTCAGAAGCAGGGGCCCCCCTCCGCAGTCTGTTCGCCGGCGCTTCGCCCGGCGCTTCACCCTCTCGCCAGACGGCAAGCTGGTCGGCAAGCTGGAGAACGCCACGGCATCCCCGCCGATATTCTTGTAGGTCCTGGGTGGGCAGGGCGGGTGCGGCCTGTGCCCCGTGAGGATGCTCCTGGCTCGGGCTTTCTGCCTGCGCGGCCGGGGGTCTTCGCCACGACTGGGCACGGACAGCGAGGAGGCGCGGTCCATGGCGGGGAGCGGTGGTGACGGCGACCTCGAAGCGTCGATGGACACCATCCTGGGCGAGGGTGGGCGAGGCTCCCTGACGTCGAGGCTTCGAGTCCTCCGAGGGATCTTGGCTGCCAGCGGCATGTCCTCGCCGGCGCTGCGCGGACGAGATCCCGAGGGGGGGGTGACCGGGTCCACGTCGAAGAACGGCGAGCTGCAAGCGGGCTTCAGAAGAGTTCTGGAGTCGTCTTCTGTTTGCAACAGAGGCCACTCCACCCAGGCGGACTCCTCCGGAATAGCAGGATACGGAGTTGACGGCGGTGGCAGCGCGAGGCGGGAGTCGTCAGACAGGTTGCCGAGCTGCAGCGTGAGCGCGGCAGGGTCCACGCTCACCCACTGGTCCACGAGCATGCGGAGCGCGAGCACGCCGCTGCAGGCCAGGTCCCGCGCCTCGTCCTTGACGGGGGGCAAGCAGGCGGGGGCGACCACGTGACAGATGGGCACGGCCGGATCGGCGCGCACGAGGCAGGCGGCCGTCACGGCCCAGTCGTCCGTGCTCCACACGCGCGCGTGCGAGTCCAGCACCAGCCCCAGGTAGACGGCGTGCACGCCGCGGACGTCGCCCGTTAGCTGGACCACCACGACGAAGCCAGGGACGCGTGGGGGCGGAGGTGGGGTGGGGTCGGCCGCCGGCGCCCTGGCCCGCAGCCGGTAGAGCAGGCCGTCAGCGAGGAGCGCAGTGCCCTGCTCCGCGCCGTCCGGGACGGGAGCGTCCATCTGAGGCTCGGCTGGCACCACCTCCGCGGCGAACACGGATGTCCTCCGCACGCGGTGCGCGAGCAGCAGCAGCAGGAGCAGCTCCATAAAGTGCAGGTCGGAGGGGAGGCCCGCGCTCTGCCAGGCCTGCTGCAGGCGCGCGCTGTGCCACTCCGACGTGTCGGTCACGCTCAGGTTCAGCCGCACCCTCTGGGTCAAGGACGTGGTGGGAGTCGACGGCAGCTCAGGTTGGGGCGTGACGGGGACATGCTCGACGATCTCGAGCTCGACGTGTGAGCTTGGCGCGGTGGGGCCCTGCTCGGAGGAGGGCTCTTCCTCACACCAGACGATGGGCTTGTCTAGATCCGCGGCACCCTCCTGCGTGGGCGCCTCCTTCCATGACAGCTTCTTCAGTCTGTTCTTCTTCTTGACCGTGTTGGGCTGCTTCTTTCGCTGCCTCATCCAGGGCATGGGCTTGGTCGGCTGCGAGGACGCAGCCGCTGCTCGCGGAGCACCGACCACTTCCCCGTCGATTGAGTCGTTGTCCGCGTCTTGGTCCAGGACGATGCTCGGTGGAGAAGTCACCGCAAAGGTCGTCGGCTCCAGGGCCACGCCGCCCCGGGGGCTGGGGCCGCGGAGGCGGCTGCGGTTGGGGCTGCGTCTGCTGCGGCTGCGACTGCGCCGAGGTCCGAGGGCCATGCTGCAGCTGAGGCTACGGTCCGAGCTTCCGGAACTCTGGAAGCAAAAAGCGGAAATGAGAATTGTCTCTCTTATCTGCACGTGACCCATATTTTTTAACATTTTACTGAATTTTTCGAACCTACCGGCGTCCTAAGGGTGTCAGGAGTTTTGGCGAGGCAGGGATCCGGGTGGTCCCCGTGGTGCTTCAGGCTTGCGACCAGCGCCTGAATTGTGGTAAATCTGAGTGCGCTGCTGCCCCGTGTCCTGGGGGAGGACGGGCGGCAGGGACTGAGCCTGGGGCTGAGGTTGGCTGAGCTGGCTGACGAGTGGCTGAGTGTGCGAGGCGGCAAAGGGCGGGGCGAAGTGCGTGGCGAAGTGCGGGGTGAAGTGTGGAGGGACGCTGGGGGCGACGCAGGGGGCGAGTTGTGGTGTGAGTTGAGGGGTGAATTGATGGGTGAATCGCGGGGAAAGTTGAGGAGAAGTGAGATGGGGGTTGAGCTGGGAGGCGAATGGTTGGGCGGCGAGTTGAGCTGCGGTGATTTGGTTGGCGACGAGTTGGGTGGCGATCTGGAAGGCGAGCTGGGGGTTGAAGAAGGCAAGCTGACAGGCAATCTGGGAGGTGAACTGGGCCGAGAATTGGGAGGCGAGCTGCAAGCTGGCGAGGAGGTGAGCGTTGGCGAGTTGTTGTTGCTGTTGCTGTTGCTGCTGTTGGTGCTGTTGCTGCTGCAGCAGCAGCTGCTGTTGGACTCTGGACCTTCCTCGTCCAGCGGTGGGCCTGGGACAAACAAAGGGGCCGCTCTGGAGCCATTGTTTTTCAAAGAGAAGTTGAGCAACTTTGAAATCACGAAACAAAAGCACAAGAACGGGAGGCATCTTAGACAGTATCGAAACCAAAAGGGATGAGGCTCACAAACCCGCAGAGGTGGGCGCTGCGCTCGGCGCCGCGCCAGACAGCGGGATGGACCCCGTTGGTAATTGATGGTGTTGGTGGTGAGCTTTTTGGGACGTTTTCTGTGCCGTGGTCGTCGTCCTGCTCCCCGCCGTTCGACGACAGCTAGGCTCGAGGGCAGCCTGGGCTGCTAGTAGTTGCGCCTGTTGCTGTTGTTTCTGCTCGATGGCCGCGGACAGCATTGCCCGTTGTTGCTGCAGTGCCTGAATCAGGCCCTGCAGGGGAGCGCCACGCAAGCCTATTCCTCCCGGCGTGCTGAGGCGCCGCTGTAGTTCGACCAGCTGCTGCTCCGTGAGCGGCAGCTGAAATTGTCAGGAAACAACAAAACAACTAAAATGCAATCCTTTTCACAAATATTTCGAAAATTTTGATGATTTCTAATGGAACAGAAAATTAGTAGTTTTGGACAACGAAAATTCGAGTTTGTCGACGACGTCCACCACTCACCTGCTGCACCGCCGGCAGCGGCTCCGGCGTCAGGCTAGGCCGGGGCGGCGGTGGTGGCGGTGGCGGCAGGGGCGGCAGGGTTGCGGGGGCGGCGCGCCCGTCCTTGGGCAGCCGACTCATGCCTAGGGTGTGCTGCTGCTGCTTTCGTTGCTTCCGGAAGTGGATCCGCTCGGCGGCCCTGCTGGACGGCGCGGCCGGCGGGGCCGGCGGGGCCGGCGGGGCCTCTGTGGTGCTGGCAGGTGTCGGCGGCTTCGGCGGCTTCGGTGGCTTCGGCGTCTTCGGTGAGGGCGGCGAAGACGCGGCCGGCGCCAACGACGTTAACGGCGTCGGCAGTGCCGCGAGGCATGCGCCGCTCGGCACCGCAGCGGCCACGCACGCCGCATCCGGCTGTTCACGCAGAAAAGGGGGTTAGCGACACGCCGGCAGCGAGGCGACGCACCTCGTCAGAGCGGCTGTTCGCTGTTGAACCTTTGTGATTTCCGGCGCAACATCATCTGCACCCTCCTCTGCGACGGCGTTATCCTTGCTGTCCGAGTCCCGGTGCTCGGGCTCAATGTCTGCATCGTCCTCAACGGCGGGCGGCGGCGTGGTGCATGCTGAGTGAACCAGCGTCGCTCCGCCGTCGTCGGGATCCTCTTTAGGTGGTTGGATTGGGTCCACGACGGCCTTTATCACGTCCTCGGCCTCCTTGTCGCGCATAGGGGGTGCGCTGTTTCGGCCGCTGCCAAGGTCCTCTCTGGTCTTCTTGGGGGCC
>NW_026267138.1:3019842-3020924 GCF_000697945.3 Frankliniella occidentalis | reverse complement strand
TACTACTGCCCTCCACCGGCCGCAGAGAAGCCCGACCAGAGCCCCACACCACCCCTCTCCTCCCTCTCCCTCCACCCCCGCCGCACTTTTACGACACGACGACATGCCTCGCCGCGCAAAACGGAAGAAGCAAATCGCATTATACACGTCGCCGCCGTGGTGCCGTGATCGACCAGAAACCTATATAAGCGGCTGAAACCTTGTCCGGGCCCACACTCGCGGGCGGCATGCGGCCGCGGGCGGACAGCGGACCGGTCGTGCGCGGGGCCCCCGGCGGGGCCGGCGGGGCCGGCGGGGCCGGCGGGGCCCTTGAGGAAGGGTCCCGGCGCACCTGCAGCAGTCAGCTGATCGGAACCAGAGCAGACTGGCCCGGGCCGCCTCGTCCTCGCCGCGGCGCGCCACACGAGATACTACACAGCGGGTTTTCGCGATGACAAACAAATGATTAGCGAGTGTACCACACGTATTTTGTGGGCGTCAAGGGTCGGGGTGCGAGACGTACGGGCGGCCGAGTGTCACAAGTAAGTCCCGTTGCAGCTCGGTGCATGGTGGGTGCCGCACAGGTGAGAAGTACCACGTCACAGACGGAGCAGGGGCGACAGCGACTGGGTCACGCGGAGGTGCAGCGCGCTGCCTTTGTGTGCCGTTGGTGGTGGTGGTCACGTCACGACCTGTCTTACCTTGAGAGACGCTGCAGAATGGAGGTCATGGTCGAGCCGTCCTCGGGGGCGTCCTCGAGAGCGGTGCAGTGGACGTGCAGAAGGCCGAGCGAACTTCCCTCTTCTTCTGCGCGCGGCTGCGGGCTGCGGCTAGTCGGGACTTGTCGCGACCTGTCGTGTCTGCGCGGGGCGGCGGGCTGTGCGCGGAGCGGCGCGGGTGCGCGGGGGAGACCTGTTGATCGTCCTGCGAGGACTGGCGGCGGGGCAGAGGCCGGGAGCGTCGAGAGGAGGACAAGGCGTTTGCCGCGCTGGCCGCGCTCGACTGACTAGAGGCCGGGCTGGTCCACTTTGTGCACGACAACTGACGGGCGGGGCAGAGGCCTGACTTGTGGTGGGCCTGGCCGCGGGCGGGGCGGGGCGGGG
>NW_026267138.1:3017141-3018805 GCF_000697945.3 Frankliniella occidentalis | reverse complement strand
GCCGCGAGTCTCTTGATGAGGACGAGTAACTTCTCGCTGATTCGTAGTTAGGGTGATGGGTCGACCAATCAAACCTCTGCAAGTCCTACATTACTCGTCGTTCTTCTTCCCCTGTTAGCTGAACCACACACTTGCGGCTGCTATGTGATGTCACGCACGCACGCCTTCACTGATTACGAGCGCCTCGCTTAGGAAGGATGTTGTTTACGTTTTAATCTCATCCATCGGCAAGTTGGTTGGCCGATAAGCTGCTGGCTGATCCAAAGCAGCTGCGGGGGCGGGTCGACAGTGTAGTGCTTAAGCTCTACGGAGAAGGGGGGGGGGGTGTTCGTGTGACCATGCATTCGTAGAATGGTGGCCTATAGGGGGTTCTCGGGAACGGCGGAGTGAACGTGACCGCGGTGGAAAAGTGAACAAACTGGTGAACGCCTCATAAGAGCTAATGAAGAACGTTCGTTCACTGCGGCCGTCCCTTCACGCGTTCACGGCACGCTCGTTCTCTCATTTGGTTCCCGAGAAGCCCCTCCCTGGGCGTACGTCCACAAATTTCATAAATCAGAATGAATCCTCCCACCCCTTTCCCTCTTGTCTTATCATAGCAGGACATATGTTACGACACTCACACAAACCCTGACATACCAGAGATCAAAAGGAGGCTCAAGGCTCAAGCAAAATTGGGATGTTTCAAAGCTTCAGACTGGCATAGAAAAAGTGTTTCATAATCATAAAAAAATATAACTGTAGTAAAAATCTTTGGATTATAATTACATTTACGCAGGAGATTTACATTTCATTCAAAACTACAATGGAAGACACCACCTCTTCCAAAAAGTGTGAGAATTTACCTCGCACATCATATAACTAAGGGAGACTTATTAGGTCTGCTGCATACTTTCCATAAAGTATATCAAGCTTCTCTGTTTCCTTTGCCATCTATGAGACGCTGAAAGTGAGGTTCCCCCACCACCTACCCCACCCACCCGCTCGAGCTACCTCACCCCCCCGCCGTGTCGCTTAACTTTCGCGGGTCATACGAACGCGCAGCATTTATTAATGGTAAATACTTATGTCGTACTTTAGAAATGCGGCCGCTAGAATGAAAATAGTTAAGCGACACGGAGGGGGGGAGCGGCTGGCGAGGGGAGGTAAAGTGGTGGGGGAACCTCAGAAAAAACAAATAAACTTACAAAATCCTCCCACAACGTCATTGGTTGATTGAGATTTCTACTTGTCACTGATAAGGGAAATGTGCATTTGATACTCTGTGAAGTTATCCCATGTGGGAGAGAAAAGTCAAGTTGACATCAAAGTGACGATTTTTCAAATAAATTTTGGTCAGAAGCAGCTCTACTTAAATTCCTTGGTCCAGCATTGAAATGTGAAGGTAATGCATACAGCCTCGGCCTGGATTAAAAAAATAAGTAAAAATTAGTAAAATAGAGTCAACACAAAAATTTCTCAACAAAAACCTCAGCAAAATTGAAAGCCTTACATTTTTAATTTTTGAGGAGCCATTAACCATTAACTCTGACATAAAATACATTCCAATTATGCGCAAAGAAACTTCGAATTCCATTATTAGCGGCAACTAAATTCCAAGGACGTGAAGACGATTTTGAAACGTTCCCGGGCAAGGGGAGGGGTGGTCAGGGGTGGGTATGAGC
>NW_026267138.1:3012524-3017091 GCF_000697945.3 Frankliniella occidentalis | reverse complement strand
GCGGCCGGGCGGCGTGGCGCCCCGAACCCCCCAAACCGTCCCGGGCCCGGGCGCGGTGGCGCCAAGACCGGCCGCGCTTCAACGAGTCGCTTCAACAAGCCAACCTCACGTTTGCTTCTGTGCTCGAGGAAATTTCCCTTGCGGGTCGGCCGGCGCTGCTGGGCTGGGCGGGGGTGATAGGGCTGGGCGTGGAGAGAGCAAGGAGGGAGCGGGCGAGCGTAGAGAGGGTAGCGAGCATTCGGGCGCGGGGGCGATAGGCGCTGCGTGTGTAAGTACACATAACTGTTGCAGTGTTGCGCTCCCTGGGGCGTCCCTCCGCGCGGGCCCCATGCGTCTGCGTGTTACCACCCCTGAAGGGTTGAGTCCTCGTACAGGGTAGCGTTGCCTCTCCAGGGTACAGAGGGAGTTCTTCTTGGGACAGGGTGGGGAAGAATGAGACTTTAGTCTTTTCAATCATGACATTAGTCATTTGATAAGTCCTTCTGCTTTTGGACGATGAAACATAGCCCCATTACGTATCGAAATTATGTCGTTTTTATCTGACGCAACCGCTGTATTTTGTGCGAAGGAAACCAGATAATATACGCAATTTCCTCTACATGCATTTCGGGGGAAAATGAGACACGCGTGGGTAAGAATGAGAATGAGGCGAGTCTCTCCAGAGGGAGCCATCCCCTCGCCCACACGTCTCCGCGCCCTGCAGCCCCTGCGCCCGCCATCGCCCCCGCGGCGCTGTGCTGCAGGGCTTCCGGCCGATGCGGGGCGGGGATCTAGAGTGAGTGTTTTTCTGATGTTTGTAATGTTGTGCGCGCGTGAGAGTACCTGGCCTACGTGTCGCCATGTGTGGCATTGGGGCTCGGCGCGATAGACTAGTAATCGGCCGCATCGCGAAGCGGCTTATCTCGCCTCGGATCAGCTGGGCCAGCTGGGCAGGTGAGCACAGGTGGGGCGACAGAGCCCTCCGCTCCAGCTGGGAGCAGATGGCCGCCGCTGCGAGAAGGAAAATCCCGCAACAGAGGAAAGTTTGGCGGGTCTGGGGGCGCACCCGCACCGCCGCACATATAATGCCCCTTACCCCGGGAACACCGCCGGGAACGCGGCGGAGAGCGGCCGGGACGTGCCGCAAGCGGCAGCGGGAGCGGCGCCGGTCGCCCGCGGAGAGAAAGAGAGTCCGCGGGGAGAGCCCGCGGGGGCGGCGGAGGCCCCAGGGCACACTCGAGGCCCTCCCCGCGCTAGGCCGCGGGGGGAACACCCGGGAAGATTACATAAAAAAATCGATTACGTCTTCATTGGCATTATATTCCGAAATTTCTCAATCAAAATATTTTTCGACAGGAGAGTGAGACAAAAATTGCAATTCCCTGGTCTGTGGCAAGTGTCATGCAACAACCCCAAAAGAGCGCGCGCGAGAGAGACCCACACTTAGCCGCTCTGATCCGCGCTTCTCAGAGGACGATGTGGTGCCCCGATTCAAAACATCCCACCTGCAGACCTGCAGTACACTTTTCTGCACCCCCCGTGCCAGAGTGACAAGCGCGGTACCGCCTGGAAATGAGCGCTGATAGCGAGGAGCCCCCCGCCTTGGATACAATGTAACGTATGCCGAAAGAAGGCAAACCGCGCGTGGGTCAGTTTCTGTTTTCTTGAACCCGCAGTTTCCCTTCCTGATTGCGGGTCGGGGAGATCTGCAACCTCCTCCCGCGTATCTCTCTGACACGCCTCCAAGCGGGCCAGCGGCCCTCTCTACTGTACCGCGCTGCCGACCCACCCGCCATGACCCCGTCACTGGCCATCCCCTCCCCCGCAATATGAAACGCCAAACGGTGTCATAAAAAAGGGGGATCACAAATAATAAGACAAAGCAAGAATTCAACGAAGAAATAAAAATAAAAGTATTCCGAGTCCATCGGCGCGAGTCATCGCGGGCATACGTCAGCGACGTCACCGCCCCGTCCGCTTTCATCATGTTTGTTTACCCCCGCCGTTGCTCCGGTCAGTATAATGGCTGCCCCGCTTGAGCCCCGCGGTTGCCGCAAGCTCCTGGGCGCGGTGATAATGTTCCGTCTCTCTCGCACCGGGCCGGCGACTCGCGCTGGTGCGAGAGAGACGGACGGGCGGCGGGGGCGGCGAGGGCGCGCGCGAGCCAAAGGCGCGGACTCGGCTCGGATATCTGGGTGGCCGATTGACTTTGGACCGCGGGGTCCGATCCTCACTCGACAGAACGAGTTAATTTTAACACGGAAGGCCCGATAGGGGCGGCGCGGGCGGAGGCGCGGAGGCGTGAGGGCGGCGGGGGCGGGCGGGGGCCGCGAACCTAGAGAGGTTTGAAAAATAAGTGACGTGCACGTCATGGGACACGGGGACACACACGAGGGCCGGGCCGGGCCGGGCCGGGGAGGAAGCTGGCGGGAGGGTCGCGATGAACTGATGTGAGGGAAGAATGCCAGCGGAGGTTGCACTTGGAGGTGGGGTGTTAGCTAGGGGTGTTAGCTAGGAGTGTTAGCTAGGGGTGTTAGCTAGGGGTGTTAGCTAGGGGTGTTAGCTAGGGGTGTTAGCTAGGGGTGTGTCTCATACACGATTTGAAAATAAGTGTTGTAGTGATCAACTCTGCTCTGGAAACTCCAATGTCGTACAGATTTCACACTTGTAAGTGTAGTACCACACTTATAGGAGAAGGACCAAGGTGTCCGAAGTTAAAAGATAGGATATCATGTAAACTGCAGTTATTACACTGTAGGACACCAAAGATCAAAGTGTATTACTGTATCACACATGGTGTTCTACTCTTTTAAGCGACATCTCTGGGGCACCTGCTGGATATACTGTACCGCATGCAGGCGCGCGGGCGGGCTTGCCTACCGACTCTCACCACGGCGTCTTGTGGCCTCAAGCGAGTATGCTTTTGGTTTGCTTCCTTTGATGCGGTACTCTCGTCGGGGCGGAGCGCCCCTGTATAATTGTAGGACGGTACTCAACATAAAGTGCGAGACTTGGGACACTTGTGTTTTCAGAGTGTTATTTGATAGGCGAAATGTGATAACTGAAATTGAGTATCCTATTATGCTCACAACCACTAATTAGTTGTCATGACTGGAAACTTGTACTGCTTGTGCGATGATAACAAACTCCAGCTTAGTGCTCATGGTAACAAAGGTCCGGTCGTGCCGTGACAACCAACTTCTGGTCTGATCCTGGTTGTGGGCACGGATTCTTGATTTCAGCTATCGACTTGAGCCTATCAATTGATAGTGTTGATCACGACAACAGGTTTTATATTTTCGGCGCATGACGGTTGGCATGGCAAGGCGCTTGTCTCACTCCCTGATGGTCCGCCGCCGCCACCGCCCGCCACCTCGGCGCGGCCCGTGTCGCACACACCGCGTCATTTGTTTTCATCCCGCGAGGGATCGAGTAACCGCGATGCCTTTCCGCGAGCAAGGAACAACAAGGTGTTGTGCTCAGCGGGGGGCGCGGCCGGGCCGGGCGCGGCCAGAACAACACATGTTGCAGCAAGGCACAGCCCCGGCCAAAGGCCCCGAGGGCCGCGCCTCCCGGTGCTGCAACCCCTTGACGCCGGCCGCGGCAGCGCCGGGCCCGGGGCCGCCAGCGCGCTATCTCCACCCGCCTGAAATGGCATAGCATATTGAGCAAGTCCCTATGATTGCTTCCTCGGCCCGGCCCGTCCCATTGTTCGGCACCCTTTTGTTTCTGTCACAATGTGTGCGCGGCCGCACAACACTTCTCGATGTGTTTGTCGGGATTATCGCCGCGTCGAGCTCTCCTCCTGCGGGCCGGGGCGGTGCAACACAAACATCCTCCCGCAACCCCGCGACCCGCGCTGCTGTCGCCAGGCGGGCGGCGGGGACTTCCCTTACCGCGAGCTCCGCGCCTGGAGGACGCCGCCGACGACGCCCGCGCCCGCGCGCCGCCGCCGGTCGCCGCACCGAGGACCCGCCATCGCCCACCCGGACAACGCTTCGCGCACCTCGCACAACACGACGACGCGTTCCCCACGCGCGGGGGAGGCCGAGCTGGTCGGGCGTTCGGACCGGGCCCAGGAGACGACGTCGCCTCGCGCACTGAGGAGATTGCCCGCGGCAGAGGAACTGCGGCGCTGGTGCTGGCGTTAAGACCGCGGCGGGCGGGGGCGGCGTACTACATGCGTACCCGGGGTTGTGCCCGGGGGGCAGACTATGGACCGGACCGCCGAGCCAGCAGGTCACAGTCCACGGCCTCGATACGGTACGGCAAGGCTGCTGCGCTAATGTGGCGGCCTGTTCATCACTCCCCCGCCCGTCGGTCATCGGTAGTACCGGGTGATTCAGAGACGACGCAGGTGCGGGCGGGTTGGCCTACCTGGCGCCTTGCGGGCAGGGCGAGTAGGCAATCCCGCCCGCGCAGCCGCGTCTTGTCTGAATCACCCGGTACACGTTTCTTGGCTGAAAGGAAGGTGTACTGAGGGTACCTATGTTATGTTATCGCCAAAGGATGTTGATGCACGTCTCATGATGACCAGTGAAAAGGAGTAAAGTGTGACGGGGACGTAAACATTAAGCTCGACCTTAGA
>NW_026267138.1:2999280-3006661 GCF_000697945.3 Frankliniella occidentalis | reverse complement strand
AAGAGGATTCCAAAGGCCCTAACATACAGTTCCGTTTACCATAAAATGTTAGAATAAAATGCTTCGACATTTTTAAATGTATTCAGTCAATGTGCGAGCACAATACTTCTCACACGAAATCGCTGTTGTGTTGTTGTACGTGGTCGGCTTTCATTGACCAGTCAGGACGTTCAGCAGCCCATTTTGTGAGAAGTGATTGGAGAAAATCTCATAATCGCGATGATTGGTTCTAAAACTCAGGGATCGTAGACGCGGTAGCTTTTCCAATCTGTACGCGAAAGTAGATTGATATAAAGCTAGCAAAAATTGAAAGATGTCTGTTTATTACCAAGTTAGCCCCGAGTAAGTGACATTTCACGTTTCAGCACATCAAAATGGCTGATATTAGGTTATTTATTTGTTTGTTGTGCTTACAACCGGCGTTTAAGATCTCATGTGTCAGCGCTGAACATTTCAAACTGCATTTCATACCAATTGTCTATATCTATTTTCCTACTGATGGACGCTTTTAAACTGAAAATAATCTGTCACATTAATTTTGGCTTGTGTTTGCTTGGCAGTGGGGAAGCAACTGAAGTGGATGCTGAGACTGTTGCAGGCACGAGAATGACATCTCCTTCAACAGTACAGTCAGAAGCACAGTTAAATCTCAATGCATTTTGGCCACGTGTTACAGAAGAAGTACGGAAAACTCCTGTAAGTTGTTTTACTCTAATGAATGTCTTGCATTTCGTGATTTTTATTAACATAATAAGATAAAAACTTTACTTCCATGTTTTCCAGCTGGATCTGAAAAATCAAGCACTCCCCCTTGCCAGAATAAAAAAAATTATGAAGCTCGATGAAGATGTGAAAATGATTAGCGCTGAGGCCCCTATGCTTTTTGCCAAAGCAGCGGAAATTTTTATACATGAACTTACACTTCGTGCATGGGTATGTCACAATTTGAAGTGCCCTGAGAACTGGTGTTTCATTTTAAGAGCTGTTCAATGTAAATTCCCTTACAGGTTCATACAGAAGACAACAAACGCCGCACTTTGCAACGCAATGACATAGCTATGGCTATTTCAAAATGTGATCAATTTGATTTTCTCATAGATATTGTACCACGTGAAGAACTAAAACCTGCCAAAGCAGCCAATGAAGCTGCTCGAGGAGCTACGGCAATGAATCCTGATCAGGTAACTTAACTCCACTATCTTAATTTCCATTTCTATAGAAACCAATCGTGATTATTTTTATTTTGAATGCCTCTTATATACTTCCAGATACAATACTACTTCCAGTTAGCTCAACAACACCAGCAGGCTTTATCCCAAACAGGAACAACTTCTAATACAAACGCCACAACAGCTAGTAGCACTGCTGCTAATACACCATCAACAATTCAGATCTTCCAGCCTAGTTCTGGCCAAATTCAAACAGTTCAAGTCGCAAATATTGCATCACCAGCAGATCAGGTGTGTGATTATGAGTTGTGTTTTGTGCCAACATGTTTTCCACCGGTATTTTAAATAACTCCTTCTAAATTTAACTTCTTTAAATTAAAAATTTGATAAATTTTTAATTATCCTTTTTGTGAACTAACATTTTAGGCGTTCAATGTTACGGTTTTCAATATATTTTTTTTTCTGTAATTAATTACCCTACTTGTTACTTGTCCAGCAGAGGCATGCTTCCACAACAGCTGTGGCAACCCAATCAGTCCAACCCCAAGTCATTCAGGTACAACAACCACAACAGGCCCAAGTTCAGCAGCAAACGGTTCAAGCTGCTACTGGTGGTATTCAAATTGTACAGCAAGTTGTCACTCCCAATGGGGAAATTCAGTCTATTCCTGTAAGTTCCTAAATAGCCTTCTTCTCATTTCTCAGTTTTAGAGCAAAATAATGTGTACAAATTAACTTGTCTGTTTTTTTGCTCCTAAAATTTCTGTTGTTTTCTTTATCTATCTAGATTCAACTTACTCCTCAGCAAATGCAAATGATAAGAATGCAGTTACAAGGAAATACACAGTCAGCCATTATCCAAGTCCAACCTCAGTTAGTGCAGGTAAATATGTCAATTTCTCAACCCTAACCAGTTGCTTTGATCCCAGTGCGAAATGAATTTTTTGTCGATGTCGAAACGATATCGATATGATATCGTAAGTCGAAATTGTGGACAGGTTTGAGTTGTCAACGACTTAAACCTGTGCCTCATTTCGACTTACGACATCGTAACGACATCGTTTTGACATCGACAAAAAATTCATTTTGCACTGGGATTCCCCAAGGTGACCATTGAATTTTATTTTAGGATACTGGTTTGCCAACAGGTTGCTGATGGTTATGTTCGACAAGCTGGAGGCGGGGGAGAAGTTGAGTAATTAAAAAGACAAATTTTACTTCTTCGGACTCAATATGACTTATTAGATTTATTTTTGCCGGTAATGGCAGATCTCCCATTAGTTCGTGCTTTTTTGAGCTATGAATGATAATTGGTGTGGAAGACTGTGTCAGAGTACCTTTGGTAGACATCTCTGTAATGTCTACATGTATGTAATAGTCACCTTCAAAACTGGAAATTGAGCCAGTTTGTAATTTCACAGCAGGTCTGTGAGGTTTTTCTCCTTTCCTTCCCTTCTTGGAAATTTTCTTGGTTATGCTGATGAATGAATGACCAAGTTAATTCTTCATGTAATGTAGTGTTCATTGTGTAAATATGGTTTGAAGTGTGAATAGTTGTACAAATATTTAATGTCATAGTCATACACCTTTAAAAAAAAAGATTATTGATAAGTATACCTACAATTGTGTGGAAAAACCCAAACTTTTTATAATGTGTTTAATGTGTATGGAATATTATCAAACCTCCAGTTGAGTATTTGTCATGTCAGAAACTAGACACAACTGATCACCTACTGTGACTAACAATTTGTTTAACTGGTAACTGTAAATAAAAGCACAAGTGATTGGCCATGTCTTGTGTTGTTCTTTAAGCAGTTTAAAACCTTAAATCTTGGGTTCACCCTTTTCTTTATTGAAAACGAAAGCAACAGATGCACTACATAGCCTCTATGGTCATGTAGAAAAGTACAAAACATTTCTACCTTTGCAAACACACTTAATCATGACAAGAAACGAATCCATACAAAATCCTAAGTAACACAATGGAATCACACACAATACTGATTAAAGGTAACTCCAAAACTGAGAGCTATTAAACTTACCCATTCTATTTTGAAATTATGAAAGATATTATTTTTTCAAAATCACCAAATTGGAATGAAATCCATGCTGTTATTTGACAATTACATTACACAGTTGTACCATTTGTTGTAATCAACACATCGTGGCACATGGAAATTCCCTCATAACAATTTAGGCTTTGAATGATTTAAAAAAAAAAAATGGTTGAACATGTAATTGGAGATATTAATGACCTGGAACTTGAAACAAAAGCATCTATCTTTTCAACTGATGGGTTCCAATGAAATCAAATTTAATTTAGCAATGAACCAGCTTCTTTCCACAGAAGCATCAGTATATAAATAAGTATACATATGGTATTTTATTTGTAACTCAAAGTTTAATACTGACATTGTTGTATGTTGAGACATTGATTCACTATCCATTTCTCTTGAAATGGAATGTAAAATGTATACGACTAACTTTAAAAAAGCTAAATAGACTGACATAAGAGAGAATTCCTTGAAAGATGCAATGTTTTTCCTGTTTTTTTTTTTCTTTTTTTTCTTTTTGTACTTACATACAGGTCATTGTTGTTAAATGAATGAATGACATGTAGTACACAGGAAAAATAAATATGAGTTATTTACTGCTGACACACACACAAAAAAGGGTCTAGGTATATCTTTAAAAATATGTCACCAGGCCCACTGGGTAAGTGATCCAAATAAAACTTAAAAATAGACCAACCACAACCCCAAGAAGAATTAAATAAACACCAAATTGTCACCATTAACAGTATGCATAAAAGAAGTAAAAACTGGATGGGTGTTAAGGACAAAGGTAAAATCAATCCTCTCAACCAGGTAAAGAATAGGTCAGAACATAAAATTTTGACAAAATACAGATATTACAAACCTATAAATTTTGTAAAGGTAATGAAATGAGAAACATGAATTGAACAATCTACAGAGTCTTTAAATATCTTGGTCATTTGCATTAGCCTGCAGACTGCACTGGGTGGAAAACTCACCGCATAAATTATCGACATTTTTAAAGGAAATAACTAAAGAACAACATTTCAGACTTAAATATTATACTGTCAGACAGAAAAATGGAACACTTGATAGGACAGCGATCACCTTAAATGACATTGTTCCCATACCAACAGCCCATGCGAACATTATAATTATAAAGTGTCGACAGTGACACATACAGCAAAGAAAGAATGAAGACTGCAACAAACCGGAATGCTAAGAAGCAGCATAATGTGAATCTACTTACTTTCAAACTAATACTCCAAATCTAGATGTTCTTTGCTTTATACAACTTAAAATCACAGAGTGATGAGAAATTGAAAGAAGTTTACTTAGCTTGATCAAAGCAAAACCATCTCTTCCTTATATGTTACAGTAAAATATTAAGTTTTTGCAAGCTGAATAGCTTTAAAAAGTAAAAAATGAAATGTCTGAAATTGCGCACTATTTGAAGGCAAAACATTACTTTCTCTCTTCAAACACAACAAATTGGCTCACTAAATGTAGGTAACTAGCACATTTTAAAAAAATAATCCATTATCTTCAATAGCTAAACAAAATTATACTTCCGATTGGTCTTAATGGGTCCATGCATAGGTAAAAATTCCTTTTCTGTTCAAGTCTTAATATTCCTTACATAAACTGGAACAATACAATATAAGTTCAGGCTTTGTTTAATTCTTTTCCAAAAGAGAACCACAGCAAACAAATTGTTGGATGGTTTACCTGCCTAGAGATGACCCCAGGAGTAAAACTACCCCCTTAAATTTTTTCTCAAAACATTCGTATAACAAGATGAAGGTTCATTTGATCCCCATCCTGACTGTTCAGAGATGACTTAGAAACTTTTAAACAATTTTTTTTTAAGCTCTGCAAAATCTCATAATTTGAAAACCTATGAGGGCTTGCAAAGCTCATAACAACAGTTTACTAACAGGATGGAAGAGCACTACTAAAATGAAATCTGGTAACTTAGATTTCAGCAGCATTGAAAGTAGTTTGCAGGTACAGAATGTGCATAGAGTATCACAGCTTAAGGTTGGTACAAGGGATAGACCCAGAACCAAAATATCTTTCCTTCCCTAAACCTCACTTTGGAATGTGGGTTAGGGATAACAATAATAATACCCTGGATACAGAAAGAAAATAAAAAGCTTAATCTTCTATCAATTAGCTCAAAAAATTATAAGTCAGAGCTGCTTCTTATAATGGCAAATGAAAGTGTACAAAATTACAGAAAAAATATTTGATCACAAAGCATCAAGTCCTTAGGCTTCTTAAACATGTTTACACAATAACAAATTTTGAAATCTGAACACAGTGATTTTCATCTCATAGTGGCACATCAAATACTGCACAATATAATAGATGTAGCATTTCAGCAAAGCAAATTTCTTCACAAAGTATGGCTAAATGCACGTCCACTGGCTCCAGCTTTTGAAAGACGATCACTGACTTCAGTGATTGTTATGCTTTTGCGTATTGTTGTTGAGGTTCCACTTGGATGGAAGTAACGATAATACAACAACATGAACAAGATGCCAAGAAGAAAAGTGAGTACCTGCATAGTCACAGTACCATAGTAGAGTGAAGGGTTCTGGACTGAGCTACTTCCAACACACCTGAAGAAAAAAATCCACATTGTCACCACAATTTTGTTGAAAAAATCAAAAAAAGAAACAAAACTCTCAGAGGGATATACATCAGTAACGAAGCTTACCACACAACAAGGGCACCAGTATTTTCCATGAAACACACCAAATAATATGCCAAATATGTATATCTTGTAGGACCATCTCTTGGTGCTATGAAAGCCAAAATGTATGCTAGTCCAAGCACACCAGAGAACATAAGCTCTTCACACCTTGAGCTGCAAACAGCAGTTTGATGATGGCCCAGGGCGAGCCAGGCAGCCATTACACACCAGTGGCAAAGACAAACCGTACCCATCCAAGCTGGGTACATTGCAGCTAACATTGCAAGAGCCAACACTCTTGAAGCTGGAAAAATACACAATTTGGCTTTTCAGGATCCAAACAATTTGTTTAAAAAATGAATTTAAAAATAGTGTATTTATATCTTACCTGTTCCCATTAAGTGCCAACAAAATTGGATAGTGCTACCTTTCCAAGATAATTTCTCTTTATCATCCCTGGCAAATCTCACAGAGCGGTGATAAGAAGTGAGTGCCCAGGCTATTGAAATTAGAGCACACACAACGGCCCAACCTTGGTAAGCTGTTTAGGACGATGATGCCCATGTTCATTAAATTATATGAAAGCTTAATGACTGTTTGAGATGAGAGTTAATGATACCTTGTAATGGTTGTCTTTGCTTTGCCATCCGAATAAGAATCATCAAATGCAAGATGGCTTGGGGGGCTGCATGTAAGAAGCAATGGAATAGGCGCAAGAGAGATGCATCAGAGTCCTCATCTACCATTCTCCGATACAAATATTGTTGCTTTTCTTTCTCGTTCTTCCGAGATGCAATAATGCTTCTGATGCCATAATAAAGAGAGTCTAAATACCTGGATAACAGTTATTGAAGATGTCAAATTGTTTAGTAGAAAACAGTATGATTTTTCATGCAATAGCCAAACTTCTATGAACTTATTAGAGGTGACGGTGGGTGCATATCAAAAAAGGAGACTTGAGAGAGCAGATAAACCATACAGGGGTAGATCCAGTTCAAAGTGAGGAACTGGTTAATTGGCAACCCTTCACAGGGCGGTTACATACAGGGTACAGACATAGTGAAATAGCGGTCCCAAGGCCCCCTGAAGACACGCCGTGTGACTCCCAAGTAACACGGAATAGACACGAAAAGTCATATAGACGTATATTAGACAAAAACGTCACTATAAAGGTCACATTTGTTGAAAAACAATTGTCATTGTGACAACAAAATTGTGTCAAAAACTTTGACTTGTTGGTGACCATTTTGTGTCGTTACTTCGAATGCTGAGGACGAAGACTTCGTACTGTTGAAAGGGACATTAGCTCTCACCCTGTAGCAAACATCACCAGGGCAGGATGGAGACGTATCTATTGGCTGGAAACCAGTTGTCAAGGCTGGAGCATAACACCCCGCAATGGATTTCCTAGCTCCCAGGTGTACAGGGCTCACTTTAAGGCCTCAGAGTGCATTTACAACCCTCAGAGCCCTACAGTA
>NW_026267138.1:2986765-2999230 GCF_000697945.3 Frankliniella occidentalis | reverse complement strand
CCCCCAGAGCCCAGACAAGGTAAAGAGTAAAATCCAACATCAGCCTCTCAAAGTTCACCTATTGTGAGCTGACTACCCCAGTAACAACTTATTGTAATAACTTTCACTGACAAACTAAGTACATACCTAAGGATAGGAGCAAATTGTGCCAAGAGGAAAAATACTCTCAACACCCAACGCCAAAGTGGTGCTTTGGGGAGAGTTGGGTCATCTACATCTTGAATATACCTGAAAGAACATGGACAGTCCATTTATCAAACTAGAATTTTGTTATTGTAGCAGGTTAAAATAACAAACAGATTGCAACTTTTGAATGAATTGTATTATTATACAATACCGATGTCCTTCAAAGCAATTGACCATGAAGTGGAAAACATTGCTAATGGGAGCAAGGTCAAAACTAATGCACTGAACTACAAGGATTCAAGTGTCAAATAAACAGAAACGTCAATAAGAGGTCATCAGTCAAAATCTGAATAAAGCTCCCGACACAAATCTACATTGGTTTTCTGGATATAAACCACTTAAAAAACGCAATTGAGTGGTAACCTTGACATCCTTCAGGCAGGTTAGGAATAACAATCAAACAAGTGTCAACCAAGCCGTCTAACCCTCTGGCAGTCAAATACTCACCATCTCATGCTGATTCCTGTAGATATAAGAGCTGGTAAGACGATAAACGTCACTGTTAACGCAAAATACGTCTCCTGCTCTTGGACATGGTATTGATAAGCTAACCAGCAACTGAAGGAGTGGTCCACTAAATATGTAACGATTGACAGCAAATGACAAGTTATGTAGTAAAATCCAAACTTGAGTGAAGATGCCATTTTCCCATTTTCTTCAGAATGCCTAACACCTATCTCGTCGATTTTGGCACCTAAAGACGCACTAGAAACCTTTCCCACATCGCTGCTCGCCATTTTTTCATGGTGGTGATGAAATAAACACAAATAACACACGAGTGCACGGGACGGGAACTCCAAAGTGATACCCCTTCCTCTCTCCTTCACAAACTAGCCTCCAACCGTCCATCTACGTTGCAGTTTCTCGGAGTCGTGTGTAGAGACAAATGTGCAGTACGCTTGTTTGCTCTATCGAAGCTTTGAACGTAGTTGCATTAAATTTGACGTTTAGGATCTATCTCTGGCTGAAACCAGGAAACGAGCCTGCTTTTCAACGAGGGCTTAACGTTGATCAGACATTGTAATTTGTCATACAAAATCCCTCGTAGCCTCGCAACGATGACACACCGCCTTTTCCAAAACTCTCTATATACTCCCCATCTACATTGTTTACACATTGGCAGTACGTTTACACTGCGTTTCTCCGCGGACGTTGGTTCACGATCACGAAAAGGATTAGCATCTTTCGCCTGTTTATATTGAATTGCCGTATTTGACAATGCCTTCCGACATGAACTCCATATTTGCCGCATTCCAAGATCATATTAATGTGGAACAAGATCTTAGAGAAGTGTGTATTTTTTTCGCTAGTTAGAAGGGTTTTCCAAGTTAAACGAAGCCGGCAACACATGATCGTACTAATCATACTAATTGGAATGTTTCTTCCTATTTATTCTCATTGTGGTCATCGAAATGTTTTGTATCGTTTATTCAAACATTAACTCATTCCTTGCTTGCTTGCTCTGGTGCTGTGCCGAATGCGCATTTTCTCTCTTGGCTGCGTTTTTGGAGACACCATGCAAGGTTGCATTTTGCACAATTCTACTCGTTAGTGTTTTCTGTCCAAGTTATAGAGATTGTTAAAGAATTTGTCAAATTGTAGTCACATATCACTGCTAGTCAGTCAGATTGACACATCTCAGATAAACGAATTTGGTGTAATTTTGACGTTACAAAAATTGTGATTGGAGTCAATATTAGATAAATTTGATGTCAAAATTATATCACATTACACAATCTGAAATATGTCCTGGTGACAGATGTCCCTGTATTACACTTTCCCTAATTCTGGATGGATCTGTCACTTGGGAGTTCATAAGGGAGTTCTTGTCCATTCATCATATAGCTTCAAATTGTTTATCTCTAATTCTTCTCTTGCCACACAAGCAGCTCTACCAGATATGAAATTTTTGTTAGTTTGGTTATACTTACCAATAAAGGTTTCTCTCGTCTGTAGGAAATTCGCCAAGTGAACAAGGACATTGACCAAAAAACCCGTGAAATCCAAACAACGTTACAAATTATTCATCATGAAGGGGGTCTTCTAAAGAGTATGCTGTTTTATTTTGTTTCTTTCACTCTTACATTGATTTACAAAATCAAAAATGTCTCATCCTTATGGAGGTTTTGAATCAGTTCCAGAATGTTGTTCTCTGGCCAGAAAATTATTTCTTGATGTGAAATCTGGCTTTTCAAAACTGTCTTCAATTGTGCCTGACAATGAGTACTATCGTTTCCATGATCATTGGCGCTTTAGTATCCAACGCTTGGCATTCCTTGGAGCTCTTACAATATACCTTGAAAGTGGTCAAATGGCAATGATAGAGGAAGTTGCTCAGCTGCTGGGAGGTAAGTTTTAATTAATCATTGTCCTGTAATGACTTTTAAAATTTAAATCAAGTTACCTGACTTTTCTTTTGTTGCAAGTCACCACAAAGCGTGAAGAAGGCTTTCATATTGATCTTGAAGATTACTTAATGGGTCTCCTTCAGCTTGCCTCAGAACTGGTATGGTACCAATTTGAAAATGGAAGAAATATTACAGCATTAAATGGAAATGTTACTATCATTTTATGTATTGTTTTACAGGCAAGATTTGCTGTGAACAGTGTCACAAATGGAGACTACAAGCGCCCATTACATGTTTCTCAGTTTGTTGCTGAGTTAAATTCTGGCTTTCGCCTCTTGAATCTGAAAAATGATGGACTTCGAAAAAGATTTGATGCTCTGAAGTATGATGTCAAAAAGATTGAAGAGGTTTGTTACTTTGCTCTAATGATTAATAATAAAATTAATTTAGTCTATTTAAAGTCTTATTATGGTGACTTTTCTCCAGGTTGTGTATGATTTGTCTATCAGAGGTCTCAAACCGGAAGAGAAGCCAGAACAATCAGCTTCTACATGAGTTTACTAAAATTGGTTTTAATGAAAAATATCTTCTGCTTTATAAGGGTAACTTCAGTCTGCCCTTGCTACAAATAACAATTGTAGTGTTTTGAGATTATATTCGTAATGTCTGGTTCTGTGCTTCAGTTTTTCTGTCATGAATGTTAAACAATTTTTCTTGACAAACTTTGTTCTCTTTTTCTTTTTTTTTTGTGGCAGTTATTTGGCTTTTTCCGATTCTACTTCTTATTTGCGCGCTATTGCATTCGTTTTCAATAAAACTTTTGTACTTTTCATAAGTAAGATGTCCGCCGTCTTTTAAATATTGGCGCCCGATTGCACAGTGGTGCCCTCTACATGAAGAACCCCTTCTATACGAAGTTTTCTTCGATTACTCTGGATTTGTTAGCGTTTGAAGAATTTTGCGAATCGAAGGATATTACAATTCATTGTTCTAGATATTTTATTTCGCTCTATCCCACTGATTTTCAACGTTAAAGTTTGGGCAACAGTGGTCACCTTAAGAGATTCGTGGAGGAAGTAGTCAAGCTGACTACTGTGGAACGATCAACATTCGTTTTCTACTGGAGTGTCCCCTGTATTTTTCTTCGTAGATATACACATGCACATCTCTCAAATTTGTACACTTCTAAACTAATCACTACATTTTTGAAATGCCAACCTCCTCCACGTTAGTAAAGTTGAAAAGAAGGTCATTTGAATCGTAGTACCGACAACGTGCGTCGATTCCCGCGCATTGCATTTTGGTAGTGAATGGCATGGATCCGCCATGATGCCTTCTCTGAAAACGAGTCCTACATTCATGTTTGGAAGTGTTATTTTATGTATTGTGACTGAGTGAACGTTAACCGTCAAGATGGGGACGAACTAAGAGTGTCGTAGGTTTGTCCGCCAAAGGGTTTAAACCCTTCGGGGCCCTAAAAAGCGACCTACAAGAGATTTTTAATTTGGTGTTCAATGTGTTGATAGTCTGTCAACAAAAATGAGCAAGCTCTCGTTCAGGGCTAGGGCGCTTGATGCGTCCAAGCCCATGCCGATTTTCATGGCAGAGGAGGTTCCAGATCTGCCAGAATATTCGGCAATAAATAGAGCAGTGCCCCAAATGCCCAGTGGAATGGAAAAAGAGGAAGAAAGTGTAAGTTTAATTCCTGAAAACTCAGCGAAAGCGTGACTCCGCCGCCATCTTGGATGACAAGACTGAAGGCTAGGCCGCGAGGGTGCAGCATCGTTTGTCAAATACAACAATTTTCAACTTAAATTTTGAGCTTACTATTGCGTATAGCTTAACCCAAGTCGATGAAAATTCACAAGTTGACCTTAAAGATTACTATTGCATCGTCCATTTCAGCTGTCACGGCTCTGTTTTTGAATGAAAATGAAAAGATATCCAACCCATCATCCAATAGCCCACTACAAATTTCATATATTAAACTATTTCTATAACACTACAAACTCCCACCTTTCTAAACCTCACTACAATAATTTCATTGCAAATTAACTATTATTTTAAATAATATGAAAGAATTATTGCGTAGAAGAACTACTTTACTTATAAATACTTCAAAAAATTGTTTAGCCTAGGCTACAGTCAATTTTGACCAGATTAGGTTAGGTTGTATTATTAGAATTTTTTTAAATCTCATTTACGGTTAATCCTGCTATTTTCCTATCAATTTTTGAGGAAGGCATGGTCTTAATTGTGTTTTTTTTAAATGTTGTTTTGGGGTATGTTATCAGACAGACACAATGACAAACTCGTTTTGTTTACATTCCCCTTAACTTCTTCCTGGTAAATCCAGCATCCGATTACCTAACCTCAACTAATACTATACTTACTTTTGATGAACTAGCTATTTGACATTTCACTCAAACGTTGCTGTTTGTGCTTGCTTTAATTAATGGTGTTAATATGTTGATTTGTTTGCTTTCAAAGTTCTCTGAACTGCCTCCTTGAGAGTGTTAAAACTATCATGTTTTCACGCCATATCCATAAAAGTTCACCTTTTATTTTAGTAGTATTAATTGTTTTCTGTTATTCATCTCAAAATTTTCTTTCACTACCATTGATTGTTACTAAAACTATCATTTAATGATCTCCAAAACTGTGTTTCATTATTTTTCAACTTTATGATATCTGTTTAACTGTTGTTAAATGGTTTTAGGAGCATCATTTACAAAGAGCAATATGTGCGGGCCTCATCATTCCTACACCAGAAGTCCAAAATATGGCAGATTCAGAAATTTACGAACGAATGTATCCTTCAAACTACAAGGCCCCAAGGCAACTTATTCATGTACAACGTAAGTGCACAATCATGTGTGTTCTTTAGTCTATCTTGCATGTTTATGTGTAGTTAAATTAACATTAATGTTTTATTTATCATTGCAGCATTTTCAATGGAGCAGGACATTCCAGATTACGACATGGACTCAGAAGACGAACAGTGGATAAAGGCACAATCCAAGAAATTGGAGCTTACCCCTCTGAAGGTAATTGTTTTCCCTTTGAACTATTAATTTGATTTTATTTTATCTCTAGTTGTAATTATCTTTTTTTTTAATTTGGTGCAGTTTGAAGAAATGTTAGATCGCCTTGAGAAAAGTAGTGGTCAAACAGTCATAAACGTCCAAGAAGCTAAATCTCTTCTGAAGGAAGATGATGATCTTGCTATTGCAGTTTATGACTATTGGTTGGAAAAAAGATTAAAAACGGTAAGCTATCATTGTATCTATCCTTTCTTTGTTTTGGTTTTTGATGTTACCCCTTTTTTGAGACTTTGCCTTTTTTCTGCTTATCTTAGAAATGGCCGCTGATTCCAACTGTCAAGACTGAGCTCAGAGCTGGGGCTGCTGCAAACAACCCCTATCTTGCCTTCAGACGGCGAACAGAAAAGATGCAAACACGCAAAAACCGCAAAAATGATGAAACTTCATATGAAAAGATGCTTAAACTTCGAAGAGATCTTAGCAGAGCTGTTACCCTTTTGGAAATGGTGAAAAGACGTGAAAAGACAAAAAGAGAGCTTCTCCATCTAACTGTTGAAGTGTATGAGAAAAGGTGTGTTTACAGTTGCATTGAAATTAATTCATGTATACTGGTAATGGTGAGTCTGAATATTCAGTTTGTGAGAGCAAAGACATTTAGAGATCACTACTACTCCCATCAGGTACCAAGCTGGAGATTTCAGTGGACAGTTGTTGGCTGATGTTTCAGCCCTGAAAAGTTACCAGCATCCCCGACCAGCATTTGCTCCTATATTTCCCAATCAATACAGCATCAGTTCTTGGACCAACAAAGTTCCAATCAAGGTGATTAAATTCGTGTCACTCTGTGCAAATTGTCACTATACTTTTTTTTTTAATTGATTGGGAACAAGTTTAAAAATTTAGGCGTGGAAACATTTTTTCTGAATGAGGGATATTCCATTTTGTTCTAGTGCAGCCACTGACAGTGGCAGCACTTCATCAATATTTGTTGATAATTTAGAAATTTTGATGTGTAGGATGAAGTTGTTACAAGAAAGGAAAAGCGACCATACAAAAGAAGAAAGCGCACAGCTGGCTCTTCAGTATGTGGTACAACTGCTGGAACAGGAAGCCGTGGAGGTTTGGATGGATATCTTGGCACTCAGGGTAGTTCTGAGGAAGAGACTTCTAGCACAGGCATGAGAACTTCTAGTCCTGTTCAACCTGCTCCCGAAGCAGAGGAAGAAGATGAAGGACCTTTTGCATTCAGGAGAAATCCTGCTTGCAATTATCATGCTGTATGTTTTGAACTGTTTACTCATTTTACATATCCTTGTTTGAGGGGCCTTTCAAGTTTGAACTCCATTTGTTTTTTACAGCCCCTTCCTGGTGAATTTGGCAACTGGCCATGGTGTAGTAAAGAGGAAGGCGGTTCTGGTGATCACAGGTATCGATTCTGTCTAACATCTGTCAATAGGCCAAGACCTAGGTGTATAGGCTTTGCCAGAAGACGGATAGGTCGAGGAGGAAGGTAAATAATTATTTGGAGGAATTATGAGATTCTCCAATTTTGGTTCACATTTGCCATTACAAACGTTTCATATTTAAAATACATTAGTTAGGTAGAACTTAACATATTTTTGGGGTCTAATTTTCAGGATAATTTTAGACCGCGAACCTACGGAACTTGATGATATCTGGAGATCACTGGACTTCACTGTTCAAGATTCGTCGCAATGTAATGTAGCATCATCCAGTACTAATCACAATAACAATGAAATTCTTAGTGAAATTAAGGCAGATTGGTAAGTTTGGAAATCTATCTTCAGAGCTTAAATGAGGTTGTTACTTTTTTTGTTTCCTAAAAATCACCTCTTTCTTGTTTTTTTCTTTCTACAGGCTGCACTTTAGACCCAAGATGCCACAAAAGCAAGAAAAAGAAGACTCGGATGTGGATGATGGTTTGAATGAAGATGTGGCAGATCAAAGCCTGCTGGCCAGGCGTGGTCCTGTCACTCTAGAAGTTCAAAGTGAAGCTCCTGGAAGTGATACTTGTACTTTCAGCACTCTTATGGAATTAGACCTTGATAGGCTAGACTCAGATGATCTTTTCCCTACTCTTGGTAGTCTGTCTACTCTGGGACAGGATTTCGTGGACGATAGTTCCTGCTTAGATAAAAGTGTGGAGCCACTTCCTGCTCCTGACCAGAAGATGGATTGGGAACTGGAAAATGGTATGGTCTCTGATGTTGTTCCTCCAACGAAGAAGAGACTTCATGTTGGTGTTACTGGGCTACCAACATCACGCCCAGTTTCAACTGACACTTCTACTCTATCTTCGTTATTAACGAGAAAGGGTGACAAGGATGGTTTTAAACCTGATAAGCAACGGACTGGGATCTACATTGTTAAGGATGGCTCAGAACTTAATGGTCCCAGTCAAGAGTTGACAATATGTGGTAAAAATGGAGACATTAGGGCATGTTCACCAACACAGGTAGGCTGTTCAGCCTTTTTCATGTGTGATAGCAACAATGGAGGCTTACCTCAGAGCAATGGAGAGTCATCTCCTCGTAAAAGTGCATCAGTGACAAGGTTAAATCCTCCCCCTCCATATCCATCAACCTCATTGACTCAGTGCTTGACTGGGAATGGGAGCTGGAACCACATTGATGTTGGTAGCAAAAGCTCAGGGCCAGTGGTTGTGGTGAATCATAGTGACAGTTTGACTAGTAGCAGAGTTCAACGGCCAACTGGGACTTCAACGCCAACTGTAATCCTCAGCAATGGACCTCTACCTTCAGCAACCTCTGCTGAGTGTAAGTTACCTACCATGAGGTAGCAGTATATCATGTAGCAGTTCCTGTTAGGAACAGCTTGGTAATTTTTTTATTTTTTTACTATCTGTTGAATCTGTTCATTTGTTGATGTTTTTTAAACAGTTTTGTCCACCCCATTTAATCTACCTCGTGCATTATAGCCTAAACTGAGCTGAAAAATTGACATCACTCTGTAAAATTTTCTTAGAATGATGAATGAAAAGTCTGATTTATTTAAATGGGCCTTTGCTCTGTGAGAAAATCTCCACTGGCCCAAGTGATAATTAATAAAAAGTAGTCCAATTTTGAGAAAGTAACTTAATAGTGCTATGCACTTTTTACTCATGAAATTTATTAATAGAACGTGTGATATAAATTTTTCACTGTTCTACTTGTCAAAATGAAAAGTAGCAGGGTAGTTGACATTTCATCCTTGAAATATTTTATGAATCTGTTAGCCAAGTTTTATGAGTTCTTTCATCTTGAGATTGGGCTCTCTCTGAGAGAGCTGCTATCTGTGAATTCATATATAGTAATAAATTGACTTCTTTAAAGAAACATGGAGGCTGAGTACTTTTTTTTTATTAGATTTGTACTTCTAAACTTGGAGTGCTGCAGAACTTGCTTAACCTGAGATGATGTTCCATTTCAACACAAGCTTGGGTTTTGATCTCATTGTGGTCATTACAAAAGTGTAATCTTCTTTAATGAAGAAGAAACGATTTTATTCTGTGAAATACAATTTATAGTTGCATATTTTTTTTCAAATGTTTACAATCATTGCTGCAGTTTGATGTCAATACCAACTTTTATACCTTTGTACAGATAATACTAAGATGGCAGTATTTGTAGTCAACAGAGTTTGAATGCATGTGTTGGCATATCTACATTAAGTGCAAAGTTGCTGTGTTACCTTCAGGTTGCATGTGTGTACGTACCTACTATGTTGAATCATATTGGTTCTCGAATTTAATTCATCCCTCTCTTAATGCTTTCTGTGCATACTACCTTCAGGAGAGGTGAATCAGCAGCTTGAGCTGGCTCCCCATTGCTTTTATCCTGCAATATTCTAAATTCCGTATGGTTTTTGTTTTTATGATTTGCATGTAGCAGCCATTTTGCATGGTTTATCATTGTTATCAACAAAAAAGAAATTAGTACTAAATGCAAATGAGTGCAAGTGATTTGGGGGACAATGTACAAATTGAAATGCATAATTTGATTTACAAACTGTCCCTCAAAATACTAGTAACTCACAAGAAGTCTATTTTTGTAACATAAACTGTAATGAGGTAAGGTTAATAAAATATTTATTACTACTGTTTTGTTTGTTCAATGGTTTTTCAATGTAAAACTAATCAGTCAAAATGCAAAATTCTACTAGGCCAATTTTAATCATTTGTATTGCAAACTATGTACATTATTTTTGTTAACCAAATATTTGTTTAGGGTGCTTATTTAAACCAAAGTTTAGTGGAAGGCATTATCTTTTGCTTTCAGCCATTTCTTTATTTTGGGTTTGCCTTCCAGTATCCCATTTATTTACTAAAATGACAACAGATTTCAAATTTTGTGCTGATTGGAAAACAATAGCCTTTTAAAATGGGGGTGGGGCTGAGACCTACTTGGTTAAAAATCTGTATCAATGCCTAACTACGATGTATCATGTTAGTACATTGTATGTGCTTGGTAGGCAGTCACTTTACATATGTTATAGTCGCTTCCCTCCCTCTGCCACCCACGTTTGTCTTTATCCTTTCGGAAAAAGTTGATCTGCCGTGGTAATCAAAATGCTCTTGTGCTCATATTTTCAAATTAAAGTTTTTATTCAGAAGTAGCTTTTCTGTAGTTCCAGTATCTCTTCAGCACTGTATCATGTATCATCAGCTTTAATATAATGTGGAAATGACAGTTCTTAGTAATTTCATAGCTCAACATTTTTACCACAGTACCAAAAGCTAGACAGCTGCTTTATACGTCATCCTTAATACCTAATTCTACAGTATTTCACTAGATTTTGTTAGTACATGGCTAGACATTTAGAATACCCATATGTCTGCTATATCTTTAAGACTGCATTGTTAGGTCTTATCATTTGTTGATTGTGGACACATTATTCTCAAATTTAAAGGTATGCTAAATCAGCATGTTTTTGGTTGCTACCCAGAAAGTAACTTGGGTTATAATTAGGAGTCTTAACAAATTAAACGTGCTAGTTTTCTTTTTCAGGCCTCAGTGGAGTTGCTGGCAATATGTCTGGTATAAGACCATCCACTTCAATTGACCTGAACCGGAAAATTGCTCTAGTTCACCAACCTAGGGCAGCTACAGTTGTTTCACAAATATCTTCAGTCTCAGCACCCACTGTTATTCAGCCATCTAGCAGTACCTCTGAGGCTCCTACTACAATTATAAGACAAGTCAACCTACTACCTGAAACGCAGAAAAGTGGATCAAGCAGGGAAAATATACTTAAAAGGTGAAGTATCATTTCTGTTTTAAAATTTTGGTCACATGAGAAATGTTGTCCAATTAAAACTGTGTCCTACCAGTGAGGAAATATCAGAAGATGTGTGTTCCGACACAAATCAATTGGTGCGGAAGACAAACTCCTTACCAATGGAGGTTACCTGACACATCTTCCACCTGGGCTGATTGATGATAAATAAGTCAAGCCTGCCAGCTTCCTCAGAAATTGTCTGGAACAACATCAAGAGTCACAACACCAATGTCTTCCATGTCTGAACTTTACCTTTTCATTCAGTGGCAACTTTTTTTCTTCAATTAGTTTAAGCAGTAGAATTTGTCAATTTGAAAAAAATCTGCTGAAAGGCTACAAAAAACTTAAAAAATTATCACATTTGGCTTTACTGTTGTCCATCTTGATGTATTTTATACAGTCTGTCTGTAATACTACTTGTTATAATTTTCATAATTTCATGTGATATGTGAAAAAAAGTTGTTCTGATTTTTGATGCTCTAGTCTTTCTTTATTACTTTTTGTTTGATAGCTTTATTACTGAGGTGTGTTAGCTTGCCATCAGAAACAACATTTCTTCAAGACAGATACAAACATCTAATTTGGTTTCCATGTGCCCTTTACAAGTTTTGAGGCAAAAGGTTGATAAATTAAGTTCTTCAAAGACTTCGTTTACACTAAAGTCTGTATTGGCTGAAATTCTGCTAATATTTATCGTTATACTACGACTAAATGCCTAAAAAAATAATAAATTTAACACTGATTTATGAAAACATTTCTTTCTTTGAATCTGATGTATTTTGGCAGTAAATTGTGTGATCCTAGTTGTGTCAAACTATGTGCTAATATAAATGATATACATGTTTCTATGAAGATTTGCTGGAAAAGTATTGCTAGAAACAGAAGTAAAGCAGAATGTTTTAGTTCATTCGCTAGTTCATTCATTTCTTCATATTTTGTTTGCTAGCCTTAAGAATCAATGGAGAGTATGAATGCACACTTGTGATTTGAATTTGGTCTAGTGCACTGTAAGGGTTCATTGTCTCCCATTGCACTCTCTTAGTCCACAAATTTCTTAAAAAATTATTTTTATATTTGTGCATTGCGCGAGTTAGATAGTATTTCAGTAAGTAGGCTCAGGTGTAAGTAAATCATGCTCGAATTTTGTGAACTGTGTGCAGCTGCCCAAATATTGTAAAATTGTCCATTAAGAGCAATCAATATAGTATAATGCCATATGAGAATTTATGATGATCGCTCAGTTGGTATTATTAATTTGTATCTTGAGGAATGTTGGAGTTTTGGCTTTTGATGTTAATCATGATCGTGTCAAAGGTGCAGTAGAAAAAGAGAAGTAAATGACTTTGTAGATTTGCATAGAATACTACAGCCATGAAAACACTTGCAGTATTTTGTACTGTAATCATGCCTGTAACTAAACTGGTGAGAGTAATAATGTTTGACAAAAACACAAAAAATAATCAGGCAAATATTTTTATGACTATTATTTGAGGTTGATGAAGCCATTGTGCATACAAACTGTGGCAAACTGAAATAAAGAACTTGCGAACTTTCTTTAAATCTATATCTACTCTTATTAATTCCCTCGT
>NW_026267138.1:2976439-2984210 GCF_000697945.3 Frankliniella occidentalis | reverse complement strand
CTACCTCGCCCTACCTCGCTCTACCTCGCCCTACCTCGCTCTACCTCGCTCTACCTCGCTCTACCTCGACCTACCTCGACCTACCCCGCCCCTAGCCGCGCCCGTCGAGGCCGTTCAATTGTATTTAGATGTAAATGGCGGTATTATGGCGGCCCTCTGCCATGCGATTCAGGAGATCGTTCAAGAGGGGCTCTCCTATACCTACCCCATGAGTGCAACAAGGAAGGAGGTATAAGAGAGCCCCTCTTGAACGATCTCCTGAATCGCACGGCTGCCCTCCCCCAGCACATCCTAATAAAACTGATGAGGTTCAGCCCGCGCTAATCACCGGCCTCTCTGTGATCGACGCTCAATCAAGCGCCCCACCACCGCCGCCTCACTCTCATTGCATTGTGTCCCGCTCATCAGTGTCACAATGTCACTGCCGGGGCCTGTTGCGCTGGTTTGGCAGTCGCGTGTTTGGCTGCCCCGCCCTTGCTTGGCCCCACCGCGCCACAACCTGCCCCGCCGCCGCCCTTCGCCTCTCGACTACTAGTGTGATGCGCTGCGAGTTTCCATCGCAACAGTTTAAACCAGAGATGAGAGCCGCCGCCGGGGTACTTCCCCCGGCCAACAAAGCTTCTGCGGGGAGTCAGCACTGTTAAAACCTTACGGCGAAAAATGCCGAATCCTTCGTATCTACGAAGGATTTGGAAACTTTGTAGGTAGCAAATCCTTCACAGGATTTGGTATATTTTGCTTCGTAAGGTGTTAACTGTGAGCCTTATGACGTGCCCGAGGCTACAACCACCCTCTGTAGCCTGTAGCAGCAAGGGATGTCCGCCTCGCTCGCCCCCCTCTCCCCCTTACGCCGCGGTGCCACGAGGAGGGAGGAGGTGTCATCATGTTCCAGGCTACCCGCCGGTCGGCTCTTGCTACCGTGCGGAGCCCCTTTTCCGTCCGTGGTGGTGTGTTGGGGTGGTGGTGTATGGAGGGCCGGTCCGAATACCCAATACAGTCGTTCTCATCTAATCTGTCTGCGGACCGGCCAGAGAGGGCACCGCACCGTGACTGTCGCCACGATATGTGCCCAAGTCTCATGTAAGTGCCCCTGCCAGCCCCGCGGTAGGGGACGCGGTGGTCTCATATGTAGACAAACAAGGCGGGGACGCGTGCGCTTATGGGACGGCGTCGTGACGCGCCCGCTGATTGAGTTGTCTCCGGGGCCCGGGGCCCTGGGCCCAGGCCGGCCCAGCGGGCCCAGCAGGCCCGCGCTGGCGACGCTGATGGGACGCCGCCGCGGCGCCGCTGCGGGGCGGGGCGCGCTGCTCCACGCGGCGCTACGCGGCGCCCCGCGGCGGCCCCAGTGTGGCGCGCGCGCTCGTGGCGTGCGGTTGGTACCACTGGCTCGTGCGGTAGGGCGGTAGCGCAGCGGAGACGCGCCGGCGTGACGGCGTGACGATATACCCCGTGGAGCCGCGAGGGCGACGCGGTAAACGTGACGTGACGGTCGTAATGTGAATGCGATGGCGCCCCTGTCAGCGCGCTGCTGCGGCCGCAGCACTGTGATGCACAAGGGATTACCTCCGCCACCACCGACAGCACCAGCACCGGCCGTCCGACGGTGAACTCGCCATTATCCATGGCTGTCCAGTTCGCCGTAGGTCCGCGGAGCCGCATGGCGGTCCACGCCCATGGGCGACAGGCCTGAGGTGAGACTGGACGCGACTGCTCTCCGTGTGCTCCTGACTCTGGAGGCTCCCGGGTGGGCCTCCCTCCTGGAGCTGTGCGCTCTGCAGGCTCTGCAGGCTGCGGTGCGCGGTACGGCGCCTGCCTGTGCACAATGCAGGCGCTCAGCCACTGTGACGCCGGGGCCGGGGCCGCGGCGGGGCCGGCGCGCGACACGCTTTGGGAGGGACTGCACTGCACGGGGGAGGAGGAGCGCCGTTCTCACGCCCCTTGGTGACGGCCTCCCCCCGCGCCCCCGTGCTCTCCCTGCAGTGCAGTGGGTCACGAGCGTGTCTCCGCCCTTGCGTCACTCTGCGCCGGGCTCCTGCCGTTGCTGTCAGCCCCCCGGGTGAGCCGCGCCGTCGAACAGGTGCGGGCGAGGCGTGTGTGCAGTGTAAGCTCGCGGCGCCTGCTTCTCTCTCGCACTCGCGGTGCCCGCGGCCGCGGGGCGTGAGGTGCAGGCTTTATCAGGGCCGGCCCCGCGGCCACGACAGGCCCGGCCCGGCTGTTGCACCTGCCTGCACACCCGCGGCCCGGCTGCGGCCCGGCCCTCCTCAACCAGAGGCTGGAGCACACTGTCACAGAAAAGTAATTGCATTAGCTGCCTTAACGAATGATTAGCTCTCTCGACTATGCATTTTAGCTCGTTAGGCCGAGGTAATAAAATAAGCCCTTGTAACTTATGTTACATGGACAGACCAAAGCAAGTGCAGCCGCTAGGAAAGGTGGTGAACAATATTTTGTAATTTCTAAGGGCTAGCACACGAGTCGCCTGTGCTGCAAACGTTATTTCTCTCTGGCAGTGAACTTTTCTACGCCGTCATTGTTGATCCAGTCACTAACGTTGCTAACTGTCCTGTACCCTGGTGGAGCTTTCACCTAAGGGATCGTTCAGAAAGAACGCCGTTTTTCATTCGGCAAATTGCGGGAGCTCCTCGGCGCCTGCGAGACTCGGGGTAGGCTACCCGCAGTACGCGAATGCGCTGCATGCAAGACGTAGCCTACCTACCAGGCGTTATGAGAGCTTGCAGAGGTTGATTCTGGCAGGTTCGTAACGGCGAATGACGGGCGAACTTTTTGGATGTTCCCCATGCAAAAAAGTACGCGCCTCTCCGTGCGACTTCAATCCCCTCCACTGCTAATGCGCAGGATGGCTGGTGATGCCGTTTCCCGTTCGCACCGATCGCTCTTTGATTTCGTACCGCGAGCTATAACTAGTTAGACACTGGATGGCAAATTCTGGTGACGTCAGCTCTCGGAGATGAAATGCCACGCTCTTTCAGTCATACTCTGGAAGCGTCATGCATTAAGCCGCGCTTAGTGGCACTGTGCGCCTTCGCCAAGTCCCCAAATTTCTGTCCGACACTGTGACAGTCGATCAAATTGTGCACTCAACCCAATGTCATAAAAACATGACTGATTCCCATGTTATACTAGGTAGATGTACGCCAGACCACGTCTCGCGTAACAGGCTTCGCGATATCTCACGAAACACTGTTACGCTGCGACGCGCCTGGCATACATCTACCTAGGCCTGCGGCGCTGACACCCGAGTCGGGCAAAAGGCAGAGTTGGTGATAGGCCTTCGGCTCCAAAGGACACAACTTTTACCCCCAGGATTTTATTTTGACGAGTTGCCCCACCAGAGACCATCAAATGTCTGAGAAACAACATTAAAATGGTTTGGGGTCATTTTCGTGTGGATGTCACCCCCTGGCGACTAAACGGTTAGAGATAGAGCCAAACGCACAAAATTTTGGCCCAAAGGGTTCTACTTTGACGAGTTACGTCTTAGGAAGATGTAAAAAAATAAAAAAAATTAGAAGTAATATTTTGGGGTATTCGTTTTTGATTTTTTTGACCGGTCAATTTTTAAGCTAGAGGGCTTAAAATCAATACAGTTCTTGCTTTTTATGCTACAAAGCTACGCTAAAAATGTCAGGTACCTAGCTCAACCCGTTCTCGAGTTATCGTGTTTACAGACAAACAGACAGACAGACACACAGACAGACAGACACACAGACAGACACGAAACTTTTTGATGACCACCACTGGAGTAATAGGCTTCGCTATCGCTCAGCCAATTATCAACCTTTGGAAGCCGTAGAAGCTAATCTTACTTTTCTGGTACTGGTAAATACATTAGCGTTGGGAGCTAATAGGCTTATGCCATGACAGAGCCTAGACTAACTATAGCTGCTACAGCTGGTAACGTTTGCCCATATCTGATGAGAACATTAGCTAAGACCATTATTGGCCGACTATATGTTAGCTGGGACACCTTACTTTTTTTTTGTCCGTGCAAGAGACACGTTTGCATTGCGGCCCTTTCGTTCGCCACAACCGGAGGCTGCGGCGGGACGGGATGATCCCGAATGATCCCTTCGCTTTCCTGACGCTTGATAAACGCCGTGGGCGTGGGCCGTCCGGACTGGACTGGGCTGGACAGCTGGACCTCGCGGGTCGGGCCAGGCAGGGCCGGGCCGGGAGCACCGTGTAAGTGGCCTTAACACGCTCATCTGCACGTTGCGTAATTCACGACTCGGTAGAGGCGACATCGCGACGTTAATTACCCCCGAGGAAGAGGAAGGAGGATAGGGCCTGGCCACGACCACCGCGAGGAATGAGGACGCCGCCGCTCGCCCTGGCGCCTCCTGGCACCCCCTCGGCATCAGTCATCAATGTTAGCGGTCAGGTGGGCTGCTCCCCTCCTCCCCTTTCCCCTTTCT
The DNA here is from genome assembly GCF_000697945.3 of Frankliniella occidentalis. Taxonomy (NCBI): domain Eukaryota; kingdom Metazoa; phylum Arthropoda; class Insecta; order Thysanoptera; family Thripidae; genus Frankliniella; species Frankliniella occidentalis. The sequence continues at coordinate 2,979,774 of NW_026267138.1, read as the reverse complement.
ACCCGACCGACGGGTATTCATAGTCGCGGGCGACGCGCGCCGGGAGGTGAGCCGAGGTGCTGAGGTGTGTCGAGTTAGGTTAGGTTATGCTTGGCGGTGGCGGGGCGGGGCAGGGCGGGGCGGTGCAGCTTGCCCAGGTCAGTGTCGCGTCGCTGCGTCTGAGCCCTGAGCTGAGCCGGGCGGCGTCCTGGCGACCCCCGCTCTCCGGCGGCAGGCTGGACTGGACTGGCTGCATCCTTCTCTAATCCTGTGCCTTGTCAACTGTGGAGACCGCACACAAATTGTCCTTTCTCTCGGCCATTTCATTGAACTATAAAGCCACAATGGAAGCCTGGTCGGACCGGGCACTGTAAACGAAATATCCTCGTCTATAATTTACAACATTTCTTGTAATTTTTATTTTCAAATTGTGTTGTAAATTTGCGACAGCCCATTCTAGCTTGTCGGTCAATTCGAAGTCGGTAAAAAAGTGCTTGTAAATTTAGAATCTCAAATTGTAAATTTATCACATCGTTGAAAATTTTCCCGTTAGCCCAAAACTATTTTTCAGTTGGGAAATGTAGTTTGCGCGGGAATAACTCTCCCATAGCATGGCAGACTCTAAAAAGACCCCCTAGGAAGGCAGTGAAAACTATCTCAACCTCCCTAAAACCTAAAGCAATTTCTACGCCTACAACCTGACGGCCGCTTGCAGACCGCGACTCGCGGGTCCGGCCCGGCCAGGCGCGGACGAGGTACTGCTGCCAAGGGCGTGACGACGGGCCGACTAGACTATGGCCGCGGCTTTCGCGGAGCAGAGTTGCAGCAGCAGTAGAGTTGTAACAGCAGCAGCAGCAGCGACTTGTTCGTCGCGGACCGCGAGGCAGAAATTGGTTGACATTGCTGCTGAAAACGCCGCGCGGCTCGCGACGCTGCGCGCTGGCTGCTCAACCCTTGCCGTGGCGCCGCGGCACGCCGCCGTGTGTCCCTCCCCACATTTTTGCCCCACGCCGACTCGCGCGACCCGTTTCATAGGGGCCAGGCCGGTTGGGGGTCGGCGCAGTGGCGGCGGAGTCTTCTGACATGTATGTCGATAACATTGCGCTCGACATGCAGCGCCGCGGATCGGGCGGGGTAAATGGGGTCGCCCCCCCCCCCTCCAGGAGCTGCATCCAACTTTGTGTCAGTTTGTCCGGTATAGTTTTACAGCCGGTCGTTTCGGTCGCACCGCGAGCGTCGCACGCAGAGTTGTAGTTTTGCCTGTTTTGTTTCGGGACGCGGGGTGCGGCTCTGCCCGCCTATGGACGACAAAGCGGCGGCATATGGAGACGCGTGCCGCGCCTCCCACGCGACGCCGAGCTCGCCGAGTCTGTATATGGGATCGCCAATGAAATCTGCTACAAAATTCAAAACATTCCGCGCGGGGATAGCCTAGGCGCGTTTCGCGATGCGGACGTTTGTGTCTTCCCGGAAGCGCCTCCCCTCCCCCCCCTTTCCCATGACCCCCTTGGAGTGTCGTTGCGTCAGTGTGACTTTGTAGTGGACTTTTCTCAAGTGCTGGGCCATGAGGATATGACACCTGAGGGACCAAAAGGTCGGGGTGGGGGTGGGGGCCCTGGCGCTGGCGCCGGCCGCGTTTCCTCACTGCTTCGCCGACACATTTTCTCCGACAGTGTAGAGGCGCGTCTTTGCTTTGGCGGTTAAGGTCAGGGTATGGAGATTGAAGATCCAGTGGCTGCTGCGGCACGGCAGGTGCGGCAGCGGCGCGCGTCTGCAGATGTGTGCGTCTCCTCTTCTAGAGGGGGCGGGGGGGGGGCGATAGCCACCCACAATCAGCCTCGTGTGTCCGTGGGTCCGTGCGAACGCCAAAGCTAACCGCGATAAGTCCGAGGCGGTCCCACGCCGCACACGGCACGCCCGACCCATCACGGCCTCCGCGCGCTCGCATAGTCCCCAAGACTGTCTCGAACAGAAGGAGAAAACGTGTTTTTATTTTTCTGTTTCGGTTAACGACGACGTTTCCCCCCTGACAACAGCTGTCCCGCCCGTATGGGCGCACAGGTACTAGTACCCGCCGCAGTTGAACAAGCAGCACACATTTGCCCTCACCGTGCCTTATCAGTGGAAAGGGCCGCCGAGCTGGGCGGGCCGGGCGGTCTGCGGCGGACACTGTCATTTCAACTGCGCTGCACGAGCGAACCGTCTGGCAATACGGGTTGCCGTTCACTTGGCCCGCTCCACCACCACGCTTCTGCGCCTCCCCTCTGCCTCCCGTGGCCTTGGGACCCCGCATCCCCCTCCTCCTCCTCCCCTCTGCGCTGGCGCCTACCCCGGTCGGGCCCCCCGGCCACCAGGTCTGTTTGCTCCTTGGGGCACTTAGTGACGTTGAGGGAGCGCGCCCGGCCTGGACGTGGACGGCGACAAAAAGCGTTCCTCTCAACGCCTCCCCTTCTCCTTGCTGCTGCTGCCTGTCTTAGCCTTCTCCTTCCCCCTCCCTTTCCCCCCGCTGCATTTGCTCCCCTCTGAAAACACGACGGCTTGCTTTGCGACGTGTTTTCCCTAAAATTGCGGCTGGCGTGTGCTGAAATATTAATTTCTTAATATACTTGATGTCTGGTAGACCTAAAATCTCATTTCACACACACACACACACACACACACACACACACACACACACACACACACACACACACAACAATTCACGGTGGTTCAAAAATGCAAAGGGAATTGCCTCCCTGCCGCACACGCATTTCCTTCCGTCCGCTTGGTAAACTGTTCTATTTACAGTGTGGCCCCTCCTCCCCCGCTTGCCCCACCCCATTCTTCTTACCCACACGCTCAGCAGTGCGCGGTGAAACATACGGCAGTCGGCCGAGCGTGACGCGAGCGTGTGCGGGGCGTGTTGCCGCGGGTGAGAGGGGAGAGCGGGAGATATGGACCGCCCTAGGACTTCGTTCTGACACCCCCGGTGATGATGGGGAGGAAAGAAAACAGGGGGTAAGAGGGGGGGGGAAGCCAAGCCGCCCTTCTAAAAGGTCGCTGTGGCCGCCGCTGTGGACACGGTCTACCCGGTTGTCTACTCGGCGTGGCGTCGCCGTCGGACTCCGGCTGCGGATCGATCGTCGATCGGCCGTGTCCAGCGCCCGGGCGAGGCGCGCCCCGTCCTTGGGAGGTCGTTGTCTGACGGACGTCCTTTTGTCTAGTGTCACGGCGCGTCTATGTGCGTAACTAGGCGTGTCCACCATGACTGCCCGTCTGTTATGGCGGCTTCCTCCGGTGGCCATAGGTCCGATTACGGGGCGGGGCGCGCGGGCGGGTCTCTGCGCGCCTGCAGGGTGCTGTGTAGGCCGCTCGCT
>NW_026267138.1:2975378-2976389 GCF_000697945.3 Frankliniella occidentalis | reverse complement strand
CCCCCCCCTCCCCACACACCCTCTTTGTTGCACCCATTCCTTCCGGCTGGCTGGGGGCTGGGGGTTGTTGGATATGGTGGGGTGGCTGGGGTGAAGTAGAAAGGGGTGGGGGTGAGTCGATATTGATCCGGCAACCGCGCCCCCTCGTGCATGACCTGCGAACTAGCTAGAGCACGGTCGGTCCAAAGGCATGTCTGCTACATGTCTGGAGCCGAGTGGTTTGACTCATCATTTACGCGAAATGAGTTAACTTACAACGAAAGGTCTCGCTCGAGCGTTGTCTATTTCGGACATTGAAATGTTACGGAGACCTAATTGGACAAGGAGAGCCGCCCCTTTCTGGTCGGTGCATCGATGCTGTGTTTTGTTTTGACGTAAGTGACGCGGCGGGCGCTAGAGAGGTTGGAGTGCTGCAATGCAAATAACTGTGCGTGCTGAAGTTGGAGTGTTGTTCAGCCCTAAAAATTGTGCAGAGCTGAAGAGACACTACTCCCCTGCCGTTGTGAGATGAACTGCTTTACCTGAAAGAAAAGGCTCCATGATGTCGAAGGTAAGAGACCAGTCAACCGTTTCGAGTTGTCACCCCCGTGGCGCTGTCTAGAACTTTACATTTCATGCGCTCGTTTTCCAATATTTTAATAAGTAGTAACAAGTAGGAAACCACTGGAAATTTTTTGCACGTAGTTTCATGGTATAAATCAGTAAAGGGCTGACGCTTTTTTCATTAATCAGCACCACCCATGTCCATGTCGTCTGCTACGACCCAGCGTTTTGGCGGTAGTTCTGTCGTGTACTTTCTTTCGGTTTCTGATATCTCATGACTCAACCTGTGGGCGTTTCTGTGCAAAAAAATGTGCGAGGTTTATCTCATTCAAATGACCTATGGTAGATTCTGCATTATTTGTGTAGTTTTCATTGCAAATTATTTTCGCTGTATAGTTTTCATTGGCGAATGCAAGTTAGAGGGTTGGGGTGGAACGCACCGCTCTCAGCTCGCCCAATCAACTCCCC
>NW_026267138.1:2974145-2975328 GCF_000697945.3 Frankliniella occidentalis | reverse complement strand
CCTGCCCCCCGGCCGGGCTCCGTCTCACACCGGCGGCACGGGGAGCATCGGCCGGCACGGCATCCGCGCGCCGGTGGTGCCGGTTGGCGGTGGCGGTGTAGTGTTTCGGAGCATAGGCAGCATAGGGCATAGGAGCTTGGCTCATCGCGCCTCCTGCGCCGCCTGCCCCCCGCGCGCGCGCCGGACAAATCGGGGACTAAGCTAACGTCGCACCGCGGGCCGCGTCGCGCCGGGGACACACAATCGAAGCGGACGGGCCGAACGCGTCGAGCCGAACAGCTGACGCGCGGGCCGAACGCCCCCATCCATCACACCCCGCCCGGGCGCGCCGCGCCACCGCGCCCCGTCGAGTCAACGAAAAACAAATTTACGACCCGCAAACGTCTTTTGGCGTCCCGGCGGCAGCGCGGGCGGGGCGCGGCGTGGGGCGCTGGCTCCCGCGGGTGTCACGTGACGCGTCCCCCGCGGCGCCCCGTTGGAGTCCCTCCCGGCGCTCTGTTGGAGTTCCCCGCGGCCCCCTTGTTGGAGTCCCTCCCGGCGCTTTGTTGGAGTTCCCCGGGGCCCCCCTGTTGGAGTCCCTCGCGCGGCGCCACGGTGGTGGTGTCCCTCGTGGCGCCCTGTCGGAGTCCCTCACGGCACCCTGTTGGTTGGAGCCCTTCGCCGGTGGTCTCTTGTGGACCTTACAGTGTTAGCCTTTATCAGCACTAGGGAACCTACCATCAAGTCCCCGACATTGTAGGCAACCCGTCCACACGAGTGCGTGCGGTGCAGTGGGCAGGGTTTTTCTTTGCCGTCACCTGGCACAGAATTTCTTTTTTCCCGTTCGTTGTCCTGCACCGCACCCCGCGCGACCCAGTGGGAACAAGGGGAGCCGCCGCGGAGCCCTCGGGGCCGGCGGGGGGACCCATGGGGGGACTCGGCCCAGCAGCGCGGCACGGCGGCCGGCGGGGCGGGGCCGGCGGCGCCCTATAAATAGTCCTGTAGATGGGCCGCCCTGCCCAGCCCTGTGGTGTGCATCCTGGTGCCCTGCGCTGCAGGACCTGGTCGCAGGGACCCGCAGGACTGCCTCCTGCAGCAGCAGAGACGAGGCAGGTGGTATAATTGCTCCCACCACTACTGCCCGCCACGCCCCGCGGTGCGACGCCCGGTTTGCACCTGCCCGCCGTTAGACGCCCGCTCCGCC
>NW_026267138.1:2972471-2974095 GCF_000697945.3 Frankliniella occidentalis | reverse complement strand
TATTTTCGCTGTATAGTTTTCATTGGCGAATGCAAGTTAGAGGGTTGGGGTGGAACGCACCGCTCTCAGCTCGCCTAATCAACTCCCCGCCCCCCATCTACCCCCACCCTAAGTTTCCTTTAACGGCTCTGCCGCAAGTGTCAATTTCTCGATTCTCAGTCTGCGTGACGTTGGTGACGTTAACGAAGCAACATATTACTCCCTTGTTTAAGGTGTCGTAGCAGAAGTTACTGGCCGTCTCTTTGTCGATATTGACCCGTGATATCCTTGTTTTGCCCGGGTCCACGCGTTCGAGTGTAGTTTCAGCCAGCCAAAGATTTTGGTCTCCATTGGAAGGCAAAGTAGTGCCTCCCCCCTACTCGCCCCGCTCTTTATCCTCCGAGACCGACGCTATTTTCCTGTGTGCGAATATCTTTTTTCACTCGTGGGAGTATCCTACTACTCCTACCCCTCGCCTCCCCCCATTTTCCATGAAGCTGATTTGTATCCCCCCTCTAGTTCACCAAGCCAGGCGCCCGCGGGCCGAAGGGGCTGAGGCTGAGGTTCAGTTTGGGGGTAGGAGATGAGGGGCGCCTCCAGGGCGACATACCCGTGGTCCTTGGACGTACCGGGCTGAGTGGCGGACACGTCATGTTCAGCAGCAGGCCTCCCGCGCCACGGAGACCGCGAGTCGGTCGATATCGCCGGGGACGGAGACGGCCACGGAAGGGGGGGGGGATCTTTGTTATCCTAGGCCTGGAATGGCATGGGGACGGCAAGTAGGGCCCCAGCCTCTGGTAAAGCGCTTTTGACGAACCGTCCACAGGACGATTCCGCACGCACAGCAGTTGCGATTGCGCTCCCCCGTCCACGTCGTAGACATTGGGCTCTGCCGCTTGGTGGAAGAGAGAAGGCACGATATTTTCCGGGTGTAACTGTGAATACGCAGCAGTGTTGCTGGTTTACCTACTCTTTACACTCGTAAGGGGCCTTGGCCCCTGCGACCATATTGAGTATGCAATCCCGCAACACTGCTGCGTATTACCCGGTACACCGTACACCGTACGAGGAGGAACCCTGGAAGGCTATGTATCCCTCACTTCTCCACCCCCCATCCGCAGTGGTGGGGTGGGGTGGGGTGGGGGGGGGCAGCTCCGGTTACCCCACTCCCCCTCACCCCCTTTCTCCCTGTCCTCCCTTCCCTCTTTTCTCCTACCGTTCTTCCGCCCACTTCCTCGCCCATTCTCCCCGATCCCTCTCCGGACCGGTGCGTATGATGTGTCCCCGTCTGTCCATTCATCCCGGCTTGCTCGCGTGTCTTGTGGCACTTTATGGTGAAGTGGGGGGCGGCGACGGGGTGGGCTATGGTGAAGTGGGCGCCTGTTGCACCTGCCCGTCCCCCGCGGCGGTACCCGCTGCTGGTTGCACCTCACCCTCCCCCGCCCTACCCCGCCCTAATCCCGCTCCGCCCTACCTCGCCCTACCTCGCCCTACCTCGCCCTACCTCGCCCTACCTCGCCCTACCTCGCTCTACCTCGCCCTACCTCGCTCTACCTCGCCCTACCTCGCTCTACCTCGCCCTACCTCGCTCTACCTCGCTCTACCTCGCTCTACCTCGACCTACCTCGACCTACCCCGCCCCTAG
>NW_026267138.1:2963841-2972421 GCF_000697945.3 Frankliniella occidentalis | reverse complement strand
TACCGGCGGGGCGGGGCGGGCCGCGAGCCGGAAGCTTGCGCGGGACTGTGAACAAGTGCGGCGCGGCGCACAACACCGGGGCCCCCGCGACGATTATTGTCGAACGGATGACGAGTTGGCGGCCGGCGTTCGGCTGTGACAGTCGCATTGTACTTACACCGTCGTGCAGTCCGGCTCATCGAGTGCGTTTTTCTGTTTCGCAGACGCCGGGAGAGAGTCGGATACCGACGCTGTTCTCGGGCCCGCGGCGGCCCAACGGCGGGCTGACGACGTCGCTGGAGTCGCGCCTGCCCCGCGCCCGCGGCTCCGTACCGGGGTCGCCGACGACGTCGTCCTCGTCGTCGCTGAAGGGTTCGGCGCCGGGGTCGCCGACGGCGACGCGGCGCGAGATCCGGAGCAGAGGGGTCACTCCGGACCCTGGCCCGGAGCATGGTGGCGGCGCCGCCCCCGGCAGCGCCATGCCCGCCGTGCGCCAGAGCCTCATCGGCCAGGGCCGCGTCAACAAGCTGACCAAGTCCGCCAGCGCCTCCAGCACCAGGGGCATGGCTGCAGGTAAAAAAATATTGGACTCTCCAATCCCGTAAAAAATTAAGTAATTGATAAGTTCTCGAAGACAATCATTTTACTTCAATATTTTGTACCATACCTGATGACTGATTTGCCCCACCGACTGACTCCACCGCTAGCACCTGTGCGTGGTCAGGTGTCAGGTTAGCCTATCGTCTCTGCCGGCGCCTTACGGCTACGGTCCGAGCAAGTATAGGCAACCCGCCCGCACATGCGCATGCTGTTTAGTCACAATATCACTACCGAGCTGGGGGTGGAGCAGATCATCCACTTCCGATACAATGTTTCAAAAAGTCGTTCAAGAATAACGTTTACAATTTATTCACAAATTTTTTTGAGTTGTGAATAATTTTAAATCTTCAGTGTGTTTTTTCTGCTGACCTTAACGAATTGCCTCTATAGCGGATGCACTTTACTGCCGTATCTCGTGGAGCGGAATAACCAAACGTGTGTTTACTGCCTGCAGCATCTTCCGCGCGGCCTTCACGCCCCACGCGGCCCACCAGCTTCCCCAAGCCCGTGGTGTCCGAGGCCGCGCCCAGGCCCGTCATCGACTCGACCACCAGGGAGTCGTCGCCGGCCTCGGACCGAGCTGTTGCGGCCCAGCAGCACGGGGCGGTGCCGGAGGCCGTGGTTGCGGCCGTGGCCGCCGCGGCCGCGAACGTGTGGAGCTCGGACTGCATCGAGGCGAGACACGTCGGCTGCAGAGTCCAGGTAACGTACTGCTCGAGTGCTTTCCACTTCTCTGCCGATGAGTGGCGAAGCGATGATACTCGGCGCGTCCCGCGCGGGGTATCGCCGCGGCGAGCAGATGTCACCTTCGGCTGACCGTGGCGGTGGTGGCAGAGGGTTGAGGAGGATGGACATGCCGTGCTTTTTATGACGGCGGGACGTGTGCATATGCAACTCGACGGTGACGGAGGAAGCGTGCGCGCGCGTCTCGCAGACACATTGACTCCCCTTTGTGTCGACGGGCTTATCAGAGCGTGCAGTCACGCCTGCGCCCGCCTGACCTGTTGGCGGGGGAGCAAAGAAACCAAAAGCGATATCCATTTGTTGCCTTTCTATACGAGAATGTTGTTATTTCAGTTCCCGATCTGTGGGCAGGCTGGCCGGCGGCGGGCTGGCCGTGCTTTAGCGCCGGATAGCGCCGCCGCCCGCCGGCCCGGCCACTGATCCGGGAGTTGGGTCGATGTTTCCTCCGCACGAACCTCCTCCTGCTCCTCGGCACATCCTGCTGCTCGGGATTGCTGCGGAACGATTACGTTCCGCGGCCTCCTCCGCCTCAGTGTGCGCACGCTTGTGGATTTTTCCGTGAAAAATTGATAGATTTCCACTCGGTTGATTGTCTTGTCCGTATGTCTGAGCCCGGTCGGGCCGTGAGCGTCGCGCGTTGCTACAATAATGCAGTGCTCGCCTTGTCTGCAGATCGCGGGCGAGAAGCTGGGCACGCTGAGGTACTTCGGGCCCATCGCGCTCGCGTCGGGCGACTTCTGCGGCGTGGAGCTGGACGAGCCCGACGGCAAGCACGACGGCACGGTGCGGGGCGTGTCCTACTTCCGGTGCGCGCCGCTGCACGGCCTGCTCGCCCCGCTGCACCTCGTGCGCCTCTACGACGGAGGCTGCAGCAGAGGGGGCAGCGACGGCGGCAGCAGCGTGCCCGTCAGCCCCGCGCAGGCCGCGCTGGACCAGGTGGACTCGGGCCCGCACAGCATCCTCGACATCGACCTCCTGGTGGGGCACGACGGCCAGCCACAGCCGCAACGACAGCAGCACTTCGACCTCAACAAGGTGGGTTGAGCAGCTGCCGTCAGCTTCAACTTCCAGGACTCCAGGCCTAATGTGCTGTATTTCTTTTGCTCAGGAGGCCTTCTCGAGCATGGCGTCCACGCCAACGTCGGCTGGTCTGTGCGAGGACCTCAGCCCTGGACACTACTTCGGCCACCACGGAGTCGCACAGCAGCCGCCGCACTTCCTGCACCTCATGGAGAAGCAGAACTCGTTCGACCTGGACGAGAGTCTCGGCATCCTCACGCCCGACCAGATGGCGGACGGCTTCACCGTCTGCGACGGCTCTAGTCCCGAGGAGGAGGCGGCCGCCGCGGCGCTGGACCAGCACGGCGGCGTCCAGACGCACGAGGACGAGCGCATGGAGGTGGAGGAGCACGTGGACGTGCACCAGGTGGTGGAGATGGTGGACTCGGCCCTGCGCTGCACCGTGGGCATGGACGTCGACGCGCTGCCGGACGACATGATGGCCCAGGACGCCGCGCCCACCTCGCAGGCCGACGTGGCGATGGACTACCTGCTGTCCTCGCGGCGCGACGGTGGCATGTCCACGTCGGACTGCGTGAGCGAGGCCAGCAAGACGAGCGGCATCGTGCTGGCGCGCCTGGACCGCACGCCCTCCGTGGAGGAGCTGCCGCTGGACGCACAGCAGCAGCCCGCCGGCCAGGGCACCCCGGGCCAGGGCACGCCCGGCCAGGCCACCCCCTCGCGCGCGGCCCGCGGCGGCAAGACGCCCAACTCCATCATCACGAGCGTCACGAGCATCGCGAGCCTGGACACGGGCTACCAGGGCGACGGCGAGTGGAGCCGGCCGGGCAGCAGGGGCGCCGACGCCATGACGGACTCGGACCGGCACTCGCCCACTGCCCACCACCACCCTCACCCCGGCCACCCGGGCCACCCGGGCCACCCGGGCATCAAGATCAAGGGCACCGCCGTCGACCCCATGACGGACTCGGACTTCTTCACCGAGTCGGACGCGGACATGCAGGAGGAGCGTCTGGGCATCGCGGGCCACGGCGGCGACCGCCTCGCGCAGGTGATCGACGGCACGCTGTACGGCGGCGCCGGCAACGGCCAGGGCGGCGCGCACCGGCCGCAGCCGCAGCACAGCGAGGACATGGACTCCAGCGGCATCTACTCGGACCTGGAGCGGCCCTCCTCGCAGCCCGCGCAGCAGGGGCCGCTGCACTTCATGGAGGGCCGCACGCTGGCCAGCCTCAACCAGGAGCTGGTCGAGACGCTCAAGAACATGCTGCCCGTCGCCGAGGCCGAGAGCATGGAGGACCGGGGTGCGGAGGACACGGGCTCCATGACGTCGCTTGTGACGGTCAAGTCTCTACAGCACCACCAGCAGCAACAGCAGCAGCAACAACAACAGCAGCAGCAGCAACAGAATATACCTGGACCGGCGACGGTGGCGTCGTCGCCGCCGAAACCCCGTGCGATCAAAGAGATCAAAAAGTACAAGATGCCCAACCGGAACGTGACGTCCAAGGTGAAGGCCATGATGGTGACGGTGAAGCCGTCGGACGAGCAGGAGAACACGGCGCCGCCCAAGCGGGCCCACAAGCCCGTGCCCAAGAAGTGGGAGGCGGTGATGCAGAAGATCGCGTCCAACGCGGAGGAGCAGAGCAGCAAGCTGGCGCGCCTCAAGGACGTGAAGGGCAAGGTGCTCTCCAGCATGGGGGTGTCGCTGCAGCCGGCGGCCCCGCTCTCGGCGCGCGGCTCCAGGAGCGCCTCCAGGAGCAGCAGCATCACGGCGCTCAACGCCACCAGGAAAGCGTCGGCCTTGTCCTCTCCGCGGAGCGCCGACCAGCGAAAGCCCAAGAGGTAGGTTCGCTTTTTCTGTGCCTGCTCCTGTTTTGTATTTCTTTTGTCTTTTTGCGCTGGTTGAGGTCACTGATCGCGTGATTTAGTGGCGCTAGACGAGGCGTGTCCGCGCCGCTCATAGGCGCCTGCTTTATCTCAAGTGGAAATAATAATTATCTGCGCGGCTGGGCTGCAGCAACAGTAGCCAGTCCCCCGACTACCGCTTCCTATCACCATTTTTAAACTGATTTGAAAAAAAAAATCAAGACGAAAAGAAAATGCCCATTATTGTGCGTCTCGCATTCTCTAGCATCATTAGTTGCAACCAGTTGCAACATTATTCTTCTCATCACACTCTTAATACTGAGTTAAAACACGATAGTACAATTGTTCAGGGTTGTGTGTTTACGCCGGTCGTTTTGTTGCCAATACTGTACCGCGTGCGGGCGGGCTTGCCTATCGTCGCTCACCACGGCGCCTTACGGCCATAGGGCCATAGGGCAAGAGCTCTTGCGACTATAAAACACGCCCGCATGACTGCATGCGGTACAGTATTGGCAATGGCAACAAACAGCCGGATTAAACCACTTAAACGTGCCACCCTGTATTTCGAGAGACTGCACAGAGCGAAATAGTCTCCTTGGTCTCGTTGTCTCACATGGTCTCTCTCCCCGCTGCAGCCGCCGCCACCGCCTGGAAGGCCCGTCGCCCTCGTCCGCCTGCGTGACGCCCGTCTTGAGCCCGGACCAGCGCAGCGCGGCCTGCAGCCAGGCGTCCACCCCCAGGTCCTCGCTCAGCGACGTGAGCCGGGCCAGCAGCGCCAACAACCGCACGGGGCTCGGGCTCGCCGCCAACAGTGAGTACCTTTTAGACCTCCAAATTTAAAGTTTAATGTGGGGAAATTCACAATTTTTCAAAAATATTTTACCAAAATACTCAAACGAAAAATTCTTTTGATAGTTTTTACATTTAGTTTTACGAAGTTTTCAAGGTTTAATTTTGGAGCATGTACATTTCTGAACGTACCACGCCGCCGGGTGGGTAGACCTCCCATTCGACACGTGCGCGGCCGGGCGGCTGCCTCTCGTATGGCGTCACGCTCCTGAAGCGCGCCGGGCCGGCAGGCCACCCATTCGACACGCAGCGAGAGGGTGCGGGGAGAGAGAGAGAGAGAGAGAGAGAGGTGCTGCGACAAATGAGCGTCGGGGCGCCCCCGGGACGGTGGGTGAGGCGTCCGTGTTCATAACTCGACGGCGGCGGGGCGTCCATCTGCACCACGCTGCTGCTGCTGGTGCTGGTGCGTCTGATGGCAGGAATTTGTTTACCCGGTGAGGAGAGAGAGGGCCGGGTGCCGGGTGCCGCGGCCGGGCGCGTGGCTAGTGAGATGGGGCTGGGGCGAGGGGGGCGGCCAAAATAAGGTAATGCTCGCGCCTTTACTGCCTGACTTGGCGCCGCGGCGGAGCCGCTCCCCGCACCAAGCCCCGTCGCGCTCCAGTCCTGCAATGCACCATACCGAGCTGGGGGCCCTCTCCTCTCTCTTCCGACGAACAACTCGACTTGCGCACATCAACAGCCGAGTTGAAATTTCAGCGCCACGACACACCTCCCGGATAGCCGGAAACCGGCTGAGTGCGTATAAAAGAGAGGAGAAGGAAGCCCCCCGTCCGTACCGCTGCCGCACCCCACCCTCCTACTGCACACGCGGATCCACAGCAAGCAGCAGCAGCAGCGAGTTGGCGACCAACGTCAACGGCAGTCTCAACTTCCTGCTGCGAAAGAGAGCGGGGGCAAGGGGGCGGGGGTGCGAGGAGGAGGTGGAGGAGGACTTTACGACGTCCTCGACGTCGATGCACCAAAACGACGCGCCACGTTACACACCTCCTCGCACAACACTCTGAAAAAATTCGGAACGCGCGTTGCCAGTCTGTGCTGTGGCCTCTGCGCTGAGCTGGGCGCGTCAGCGGTGGAACCGAGTGACATGATTACACATGTGGGAGGGGGAAATAACTCCGAATTCAAGTGTTCACATGATTCCCGGAATCAATGATTCCCGTAGATCCCCATTGATTCCCGTATTGATTCTCATTGATTTCCGTTGGTTTCCGTAGTGATTCTCATTGATTCCCGCTGATTCTCGGGCTGGTGTGTACACATGATTCCCAGAGTTAGCCGCTACATATGTGGACAGGGGGTACCTCAAACATATGAGAGTGATTGTCATAACCTTCGAACTATGGGAGGCTTTACCCCAACGGAGCATGGTGAGAACCACCTCACAACGGCCGGTGTGACTATGTGAGTACCCGGGGTCCACCGCCATGCATGGGTGCATCGGCTTTGGGCGGAGGAAAGGGCACAAGGAAGGTCGAGTAGTCGCCGTATCGCCGCCAGCGCTGCACACTTCGACCGGAAGTGGCACATTCGGGGTTGCATCGTTCGGATGCGCCGCGCGGCGGCGGGTCCGTCCCCGCCGGGTACTCTGTCCGTATCGGCCGTCGGCAATCAGCCGGTGGCTTTGCTTGTGCTGCCCACCCGTCCGTCTGGTTGGGCGCTGTCCAAGCGGCCAGCCGCCCTGTCCAGCGGCCTGTCCGGTCCGACGGGATGCGAACCAACAGGACACGCGCTGCAGATGGCACCGGCCGGGCCCAGCTGTTCCTCAGGAGGGGCCGTATGGATGGACCCGCGAGGACGAGGAGAGGCGGGCGGCGCGGAGCAGCGCGGCGGTGACATCTGCACGGCGTCCATCATGTGTCCAAGCAGCTGAGCCGGCGGAGCAGGCGCAGCCAGCCAGGCTGAGCTGAGCGTTAACCTCCTTCTAGTTCTAGTCGCCTCGAGTCCTCGCCTCGCGGCCCTAGCGGTGGACGGGGGAGCTGCCCGGGTGCGGCAATAAGTAGCGGTCCTGGCCGGGACGATCCTCTAGGCCTGGCGTAAAAAAAGAGAAATATATTTGAAGATCTTATCCTCTAGGAGAGGTGGGTTGGGGGAAAGGAGGTAGGCCTCACCGACCGTTCAACAACATATCGACTGGTCCGCCCCGCCCCGGCCCTCTGCAGCAGCAGGCTGCTTGTGGTCAGACGCGCCCCGCCCCGCCCCCGGCGGCGGCGCAGTCTCGGCGCGTAATGGGAGATGGTTACTGCTGCTCGCCTCCTGGCCACCGCACCGCACTTCGCGTGCCGCACCGGGCGAAGTGGAGGAGGAGGAGGAGGGTTGGCTAAGTGCCTTCCTAGAGCAGTCCAAGTAGCAGCACTAACAGGAGGAGTAGCAGGGCCTGGCCGGCGATAAGGAGGAGGAGGGTGCAGCCTCCACCCTCAGCACCACGCGTCGCGTGTGCGGCTGCGGCTGCCAGGGGCTCCTGCGGGGGGCGGGGCAGCGATGATACATAACGCGCGATTGAGGCACCGCCAGTCACTTGCGGCTCGCGCCGTCCGGTTGAGTTCCGCTCGATTGGTGCCGCTGCACCACGACTGGCACGTGGCCGCCGTGGCTGCCCCGCCCTGCCCGCGGACGGGACTTGCTCAACCGGGGAGCCAAGCAATCAATCCATTTGATTATTCGCTCAGCCAGTCAATGAATCCCGTTCTCTTTATCTTCATCGTTTTCCCCCAGTCCTTCCCCTTTCCCTTGATGTGCCCTCCCTTCTCGCATGCGCGCCCTTGACGCGCTCGTGTGGTGCTTCCACCCTCTGAAGCACAACCCCCTCCTCCTCCTCCTCCTCCTCCTCCTTCTCCACCTCCACCGGGCACTGCCTGGCTGCCTGCCGCCCCTCGCCCTGCTGCCACAGGATCAGCTGATGGGAGCTCCTCCTTCCTCCCCTCTCTCTCCCACTCCCTCGCCCGGCCCGGCCCGGCGCGCTGCCGGTGGGCAGACGTCGGCTCGTTCAGGCCGTTCGTGTTGTGAGTTCAGGCGAGTCAGTCAGTAAGCCGGTGCCGTCCGTCCCGATCGCTGCACGCCGCGGCCGCCGCTGCCTCGCGTAACGTTACGCGCCGCGTCGCGAGTGTCACGTTGTGTACCTCCGCGTGTGTGGCAGTGTGTGTTAGTGTGCAGCGTGACCACCTCCAACGATTGTCGTGTGCCCTTCTGCACATTTCATCGTCCTCCGTTGTCAGTACAACACATGTGTACTTTTCATTATCTGGTCTGCTGTCACGAGTATCGCATTCATTTGTTTCAAATATAACACGAGCGTTGTTACGAACAAAAGTTATTCGTAGCAGCAGAGGATGTTGCCCACGTACTTGGGCAGGGGGTTGATGTCCTCCGCGCCGCGGAGCAGGCTGCTGGGCAGGGCTGCTGGAGGAGCGCGAGGGTCGGTCGGGAGGGTGAGCGAGTTTGGGGTTGAGTCATGGAAGGGATGAGAGGGGAGGGTGCGTTTGCGCGTTGGATTTGCCCGGCTTGCACAGTGGCAAGGGTGGG
>NW_026267138.1:2958362-2959133 GCF_000697945.3 Frankliniella occidentalis | reverse complement strand
GAGCCATCATCCTTCTTCGTGTATTTTTGCAAGGGCCGGGGTTCGCGGCGACCCGCGAGCGCGCGCGTCATTGATCCGGTTGCTATTCCTGCGAAATCTTTCAGCACAAAAAGCGAAACAAATAGAGTAGTCGCTGATCTGGCAGAGAATCAGCAGCGCGCGGGACTGTCCGAGTCGGCGCCAGCAGCCAGCCCCAGCCTCCTCCCGCGGCGGCAGCAACCTTCAGCTGACGATCCTCCATCGTAAAGAAGTAGCCCGCCTCTGAGCCGGGGGCGCGCGAATGTGACAGCAGACCAGATCCGTTTTGTTTTACCTTCGGGCTCGACATTTCTAAATTTCAAGAAAACAAAAAGGCTGAGAAGCCTTTGTCGTTTTCTGTTGGAAAAGCCTTTGAGTTTGTTCTCCTCCCCTGCAGAGTGATGAAGTAACATGGGCGCGCACGGCTCGAAGCAGCACGGGGTGGGGTGCCTGGGGCCTCGAGGGCCTGCCCCCCGGCCGGGCTCCGTCTCACACCGGCAGCACGGGGAGCATCGGCCGGCACGGCATCCGCGGGCCGGTGGCGGTGGTGCCGGTTGCCGGTGTAGTGTTTCGGAGCATAAGGCATAGGAGCCTGGCTCATCGCGCTGCCAGTGTGCCTGTGCCGCCTGCCCCGCGCGCGCCGGACAAATCGGGGACTAGCTAACGTCGCACCGCGGGCCGCGTCGCGCCGGGGACACACAATCGAAGCGGACGGGCCGAACGGGTCGAGCCGAACAGCTGACGCGCGGGCCG
>NW_026267138.1:2954754-2958312 GCF_000697945.3 Frankliniella occidentalis | reverse complement strand
TTCAAGAAAACAAAAAGGCTGAGAAGCCTTTGTCGTTTTCTGTTGGAAAAGCCTTTGAGTTTGTTCTCCTCCCCTGCAGAGTGATGAAGTAACATGGGCGCGCACGGCTCGAAGCAGCACGGGGTGGGGTGCCTGGGGGTGGGGGCGGGGGGGCTGCCGGACACGCCCGGCCTGCACATCACCACCAAGCGGCGCCTGGGGAGCTTCGGCAGCTTCAGGAAAGGTAAGGCAACCGAGTGGAACAGAAATTTTGACAGATACGACGGGGATTGGGGGGGGGGGGCTACAAACTTGTTACGTTTTGTGGCTTCGTTAAGCAAAGTTGCTGGCGATATTTTCTATTTTTAGTGGTGGTTGGAGGTTATACCTCCTAGCCGATGGTCCTTTGAAAGGGACCGACCGAAAACCTTACGCTTCGCGTCTTGTGGTTTCGTGCCTTGCCACCGAGGTGGTGTGGTGTGGTGTGGTGACGACTTTTGGATGAGATGAGATGAGCTCTGCTCGATGGCTTCTCTCGCCGCCGCCGCCTCCTCTGATGACGACGACGACTTTTCTGAAATAGCGCCTGCATTGCCACTCGCGCCGGCAAGGAGAAACCGACCCGTGGCGCCGCTCCGCACCGCTCCGCACGCGCTCTAAATCATGTCCGATATTTTCCCCCGTCCTCGCCGTCCTGCCGTGCGACACCGCTGGAGCCCGCCGCTCCGCCCCGCAACGCTTCACTCACTTTCCTGCCAGAACCGCCTTTCTGCTGCCCGCCGATGTCACCGAATCTTGTGCCAAGCCTTGTCTCTCTTCTTATGGCGCCGCGACCAGGGCCGCCCCGCAGTGCCCCCGCCCTCGCGCGGCCCCGCGTCGCGACATTCCACGAGAGAGATGGATTCATGGCCCGTAATGAACAAGAGAGTCGGTCTGTATATCTTCTTCGGGAAAACGAAGAACGAAGGCCGCCATCGACAGCAGAAAGTGGTCAATTCTCTCATTTCATTTTTTCGTTTTTCTTTATGCCGCCTGACTGTAAACTAAACTAAAAAGTATTGCACATACTGCACAATACGACGACGGAGCCAAAGTTTCATGCCTCAAAAGTTTTGTCAAACAGGTTAAAATTCAAAAAAACAAATATGGAAAATTAGCAAACAGAAATGAGCCTTGCAAAAATAAGTATACTTACCTAGCCATAATGCATTATATTCCCCGAGTTTCTCTTAGTATTCTTTTCTCTCTTTACTCATACAAAATACAATTTACGGCGACGCAGTTTGCTGAGCGGCCGTGCACGCACGCACGCACGCACGCGTGCGCAGGCCATGCACGCCCTGCCCACGCCAAAGTAATTCGTAATTGAGTGCTAAGGGGCATGCTGGAGCTGGAGCAGGCGCGCGTGCATTATTTGCACGTCGTGCAGGTCGCGGCGGTGGGAGTGCCAATAACGATTCGGTCCAGTTTGCGCGATTGCGTTGGCCGCGGGTCGGCGTGGTGCTGGAGAGCCCCGCGGAGTCTCTCTCCCCACCTCGCCTCGCCGCGCCCGCCGGAGTGAGCGGAGGAGGAGGAAAAGAGGTAATAACGATTATGGCAATAATTTGACTTTACAACGATGCGCGCGGTTACGCGTGCGAGTTGCCGCACCGAAAATAAACATCGCGGTGCCTTCTTTGCATAAGGCTGTGGTGTGGCCGCCCTCTCACGCGCACTGCCCATACTGATGGGGATTTTGATAAGTTTAATTAAATTTGAAAAGAACAATAATAATAATTGAGGAGCGAAGAGCACAGTACTCAAATTACGTGTTGTTGTTTTTTTAAAGGAGAGTAGGTACGTACTTAAAAAACGATCTCCAAATATAACTCTGGGACAATTAGACGGGGCTCTTTTATGCTGTGTTAAAAATACCCCTCCTAGTAAACTTAAATCTACATTTAATTTAAAATCAACTTGAACACGACACCTTATTCAACTATGTGCTTTAGAATAATGTGGGCGCCAAGTGCCCAACCTGCTTCAATACGACGTACTTAGTGTACGCGACCCCCTTGAAGGAGCTGCCGTTTGTTGCTGTCGTGTTCACGAGGGCGCTTGCCGGGGCGCTGCCAGGTCTGATTGCAAACGACGTGGAAAAGTGATTTGAAGCCTTCGCTCCGGTCCCGGCTCGGCTCTCGAGAAAGCTGATCCTCGGAGTGTTCGGTGCATAATTTGTGGCGGGGAGCCTGGCCCGGCGCGGCGGGCGCATGCGGGGCGCACGGCCCGACACAGCCCACTGTGGGCGCGGCAAGGCGTGAGGCGGAGCTCCAGCTGCACGCCGCCGCCTTCCCTGTGTGATGGCTTTCCTCGCAAACGTCTGCTGCCAAACAACTTTTAGATATGCATTATTCAAAGTTCAATTTGCCGGAGATTAAAGTTTGCCGTTGCGCCTTTCCCTCCCCCGCGTCGCCCCCGCTCTCCGCGCCTTCCTTCCTTTCGCCGGTTTCGCGCGCGCGCTGCTGCGACGCGCGGCGGCGGGGCTTTCAAATCCGCGAGTCAAAGGGCTTGAGCTGCACGACCACGGGGAAGCGGGGGAAGCCCGCCCCCAACACGTTTCCACTGTCTATCGAAAACCGCAAGGTTTTAGCACTTTGTTCCACATTCCTCGTCGTTCTGACAGCTACACTTCCTCCCGTTTTCCCTTACCGCACGGTAAAAAGAATATCTTGGAATTCAAGTAGATTCCTTGAAAACTGTCTTGGAAACCAAGTAGATCGCTTGAAATCCAAGATGTCATTTTTACCGTACGCTGCCCTAAACGTGCGAGCGGGGCCTGCGTCGCCCCCGCCCGCACGCGCTCGTGTGTGCATGTGTGTGTGTTTGTCGCCTTTCTAGCGGCGCCCAACCTTGACGCCGCCCTGTCCCGCACAATACTTCGCTTCCGCCTGTCGAGGTGTCGGGTCGGAGGGCGGGCGGAGGTGCGTGGCGTCGGGTGGCGTCGTGGCGGCGGGTGCAAGGGTCATACCCATACGGCCCACACGGCGACGCCGCTCAGCCGCCCGGCGACGCCTCGCTCGTCACTGTCACGCCACGCTACGCCAGCGGTGGCAGCAGCGGCGGCTCGTCGTTTTGTCTTCGATGAGCTCCATTTGGAATCCCCGACAAACTCGCTCAGTCTCTGGCGCTTCCCCCGCTCGCTGCCCGTCCGCCGCCAGCTCAGCCGCGCGAGTAGGCAGCCCAGCCTGCGCGCGCGCTGCCCGGGCGGGACGCCACTTGGGGCTCACGGGGCGAGTCAGACCGGTCGCGGTGGTGCCTGACACTTCTCCGCCCGCGCTCGCCGATCGGTAGAGTATATGGACGGCACGGTGCCCGACGTTTGACGTCACAGATGCCATATTTTTTTGGGCGTGTCAGCGGTGCTGGGGTGTCGCGGGGCCAGCCACGCTCGCTGCTGCCCTAGACTTATACGTTGGTGGGCCGGGGCGGGACGCAGGGGGCAGCGGCGCTAGGGCGTAGAGGGCGTAGGGCTTCCGCCACCGCAGTGGAGTGGAGAAGCGGCTCCTGAAAAAAAGGCAGCACGCGATTCACCCCCCCCCC
>NW_026267138.1:2952746-2954704 GCF_000697945.3 Frankliniella occidentalis | reverse complement strand
CACGAGTATCGCATTCATTTGTTTCAAATATAACACGAGCGTTGGTACGAACAGTTATTAGTAGCAGCAGAGGATGTTGCGCGCGTACTTGAGCAGGGGGTTGATGTCCTCCGCGCCGGAGCAGGCTGCTGGGCTGCTGGAGGAGCGCGAGGGTCGGTCGGGGAGGGTGAGCGAGTTTGGGGTTGAGTCATGGTAGGGATGAGAGGGGAGGGTGCGTTTGCGCGTTGGATTTGCCCGGCTTGCACAGTGGCAAGGGTGGGTGGCGGTGGAGAGCAGGGTGGTGCGTGAAATGTCATGCCCCATGCCACTTGGTACTACGCGATGGTTGAGCGTGGTTGAGTCACATTGCAAAGAGCTGTGCCCTCCCCTCCTCCATGTCCTCGAGGACACATCATTTCGTTTATTTTCCCCCCGACGTGCCTACGGCTTCTTTTGCTTTCCCCGCGCAGAGCGGCGCAGAGCAGGAGGGTCGAGGTTCGGTTCCGCAGGTTGGCGATGTCTCGAATGCGGAACGCCGCGGCCGGGTCACACCACTGCCCCGCCCCACCCCGCCCCGCGCCACACGCATGGACAGTCCTGGCGCCGGGCCAGCCGACCTGGGCCCGAGGGGTGGCCAGTCGCGGGGGGGATCCCGCTCGGAGATAGGGAACAATAAGAAAGAGTTGGCGGCAAATATTTGGCTCATTAGTAGAGGCGGCAAACAATAACAAGATCGCTCTAGTCGGCCTCCTTTGTCGTCGATCAAGGTCCCCCACCGCATAACTCCCCGAACTTGAAATATCACTTTATGGAATGATACAGGGTGTTTCACACCGACCCCTTCCTTGATTTTGCTTGTACTGTACCGGATGCAGGCGTGCGACCGGGTTGCATACTCGCACGGGGCCATAAGGCGCCGCGGCGAGCGGCGTTAGGCAAGCCTGCACTATACAGTATAAGCAAACTAAAGGAAGGCGTCTATGGACCACCCTGTATTGTCATATGGCCCTCTTCAAGCCCTCTGGAGAAAACAGAAGTCAGGAAGGATTGAAGAGTATGAGAAACTGTGCTTGGGGTGGGCGTCCGACCCGTATTTGATGCGCCATAAATAAACGCCATACAGAGTGACAGACCCCGGACGAATGCCGTAGTCGAAGTTTACCGTATAACTACTACAAAATTGTCCGCGGTATGATGGCCACCTAGTTTGAATGACAATTTTCCATAGAGTGATGTGTCGTCAATCTCTGAGAGCGCACCGTTGGAGTACACGTGCATTCCCTCATCCCATTTCGGTTAGACGAGCCGCTTGTATTGCTCCGCCCCTGATCTCGCCAAACTCGAGTCCCCCACACCTCCGTCGTGCTCCGAGTCTCTCGCGCTCACTCGCGCCAAACAATCAGTCGCCGCCATGTTCTGCAATAACGACCCTGGGGGGACCGCGAGTGCGAGAGAGGCGGACGGGCTCTCGCTCTCCGAGTGGGAGTGAGCCTTACTGTGCCTCTCACAATTCGCCAAAACGGCCAAGCAGCTATGGTATCGAGTGGGAAGGGAACGCTGCTCTGGGTGCACACAAAGGGGCGACCTGTCCTGCCCCGCGCCGCCGTGGCGCCCCGGCGGCGGCCCGACACGCTCTTTGGTGGTGCACCTTGGCGAGGGTCAGGGAGTCGGCGGCGGGGGGCAGCGCGAGCGCTCTGGAAACAGGTGTGCGTGCTTTAGTTGTTGTTGTATTTTACTTTGTGGTCTCTTTCTTTTTCCTACCTGTGGTGCGGGCTCCCGCTGCCGTGTACCCCCCGCGTGCTTGTCGTGTGTGTGAGTGTGTGTGAGTGACTGCGTGTGTGTTTTGCTTCCCACGCGACCTGCCCCCGTGTCGTGGCTGGCGGCCCTGCCCCCCGGCCGGGCTCCGTCTCACACCGGCGGCACGGGGAGCATCGGCCGGCACGGCATCCGCGCGCCGGTGGTGCCGGTTGGCGGTGGCG
>NW_026267138.1:2944219-2944682 GCF_000697945.3 Frankliniella occidentalis | reverse complement strand
CTACGAGGGCTAGAACACTTCTCTGCCGCCCCCTGCTCGTAAAGGCCCCGCTGTCGGCGATGGTCCCTCTTTGGCCCCCCTTCGGCCCCCTTTGGTCGGGCCCGTTTGGTCGGATGCGCCCTATTGATTCTCAGGATGAAGCGCGCGGGGCGGCCGGGCCGGGCCGTGAGGTTCTGGGCGGGGCGGGGACCAACCCTTTGGCACCGCCGACCCTCTGGCTGCACCGGAAGGTAGCGGGGGCGGGCGTGGCGAGGCGTGGCGCTGCGGGGCGGATCCCCGACAGTTGTCGGACGGGCCCTTCTCCTCCTCCTCGTCCCCTCGGCCAGGTCGGGCACTTAACGTTCGAATTATCTTCCCGGCCTGCGCCCGCGCCCCGGCCCGGCGCCTCCGGTGCTGCGCCCTATCGCACCGACTCTACTACTCCACATATGGCTTACGGCCGCTCCCTGAAGGGCTCGGCGGA
>NW_026267138.1:2940366-2943800 GCF_000697945.3 Frankliniella occidentalis | reverse complement strand
TGCCATCAGAGTACTTGTGTACTCGTGTGTTTTTCTGCTCTTCCCGCGGCACATGGAGGAGGGTCGACCCCGCGGCCGTCGCGGTGGTGTTGGCCGCGGGCTCGGGTGTTCCCCTCCGCGGCGGCAGCGCGCTGCTCTCGGCCATGTGTGTGCGAGAGGCGGAGCGGGAGGCGCGGGCAACATTTCGCTCTGTTATCACCAGAAGCTCGTAACGAGCACTTTTCGAGCGGGTCTCTGATCGGGTCACGTAACCCTCTTTGTGCTTGTTCGGCGGTGCTCGGCGTCCGCATCCGTCTCTGGGCGGTATGGCGTGGCGGGGACGGGTTCGCCGCCCGGTGAAGGGAGGGGGTTTGTCGTTGCGTTGCAAGATTCACATTACTGCGCCTCAAGTTGACCGAAAATGTGCTGAGGTATAACGGATTAATGTTGCTGGTTTTCTAGGTCGAACACAGTAATAGCGTCGATTATGGTAGTTAAATGCAAGGCTGGCAACTTTCTCTTATTTTGTAAATTAAAAACCCATTCACGTGTGTAATCAGCACCTTGCCCCGTAAGAAGAAGGAAAGAAAATGGTGGCGTAGCGTAGCGTGGTCTCACAACAAAGCAGAAAGCCACATCGTGCAATATCGTTTTTAGTCAAAGTAACATATTTCAAATTATGTACCTAGTACCGTGGGTTCTGCAAACAAAAATTTATCAAATAACGTCCAAAAAAAAAACACGTAGATGTGAGAATATTGGTATCAGGTTATGTTGCTTTGTTGTGAGACCGCACTACGCTACTCCACCATCTTCTTTCTGTTCTTCTTACGGGGCAAGGTGCTCATAATGTAGCTTAGTGAATATGCTTTATTTTAGAAACAGCCAAAAGGGCTGAAAATTTTTTCGTTGATTTGTAAAATTGGGGGTTTGAGTCATCGAGCCTGGATTTTCTATAATCGGCGATAATCGGCTCTATTTGTCGTGGAGGGGAGTTTCGGGGGGTTTCGGTGGCGCGCTGAGGTTGCCTTGTCTGCCGCTGGGGCCGCCCCGCTGCGCCACCGTGCGGCCCAGCACAGCCGGGGCCGTCAGTGTTGACATCAACATCAGCTGAGCAGCAGCCGCGCCCGCACACGGCCCGCACCGTCTCTTTGACGTCTGTGTGGCCGCAGTGAAAAGTAGTTGTACGAACGCGAGTGGAACAGTGTTCGGGACAAGGGCCGTGGCACAGCGGCGGAGGCGGCAGCAGCATGGGGAACCCGCTCAACATTGCCAAACTAATCGCACTTTTCGACGCAGGATCCAAGAAGAACCGGAGCTCGAGTCCGCTGAGCGATGCGTCCACCAACTCGACTACTCGAACGAAAAGTGCCACCCTGCCGACGCCCCGCGCCACCGCACGTGAGTACACTGTGCCATTTCTTGAGTTATGAAAATTACATATGTGCATTAGGTATCTGTCGGGTGTCACGCTTTCACAAAATCCCATCTATGATTTACGTTTCTTAAAACTAAAGATACGGCCGGCGATTACTGTGCAAATTGACTCACTCTCGCGCGCGGACTCTGTTCGTATAGTATCAGTTAGATCAAGCCGCCGGCGTTGCCTCTCGTTTGACTTTGTGCTACAATGTTTAGTTTTGGCCTGCGAGTTCAAAAACCTCAAAAACCTCCCGCCCCGCGTGCTCGTGCTGGCCATGACCGTCGTCTGCTATGGCCGGCGTGACGGCGTCGCGACGCTGCCGCGCGGTGGCCGTCGATACTCCCGGCCAGCGGCGCCCGCTGCTGCCTCGTCCGGCGCCCGCCAGAGCGCGCCTGGGCGCAGGCCGGGCCGCGGGCCGCCCGTGCCGGATGTGCTGCCTACCTCGCGGGCGCTGGCCGCTGCTCGGTTGTTACCTCCCCCTTGTTTTGTAAACTCACCCCGTTCCTCCTGTGCAGATGGAGGCGCGCGGGAGCGGTCGGCCCGCGACAAGGCGGCCGCGGAGAACGCCGAGGTGCTCAAGAAGAACCAGCGCAACAAGACCACCGTGACGCCCATCATGCCTCGCACTGGTGAGTTTACTTGTAAATGTTACTTGACGTTCCGTTCCCTCCCTCTCTTCCCAGTCCAATGCTCCAGCAGCGATCGGAGCGAGTGCGCCTGCGGGCGAGCCTGCCATATAGGCGGCCTTTAACGTCTTACGCCGCGAGCAGGAACTAAACACACACAGGCGAGCGCGCGCGCGCTGGTTCGGCTCACCAAGCCAGTCTATAGTGAAATCTCAATCTACTTGACGGGTGCCTGACGGGTGCCGCGCGGAGGTGCAGCTGCAGTGAATGGAGTGCGATAACTATCCCCACCCCCTCTTCCTCCTCGCCTCTTTCCGCCGCCACCCCTTTCGTCTTCATCGATGATGACTTTCTCGCAATTTGAGTGAAAGGCTCGCCCCGTTCACGCGCTCGCACAACATGCTCGCCCACTTGCTCTGCTTGCTCGCGGCTCATGTGTCGAGTCCAGCGGGTGCGAGACAGAGAGAGCGAGAGAGAGACAGAGACACTGGTCAGTGTCCTCTTCGTGACATGTCGCGCCCTGTGTGTGCGCGTTGCTTCCGCCATTGACGACGCTCCGGGCGGATTTGCACGGGCCTAACCGCAACCAACCGCCGTGTGTGGCGCGCGTTGCGACGGGGCGGGTTGTCTGTCACGCACCGTCACGGCAGTCGCCTCGTACCCTTTTGCTCCCCTTCTCCACCCTTCCCCTCCCGACCCTCGCCCGCCCGCCCACCTCCACCCGCAGCCCTGCTGCAAGCTGAGCCCGAGCTTGCTAGCCTTACGGTATCCATATGTAAGCTTACTGCACGTGAAATGCCAGTTGCGATGGCAGTTTGTATGCATCAGGTGGGGGTGTGGGTGTGTAACCCCCCCCCCCTCTCCCTCTCCGGAGGTCGCAACCGTGTCATTTTACGACGACGACCCCCCGCTCCCCCGCGGTGTATTTGAAATGCCGGAAATGGCAGTGCCGCGCTCGCTGATCCCTCTCCACTTACCGGGGTGGTGGTGGGGGGCAAGGCGACTGGATTAGTGAAAGTGATCTCATCCTCCAACGAGCGGTCATTAATTCCCCATGCCGCTGAGCCGCAGCCGATCCTGGTAGTGCCGCCACCGACCCCCGCCGCGACACCGGACAATGCCCCCCCCCCCCCCCCCCCCCCCCCCCCCCCCCCCCCGGGCCCGGCCTTGCGGCGCCGCGGCCGCGCCGATGAGTTTGCGCTACCCGTGTAGTCCTCCGTGCCCAGCACGGCTGATGTCCTCTGGACGTCACCGTCACCCCTTTCCCTCCTCACCTCTCTTTTTCTGCGGCGTGAGTTCCTTTCTTTCGGGCCCGCGGTCGTTGAGCTCGTCCCGTCCGCACCGGGTCACGGTCGGGCGGCCGCGGCAGTTTCGGCTGCTTTGAGGATGACCCCTTGGTGCTTCCC
>NW_026267138.1:2939813-2940316 GCF_000697945.3 Frankliniella occidentalis | reverse complement strand
CTGCTGCTGCTGCTGGCCGGTCACTGGATCGAGACTTCCGCCCCGTCCGCTTCGGCCGTCGCCCCCGCGCACCAGGCGCAAGCGGCGCACACTGCTCGCAGATTCACGCGTTCCTTGCCGCCTCCTCGCGCAAATGGCTCGTGCCGTGTTGAAAAGACCCGCCAATTAAAAGCACCGCCCCCTCTCACCACCCTCCCTCCCTCCCCGGCACACTCCGCGGGTGGCGCCGCGGGCCGGGCCGTCGTCGCGTTGCTGTGGACAAATGAAACAGTGCGGCCGTGCCGCGGACAAACAGAAACAGGGGGGCGGCCGGCGGCGGGCCGTGAGTGTGAGTGCGCTGCCCCCCACGCGGTACTCAATCGGGACCCGCAGTTTGTGTGTTCTGTGAGCGAGGCCCCGTCCCGTACCACACTACATCAGCCCATCTCGTCGGTCGGTTGATGTGAGGCGAGTTCTTGTAAGGACTCCTTTTCACGCCTATTGTCTTTTGCTGTGCGTGCCGC
>NW_026267138.1:2918718-2933670 GCF_000697945.3 Frankliniella occidentalis | reverse complement strand
ACCCGCCCTTTTCCCGACCCCTTTTTCCCTTTGGCAAGGTGCACGCGTTGCACCGCTGCAAATAGCCCCCTCCCTCCCAATCCTCCCCCACTCTTTCACCCTTCCCCTCTACTCCCCTCCTCACTCTCAGCTCCTCGAGGTGTGAAGCGACTCGCCGAGGATTGCGAAATCAATGTCTGCGGCCCGTCCCCTGTCTCTACTTCTCTTTCTCTGCCCCCCCCCTCTCTCTCTCTCTCTCTCTCCTGCTGCGCCGCCGGCCACTCACTGCGCCCGTTGCGGCGGCGTCCTAAACAATCTTTCCCTTCGCCTCCTCGCTGGCCACCTCGCTCGCCCCGCCCCGCCGCTGTTACACGCGGAGGTTTTGCTTCCACTTTTCCCGGGGGCTAATTTGTCGTAACGCGCGCGCGTTGTGCCGGAGCCGACCGATGTCTGTGTGTTTGAGTGTGTGTGTGTGTGTGAGAGAGAGAAAGAGAGGGACAGAGCTTAGACATAGCGAGAGAGATGGAGCGAGTCGGACTGCGCAGCGCCGCCACCGCGCTGCGGAGCTGGCCGCGGGCAGCAGGTGCGGATATTTACACGGCCGGCCCCGCTTCCTTCCTGCGCGGCCGCCCCTCCTCGGGTCAACAAGTGCCCTGCCTCCTCCACCACCAACCACCCCTGCTCCTCCCCCCGCCTCCTCCCCTTCCAGGAAACCAACTATACGCCGCGGGTCCAGTTTCCTTTTTCTTTTCCTCCTGCCATCTGCGCCGTGTTGTCGTCGCGCTGCGTCGCGCGCGTCTGTCTCCTGCCCTCCCGCTTACTCGTCGCGCGAGTCAGTCACGTTAGGGAGTTAAAGCAGACGGACAATATATAGCGAAGGAATGAAACAAACTTGCTCGCTGCCCGCTGCTACCTACTAAACGTCGCAGTAATATCAAGAGATTCGACTCCCTTTTTATTTATTTTTTCCCTGGACTGTACTTTATTGGTCTTCCCTTTCCGTGTCGGCGCGCGGGGGCGGCGCGGGCGGACCGTCGCGGTGCAGCCCAGCGCTGCTACACCGATGGGCTTGTTCGCCGCCCGGATTTATCGCCCAGCAGAGCCCGGCCCAGCCCAGCAGGTCTCTCTCACCTCCCAGCTGCAGGCCAAGAAGAAGGCGACTATAGGAAGAGAGGCGGGAAGTCACCGGGGGAATTGACGAGGACCCCGTTCCACCAACTGCTGTTCAGAGAAATTAAACATCGAAAAGCAAATGGAATAATCGCGTGTTTCAAACATTATGGCGGGAAGGATCTGCTGAGCATTTCAATTTCCCACGCCGTCGAGTGAGGCGTGTTCGCGCTTTTGCCGCCCCGCCCCGCCCCGCCCCGCCGCCCAGTCCAGGTGCGCGGTGGGTCGCCCACAGGACGGCCGGCCCGGCCCAGCCCAGTCCGAGGTGGGCTGGCCGCACACGTGCAGGTCCATCCTGATGGGCGCGTGAGAGCAGCAGCAGCACTACCAGAGCGTGGTCCACGAGATTGCATCTTCATCTGGACCTGCAGCAGCACCACCACCACCACCTGTTTGCCTTTATCCACAATGTGCCGTGTGTTGTTTTTTTGTTGTTGTCCGCCTGTGCAATCACACGGCCTGGCCATTAGTGCCTCTCTATATAGAGACTGGGGCCGCCTGGGGCGGCTGCTGCGGCTCGATCCAGGCGCGCACCATGGACGCACGCTCGCGCGCACTTGAAGTAGCACCAGCACCAGCCGGCGAGCTACTACTCCTGCTCCTGCCCGAGGAGACTATCCTGACGGCTTGGTCAGGCCACTCCCACTTCCACGATCCTCATCTCATTCCTGCTTGCCCATAGAACCCGCCTGTTAATGCTAATAAACACACACAGACGCACGCACGCACACGGGCACGCACGAGGCGTAGACGACGCCAAGGCCCAACAGACGGACCCAGACCCACATGGCGTGCGGCGATTTGTCAAATCGGTGGCGGCGGTGCGCGGTGCGGGGACACGCCTTGATAGTATTGGCGGGCGCACCGTCGCCAACAAGTGCCGCGACTGTGTACCTTTGCTTTGGGGGGCGCCGCCTTCTTTTGCTAACGCGCGGGGTGACGTTAGCGGCGATAACCAGCGCTCCTCACACTCACACCCTGCGCCGTGTTGGGCGGCGTTGGCGACCGCCTCTCCCCCGTCTCCCACCTGCTCCTCGCCCTCTGTTTGCAGTGTGTGGTCTAGGCCGCGTCCTCGACGTCGCGTCCCGTCCCGTCCTGGCTGGTATGGCCGGCCCGCGCCCCGCCCCGCCCCGCCCGGCTGCGCGGGGCTGCGTCTGAAATCTGTGAAACCTCCTTCGGCCTGACAAAGCTGTCCGTTTTCTCGGACGCGCTCGCTGCTGTTCGCGGGGTTTGATTCGCAGTCGTTCGTTCGTTCGTTGGTCGAGGCGGCAGCAGTCAGGTGTCAGTGCCGGGCGCGCGCGGGTCGTAACGCACGTCGCACGCACCGCACGCGTGACGGGGGCCGCGTGACGACGTGACGGCGGTGTGACTTATTGGGGCAGCGTGTGCGTCGGAAGTGAAGCGGTGAAGGGCCCCACAGCGGAGACGGGCGGGCGCCCCTGCCTGCTGCTCTCGAGGCGCCCGCGGGACGTCCTCCACAGAAGGGGTCGTACTTCTCCTGTAGAGTGCTCAGACTTCCTCTGCACTGAGGTCTTCTGGACATCCTCTGTACCGAAGTCCTCTGCATTGAGGTCTTCTGAAAATCCTCTCTACTGAAGTCCCGTAGACTTCCCTCCACTGAAGTCCCGTGGACTTCCCTCCACTGAAGTCCCGTGGACTTCCCTCCACTGAAGTCCCGTGGACTTCCCTTCACCGAGGTCCTCTCGACTTCATCTCCACTGAAGTCCTCTGGACGTCCTCACCGGGAGTGCTCGCACTTCTGCTTCTGCGCTGGAGCCTGCAGTTGTCAGGGGCATCAGCAGCTGGTCTGCAGACGCCCAGTCCTGGAGAGCTTGAGGTGTCCCCTTCGACGACCTCCGAGGAGTCCTCTCGACTCTTTGTCCTGAAGTGCCCAAGGGGCGCCCTGCAACGTCCCCTGCCTGGAGATGGAGTGACCGACGTGGCATCCTCTGGACGGACACCTCAAGAGTGATTGAGACGTTCACCGGCCGCGCAAAGAGAGGCGCCCTGACCGTGTCGTATTGAAGACACCCCCCTGAGGTGCCCCGAGGACGCCCTGCCGGTTCCGAGTGCCTCCACGGCGCCCCTGTCGAGGACACATCACATCCCTGGGTGGTGCCCCCTGAGCACGCCCAGCTGGGCGCCCCATAGCTGGCCGTGCTGACATCCATGGTGTACCCCCGAGGTGCCCCGAGCACGCCCTGCCTGTCCGGTCCGTGTCGAGGACATCCCTAGTGTGCCCCTGAGCACGCCCTGCCGGGCGCCTCCACGCTGGCCGTGGCCATGCCGCACCGGCTGGCGTGCGCCGTGCTGGTGGGGGTGCTGGTCCTGCGCCGCCGCTGGCAGCACGCCTGGCCGCCCTGGAGCTGGACCTGGAACGTGTTCCCGAGGCGGGACGAACCTGGTGAGTGAGAGAGACACAACCACCTGGAGAGTCAGTGAGAGACGCTCGACGAGCGCTCCCCTTCCTCTCGCACTCTGTGCGTTGGGACTTGCATCCCCCCACTCCCCGTCTACATCATCAAGGACCACGAGGCGATCCGAATAAGCCAACACGATTGGCTGCCCAGAACAGTAAACAAACAATGGCGGTCGCATGGACCAACGCCTTCTGCTTTCGGAAGTGAAAGCAAGCAGGAGTTCCTCTCTATTAAAGGGCCGCTCTGTATTTCTTTTTCCCCTCGCAGTCTGATCGCTATGATTCTCCAGCATCACTCCTGCCCGCCGCCACGCCCCTCGGCCGCTGCTGGTGATGCAATGTCGTGGATTCGGTTTGATCGACACGCTCAATGAGGCCGGCGGGAACACTATACTTCTGGTGCCCTCTTATTGACAGTCGGCGCGGTGATCGTGCTGATTTAGGGGCAGATCTGGAGGCCCCGAGGGGCAGGCGGAGGCCGGCGCGCCGCGGAGCGGGTTAGCGCTCTCGGCTTCATTAGAAGTAGGCGCCCTGCCCCGCCCCACCCCGCCCCGCTGCGCCCCGCCCCGCCGGCCGCTATACAGTACCCGGTACCGAGCTGACGTGCGCCAGGTGGATGTGGAGTGGACGTGGCCGCACGTACTTCGCCATTTTCTCCGCTGCATTACACTCCCGTACTACGACGGCGACGACGCGTGTTTGGCGCGTGCTGCTGCTGCCGCTGCTGCTGCAGTGCACTGCCGTGTGCGATGATGTATCTTCTTCTTCTCATGCTTTTGGTGAAGTCTTCTTGTTTTTATTAATGCTGTGCTTTCTCTGGCGGAGCTGCTGCTGCTGCTTCTCCCCGGACATGACTGAGTGCATTGCGTTGGGGCTTACGGTGCGTACCGAGGCGCATTTGTTGTGTAGAGAGGGAGAGAGAAAGATGGACCGGGGGTGCCTGCATGCACACTGGCTTTGTGAGAGTGCGAGGGGGACGGCTGCTGGTACATCCTTAAAGATCATCTGTCTCTCTCTCTCGCTCCCAGTCTGCCACGCCCGCCGCCGCGCGATTGACAAGCGTGTCTTCATCGCTCATGTCGTACACCGCCAGGAAGAAGCACACCGCAAGGAGGGCGGGTGATCTCAAAATAGCTGCAAGTGACACATTAACAACCGGGAAAGGGTTTACACACAATTTTCAAACATTGCTGATTTTTCGTAACAAATGTAAATTATTGCCATTAATAATAAAATTTATCTTTGGAATACGTATTGGCCCCCTCTACAGTTGTTGAACGATGTGATATTGGAAAACGACTGAAAGACGAAATTGAGTTATCAAAGGCGAGTTGCCGGCGTGTTTGGCAGACACAAACACACAAAAAAATATCAAAGACGAGGATTGTAAAAAAATTAATTGAAGCCCATCCAAGAAATATTAGCATGCCCTGTCCTGACTGGCCGCCCCTTCCCTTTTGCTATCCGGCCATCGGCGAGCGATTAGAGACCATCGGCTCGGCGGGCCGCGGCGGGGCGGGCCGCTCGCGAGTGAGTGGCCGAGGCTATTTCAGCCCGGTGCGTGCGTCGCGCATGCCTGGCCGATCAGGGGCGCGGCCGGCGCGGACCTGCCGGGGCGCACCGCGGACAACGCTGTGCCGGAAGGGGCGGAACTGCAGTAATCGGCAGAACGAGAAAAACAAAACAAACACAACCATCAAAGTAGAAAACTCCTGCCCCACCACCCCCACCCTTGACGCCTTCGGCGCGTTTGTTTCTACCGCCCTCGGACGCTCTTACGTATTCTGTCCGGCCAGCGACGATATCCAACGCGGTGCTCCACCCCACCTATACGTAGCAAGCAGAGGCGACCATCCGTAGGCGCGGCACGCCGCCGACCCGGCCTCAAGGGACGCTCTGAAGGGCCACAGCGGCGGCGCGGCAGCCGCGGCAGTGGGTCAGGCTGGCCGAGTGCCATTATAAATGCAGCGCGGTGCACGGCCGTGTCAACCTCCCCCCCATCTCTCTCTCTCTCTCTCTCTCGTACCCCCTCACTCTATGGCAATACTCTCCCCGCAGCACTCGCTGGATCCTTACTCCAAGTACACCCTGTTCTGTGTCTTATTGGAAATATCCGTGTGATATTGTGGGTACTCGAGTACATCAGGGGTCTACCCCGGTGGTGGGAGAGAGAAAGAGCTAGTGTGGTGCGCGTGAGTGCGGCCCCCGCGCCTTGAGCTCTGCTCGCCGGGGCCCCTGTGGGTTATACTTACTACTGTACTGCACGGCGCGCATGTTGGGCGGGTTTGCCTACCACCCCGGCGCCTCCCCGCGCCGGAGTGCGAAACCCACCTCCTCATACCCACCCACGCGCATACCATACAAACAAAATCCCTTTGGGCTTGCATATACCCGGTATGTGCCAGCTCTTACCCACCGAGTCTTACTCTCTGGCACTCCCCTCTACCCCCCCCCCTCCTCCCTCCACTTATTCGCTTTGCAGCTGGATGCGAATCGGTGGCATCGGCGCGCGGCACATAGCTCCTCCTCGGGTCCCACCGCCGTCGTGTTTTGACTCTCTTGTCGCGGGACGAACGGCGCCGCGCGGCAGTATAATAATGGCAAACACTGGCGTCTTTCGCTTTCTCTGAGTGTTTTTGTTGTCTGAAGGGGACGCGGCAGAGCAGCGGGACGCGGATGCGGGTCAGCATCGCACGTCTCGCTCTCGCTCGCTACGACAATTTCAGCGTTTATTGACCGCTGTATTTCCCATAGCGCGCGGTCGCCGACCGGCGACTTTTGCCGGGGATACTGCCTCTGCTGCTGCTGCCGCCGCCACAGCCACCGTTGTTGCTGCTTCCGCGTGGGCTCTCCCCCTTCGAGCTTACTCGTGTTCGTTTGACGAATTATGAAAAGTTCGTGTGCCGCCTTTGTTGGTATCTACCGTGGGATCTGCGGCCCACGCTCGCGCCGCGCCTCGTAATCCCCGCGGAAGACAAGAGGAGAGGAGGAAGAGGAAAGGGGGGGGGCTAGCTGGCTAACGACGGCGACGGCCGGTAAGGTTTGATGTCCCTCCCATTAATGACCGGCTTTTTTTTTTTCGCCGGGCTGTGTTGGGATGAAAGCGAGGGTTTTAATTCCTTCGGGAGAAAACTATCGCGCGGACGGACAGCGTCGTTTGGTCCTGGTCCAAGTTGTGTGTCTCAATCATCGACGACGACGACGATTACCTTCTCCCTCTTTCCCTTTCTTTTTTTTTCACTACCCCTAGTCGCTGTCATTGCATGGATCCTAATTGAATGAGGTTCCGTTTTCCCGCGCTGGCCCGGCTGTGTCGGTGACGCAACGATAGACGACTGCTGCAGTTGCCTCTGCACGTCCCGTTCACTTGTGCTGACCCATTCGCCATTATTGTCGCTGTGCTGCCCTGCCCCGGTGCTACCCCGCCCCGCCCGGCCGCGGGCCGGATGGCGACCGGGCGGCTGGCCGCGCGGTTCCGCCTAGCGGGTCTCGCCCGCCGCGCCCCGCCACGCCCCGCCACGCCCCGCCACGCCCCGCCACGCCCTCGCGGCGTGGGCTGCTAGGTGCAGGGGCATGGGAACCCTCCTGGCCGGGGTGACACAGCACGACAGCGGCAGTGCCCGCGCCCTAGGCCGGCTTTGCTCTGCGAGTCACGCCGCCCGGCCCGGCCCAGTGTGCGAATATAACGCCCGCGGGGAGCGGAACAGCGGACCCCCCCTTGAGCGCGCCGAACGGTGTGTTATTCGATGTCCTCCCCGTGTATCGGTACTTTTACGAGTCGTCGTCCGCGGCGGCCCACGTGTTTCTCGTCCTGCCTGGCCGGCCTCGCCTTCCTGGTCTTGTTAGGCGAGTCGTACAATGACAGATCTGATCGCGGCGGGGCGGGGCGGGGGCGAAGCGACACTTACCGCGGCGGTCGGCGGTGGTGGCGTGCCTTTCGTAGGAGAGCGTGCTCGCTCAGTACCGCGCGGACGATCAAGACTGCAAACTCTCTCCACTCGTGCGTGGGCAGGGCTGGGCTGGAGCCCCTCTCTCCCTCTCCTGCTTGCGTCCTTCTCGCTCGCTCTCGCCACCCGCTGCATCGGCCGTGTTCTCACTGCGTCAGGTTGATCTCAAGTCGATTATTTGCGAAAAGGCTCGGCTCGGCGGCTCATTTTCCCGCGCTAATCACATCAGAGGCTTCCCGTGTGAGAGTATCACAGCATTGTGTTTTTATGTCATGCAATATAATAATGATATCGTACTACTACTACTACTACTACTACTACTAACACGCTACCGACTTTCCATTTTAACAACGAAAGGTGATGCTGGCTGAGCGAGTGCAGTGCAGGTTCGCTGCTGCGCTGCTGCTGCATCAGTTTCTCTCTCGTTGCCGCTGGTCTGGTTGGCCCGGGGCGGGGCGGCGGCAGGGCAGGCTGCAGTAGCCGTCCCGGTGGTGTGCCAACGCGCGTAGATTATCCACGCCCAGAGCCCGGCTCTCCAATTGATAGCGCCACGCCCCGCCCTGCAGGAGGGCTCGCCCCGCGCCAAGCGCTTGCGCCGTCGGCCTGCCGCCGCCGCCGTCCGTACCGGGCCGGACAGCGAAAGCTTTCGCAGAGGAGGTGCCGTGCAATTAAAGTCTGGTCGAGCTGGCTGTGAGGTGAACAGGGCGCTGCTAGCTGGCAGAGACTTGCCCTTTGGGCCGGCCGGCTCCCCGCCCTACCTACCTACCTACACCGGTAGCCGCCACGAACAAAACTCGTCATTTTTTACGTATTGAAATATCGACCATTCATCCATCATCATCTTGTCTGTCCCGATGCATCAAAGCCATCTTTGGAGGAGATTTCATAGGTTGTGTGGCGGTGGCGGCCACAAGCAGGAGGCCCCTTGACAATTAACAAGTTTATTGTAGTGAAGGGGCCGCGCATGCGTGTCCGTGTGTGTGTGAATAGCCCTCGGCTCTGTTATTAAGGTGCAACCTTTTTTTTACCCGCCCCTGCCTCACTGATGACTATCTTTGGGCTGCTCTGCCGCTGGTGCTGCTGCGCGGGTGCACTATGTTACTGACACCGCGGTCTGACTGACCGGCCCTGCTGCTGCTGCTGATGGCTATGGTCTGGTGTATTTTTACGATGGCAGAAAAGAAATGAGGCCAGTAACGCAAGTGTTCCTTAATTTGAGCTGGGCAGATGCAGTTGGTGGTGCTGGCTGAGTGTTTCAAAAGCTCGCGCGCCTCGCTGCGCCGGGGACAAACCGGTCCCGCACCGAATCATATCGCCCGCGCGCGGCCGCCGCCCTCCGGCCCGTAATCTGCCGCTCGCCGTTACGTGTCGCCGCGTGCAGGACGCCCGGTGCGTGTATACCTGTGTACTTGTTGTGTTACGGATTTTCTTTTTTGCCCTCGCGGGGTTTTTCGTTGCGCCTTGTTTGTATTACGAGTAATTTGGCTCTGGGTTACTTGGCCGCTTCCGGGGGGCTTGTCTGTCTGAGGAGGAGCCCTCCCTCTGGTAAACAGCAGCGCGCTGCAGGGTGGGAAGCCCCCGCCCACCGCGGGGCTCTGTTTGGCGCGGCGCTGGGCGGCCCGCTCCCTCCCGCTGCGCCCTCCGTGACGCCCTCCGTCGGGCCCTCCACGGGGCCGGCCCTCCAAGAGCGATCCGACAAATTTGCCTGGTGCCGGCTGCGCTAGGAGAAAGCGTTACGACAAGATAGCCTGTCTGGGCTATGCGCCGTGCTCTCTTGCCCGCGTGCTCTCCTGCCCGCGTGCTCTCTTGCTCTCATGCCCGCGTGTATTCTTGCTCTCTTGCCCGCGTGCCTCTCTGGCTCTCTTGCCCGCGTACCTCTCTTGCTCTCTTGCCCGCGTGCCTCTCTTGCTCTCTTGCCCGTGCTCTGCCATTGGTGAGAGTCTGGCTAGGCTGCCCCTGCGGGTAGGCAGGCAGCTGGAGCGGGCCGCCCCGCCCAGCCCCGCCCCGCTGCTTGCACAATGAGTGAATCAATTTCCTCGGCCGTTGCGTCGTGCGAAAATCCTTGGGGCACATTAGAATGGCCCTCTCACACCACAAAACGCCCTTCCTATCGTGGGATGGGAGGTGAAGGGGAGGGAGGGGGATTGATGCATTGTGCTCTCGGAAGAGGGAAGACCACGCCGTTGATTCGGCCATACTTACGGTACAAGTCGCGGTGATGTGACATTTGACATTTTCCCCCAAAATAATAAAAGGGAGCACGGTTACGACGACATTTGGCGGTGTTTACCTCCCGCTGACCTTAGGCCTCCCCCTTCTCTTCCCTCCCGTCGCCTCCGGGGCGCCTCTCGGGCCGGCCAGAGCCGCCGCCGCGACGCGCTCCAGTTCCCCAAACACAATGTCAACACGGCGCATTGTATCGGCGTAATGGATCGGCTGAGGGCGTGCAAGGCGCAGCCCGCCCGTTGTTTCTGACCCCTCACCCTCCCTCCCCGCTCCTCCACCTGCAGAGCGCCTTTGTCTTATCGCCTGCTGTGGTGCAGGTCACCGTGGCCGTGTCCTAGTCCGGCTGCGGCGGGGTGACCAGAGAGTGTGGCGCGGCGGGGACGTTTCTGATGACGGTTCTGGTTACGTTTTCTTACGGGTCCCTAGTAGTCGCCGTTTTAGGTAGTCGTGCTCTTATGGTTGTTCTGGTACGATCACTGGAGAAAACTAATGTGGCATGAGCCATACTATACAAGCGTGATATCCGAGGTATAAACCAGATGTGTGGTGTGACAGTATTTTGGTGGTGATGTTTGTCATGCTTGTTTATAACATCCTAGGTGGTTTGCATCATTTGGTGTGGTCTAGACTGAGGTCAA
Source organism: Frankliniella occidentalis (assembly GCF_000697945.3). Classification (NCBI taxonomy): domain Eukaryota; kingdom Metazoa; phylum Arthropoda; class Insecta; order Thysanoptera; family Thripidae; genus Frankliniella; species Frankliniella occidentalis. Next base: position 2,923,291 of record NW_026267138.1, on the reverse strand, counting down.
ATATATCTTAGTTTGATCGAAAACTGATCACTTTACATGGATTGACCAGAACTTTGCTTTCACCCCGGTTGACGCGTGACCCCCACGTCACGTAAGTTTTTACAGTGCAGCCCTATGGCGGTAATAACAGTCCTCCGCTTTATGGTCCTGGCGCAGCCGACACACGGCACGGTTCAGCAGGGCGGCCACATAGGCAGGCCACAGGGACACTCATTACGTGAGACTTTTCCCTTCTGCAGCTGTTGATCATCGGGTTTCGCTGCCTCGTCGCTCTGCCAGTGGGAGTCATCGGCATGGAAACCGCAAACGGTGCGGTGTGGCGCTGTGCGGGGTCGGGCCATACGACGCGAGGGCCCTAGAAAGTCGTCGCGAGCAGGAGACGGACCCCCCTGGACCTCCAGGGGTGTGACCGCCCATGTCCCGGAGGCTGGTCCACATGCCTGGCGCTGCTAAACGGTGCCGCTTTGCCCGCGGCGGAGGCTTCCTCTTCCCTTTAGAGCCGCTTTGCTTCTAATTTCTGTCGCGTGTCGGAAATAGCCACCGTGTGTGGGGCGGGCCGCCGCTTGTAGGTAAACGGTGTCGTTGGCGCCACCTCCCGGCGACCACGTGACCGCGTCCAGCAGGGAGGCGAGGCGGGGTGCATGTGCCGGACCAAACCAACCTCTGGAAAAAATAAAATAAAAGGTAACGCTTTTCGAGGGACGCTGCCCTTCTCTTCCCCCTCCACCACCACCGCCGCCGCCGCTGGGCCGGCTCGGCCCGGCCCGGTCGCTACTCCGGCACCGCGCCGGGACGGCGGCGGGACGAGCGCGCTGAACCGAGGAGTGTGTCGTGAGTCAGTCGGTGCCGGCGAGCCCCCGGGAGCGGAGGTACCCACTGCCGAGAGGTACCCGCCGCAGAGCGCGCCCGCGAGCGAGGACAAGGAGTAGTAGTACTCTATAGTGCCGTGCGCGTCGAGTGTGTTTGTGCAGTGAGTGTGAGTGGTTGTGATGTGCCGGTGGGTGTCGAGTGCGTGGGTACTCGGGCGTGCTCTAGTGCTGCTGCTGCTGCTTGGTGTGCCGTGACGAGTACATCAGCTGCCCCCCTTGCTGCGCGCGGCTGGCTGGCTGGGCGGGGAGCGTCCCTCTGGCTGGGTTTGGTGTGGGAGTTTTATCGAGGGGGAGAGAAGCAAAATTTGTTTTGCCCAACTTTTCTCCATTTTTACTATCCCTCTGCTCACACGCGGTTCAATTCAAATACCATACCGTTGTTAGGGTTGTTTCCAAAATTGAGGACGTGCGCGTTATTTCTTTATTTTTCCCTGACGTGAATTTCCCGCGTCCTCCGCGGCACGTGAAAGCGCTGCGCCGAGCGCGGGCGCGAGCTGGTATGGGCCTTCGCCTCTGTTTCCCGTTGTGTCGTCAATGGGGACGGGACCCTGACGGTGACGCCGCCCGGCCTGACGGTGGCCTGACGCGCCAGCGCTCTGTGCTCCGCATTTCTGAGTGAAAGTTGATAAGACCGTGTGTATGGTGTCGTCTTCTTCCGGCTGCCGCGGCGACTTCTAGCTCAGCGGGCCCCCTTCTCCTCTGTGGGTCTACTACCCTACCCGCACGCGCGTGCATAGATTCTGTACCCTCGTCGTGGACTTATTTTTGCCTGTGAGCCTCACGACGTGGACCTGTGGGCGGGAGCGTCTCTCTCGCCTCTGGAGAGTTTCGGGGTTCGTCTCGGGAGAGTCCCATCTCGCCGCTCTTCTTCTTCTTCTCCCTCGGGTCTCTTTATTTCAACTCGTAACCCAGCCAAGGACATCGCGCGGAGAAAAGACCATTGGCTCTCCCCCCCCTGCTGTCCTTCCCCCCCGGGGCCCGGGGGGGAGCCTCGTCGTGCCCCGCGGCTCCCGCTCCGACTCGTGCCGAGCCGCACCTCGTGAAGCACCCGCCTGTTCGGTTCTGCTCACGAGTTTATTCTGGCGCCCCGGCCGGCGCTGTCGCTGTTTGTAAGCAGTTGACAAACACACTGGAGCCGCGCGACGTGTTCGCCTCTCTAATGGGATGGGATGGCGTGGTGCATCGCTAAAATGTCCCGGGGAAAAATAACAAAAATGTTAGGGGCAGTGCATTAAACACGTCATTTTCAGAAGTGGGATACTTTTTTCACGTACCTCTACTCGTGTTCAGGTTTCACAGTGGAAGCTGTTTCAGGCTCTATGATAACGTTAACCCATCCAGGAAAAACGTTACCTACGGGGATACAATTATTATAACCTCCCAAACAGCCGTTTGCAAAGCTGTGGTCAAATATGGTGTGATAATAGTACCCCACCCCTCGAAAATGACGTACGTATTTTGTGCACGACTCCTGCTTCTCGACTCGCGATTCGGTTTCTTTTCTTTTCTTCTTTTTCGCTGTGTCGCCTCCTCATTAGGACGGTCCTGCGGCGCCTCGGCCGACGCGCCGCTTGCTAATTGCCTCGCCATCCGGGAGGGAGCCGCGGCGGCAGCCGGAGGGAAGGAAGGGGACGAGTGTTTCTCGATCAGTTTCGATATGTCTCGATGTGTATTCGACCACCTCGCCTCGATGACTTGGGAGGGGTCGCTGGCCGCGGCGCGCGGCGCGCGTATTGCATCGTTCGCAGAGTCAGTCGGTCGGTCGGCACTCTGCCGCGAGTTTGATTTCGCCAACTATTTGCAATTCGAACCTTCCCGCCTGGCGCGCGCTTGCGAAGGGTTATTGGCGAGGGTTCACTTTCTCTGCGCCCGTCTTGCCGTTTGATTTACCGCTCGGCGTTTAAAACCATTCGCGCCCCGAGAGCTAGGCTGACGAGGCGACGCGAGGCATCCTATCCGTCTGTCTATCCATCCATCTCTCACAGTCCCCCCCGTCAGTCAGAGGTTATCCAGCTGTCAAAAGGTGTGGCTCGCCGCACCCATGGGCCCGCGTTTCGTCATGTGACCCATTCTTTGAAATGCAATTTGGGGGTCCTATTGTGGGACCGCTAGCCAAGCTCAGTACTCCCGTAATTATACTACTACACGCTATGCCCCGTGCGCCAAAAAAACAATTTGCATCCGAGCAGCAGAGAGCCAGCCGAGCAGCACGCCCGAGTATCCCAGGGTGGAGGTGGAGTGTACCACCGGTATGCCTCTCAAGGTGGACGAGATAGTCAATTTGGGTTGCTCTTTTCTCCCTGGCACATAGGCTGGACGCCACGCTGGAGCAGTTTGGTGGCGCCGTGTTTGTGAGTGACGTCAGAGTGATGCTGCCCTGCGAGTGATTGATCGGCCGCGCAACTATCTTCTTTGACCCGTGACGACCAAGACTTCGACGCCCGTTGGATATTTTTTTATTATTTCACCTCTGCGGAGCGCCTTTCGGCGATAAACACCATCATGGCCACCGAGGTGGTGCGCGCCATCCCCGTGCGCACGCACCACGGCCCCACCGGAGTGTCCGGAGTGCCCCGCCCCTGTAAGTATATGTGACGTGCAACAGTGCACAACGGGAGACTCAAGTGTGTCAACGCCATACACTTGTAGGCGTGTGAACGCCATTCGTACACATGAAGGTATATGTAAGTAGTGAATTTCAAAGGAAAATTCACACTTTTCTTCAAGTGTAGGAAGCGGCATTCAGACACCTACAAGTGTGCGACATTCACACACTTGCAGTGCAGTAGCTCGCCGTGTTGGCTTCGCATCGATACGGCCGTAATGATGATGATGTGATGATGATGGTGATGATGATGTAGTCCGCCGGGCCGGCGCTCGCTCGGGGGGTCATCGGCACTTTCCATTTCGCGCCAAGTGGAGTGCGGCGGAGCGGGAAGCAAGACGCGTTGCGTCTGTCAGGAAGTCTGATTTTCACTGCGCGGCGGCTGCTGCTGCTGTTCGTCCGAGCGCCGCCGCCGAGCAGCCCGCCGAAACGCGCATTGTTATGCCTATCTCGCCATCTTGTTCTTCCCTCTTCTCTCTCTCGCTCCGGTTCTACCAAACATACCTTTCGCTGGAGGTTTAAGAACCCCCCACCGAACCCCCTCTGTTGATTGTCGTGCAGCAGCGAGGCGCCACCACCGCCACCATGACGGCCGCCGTCCTGGTGCGCGGAGGACGAGCCTACAGTGTGAGTGCGGGGTGGAATCCAACACGTGTCACCGTAAATTTGGTGACATGTCGTGTTTGGAGAACGTCTTTCTTTTGTGACCTTCAAAATCGCCATCACGTAATGAGTCTTCCTACAAAGGGGTGTTGTATTTGTACCATTGGATGCAGCGAGGGATGCAGTCACAGCACGCTCTCGAGGGGTTGCTGCGGGGGTGAGCCGCGACTTGACAGGTTGCGGGTGCGAACTGACACGCTGAGGACGCGGCGAGTGACATCGCGGATAACCAGCACGCCTTCGCTAACCCGCATTCGCCCCTTAACTAGCTTGCTGCAGTTTGGTACTTGCATATCCAATGGCGCAAATTAATGGGACACCTTTGCAGGTTTACAGTAGCTGGCCTGCACCGGGCGCTGCCGCACCGCGGCCACCCCGGGCCGTGCCGTAGTGGAGTGGACGACCCCGTTCACATCCGGGCTCTTGTTTCACTCTG
>NW_026267138.1:2915093-2915601 GCF_000697945.3 Frankliniella occidentalis | reverse complement strand
TCGTCGTGCCTCGCGCATCATCGTAATCTCCGCGCTCGTCGCCCACCAGGTCGGTCGTCGCCGTGGTGGCGCGGGCCGCGGGCCGTCCTGCACATGATTGCCATCGTGGCCGGCGCGGCCCGGGTCACCTCCGCGTCCGCTCCGCCCCTTTCCCACGGGACGCTGCTCGCCCCTGCCCTGGCCGCCGCCCGCCTCTCCGTTGAGTGGCGCCGCGGAAGGTGCTTGGTCATAATCCTCTTCTCGCGGACGTGCCACTTCCGATCCTCCTGGGGAGTAGGGATTGTATGTCGGAGCCCGGCGCTGCTGCTGCCGGCCTGCCTGTGGTTGTGGGTATGACGGGCGCGCTATGAATATTTTTTCCCGTGGGGGTCCCCGAAATGGGCTCTTTGCTCGCGCGCTACAATCTCTAACCCGGGCTCCTCAACGGGAGTCTAATTACCGCGTGATCCGTATCGGGTACGCAGTGCGGTGGTGCTACTTCCGCGGGGGCGGGGCGGGGCGGGGCGGG
>NW_026267138.1:2913854-2915043 GCF_000697945.3 Frankliniella occidentalis | reverse complement strand
TTTCTTTTTTTACCTTTTTTCTTGCGCAAATTAGTGGGGGCACTGAGTGGTGGGGGTTACGGAGTGCGAGCAATTTACCTCGACCGGCTGCAGCCAGCCGCCACCGCCGTCGGCGTCGAGGAGGCTCGATGGCTTAGCTGGAGAGTTAGTTTCACTGTTATTTCCGGTAGTGTAGCTCACGCTTTTTTGTGACGCCAAGGCCTGGGGAGGCTGGTACAATAGGAATCTGCAGTGTTGTGCTGTGGTGCTCCGGTATACCTAGAGAGACTGTAAGTAAGTCTAGGTACCTTGCGGCCGTTCATTGGCCCGCTGCACTGGTACACACACTCGCACACTTACACACATCACACACATCACACACACACACACACACACACACACACTCACACACTCACACACTCACACACTCACACACACTCACAACTCACAATGCACGTCGCGGCTCCTAGCCTGGCTGGCTCGCTATGCTGCATGAGTCCGCGATCCGCGGACAAGGCCTTTTCGCCGGACTCGCCCTTGAAGTCGTCGGCTCTGGGCCTCGGCGCGGAAACCTGACGACCTGGGCTGGGACTACGGGGGAAGAGGAGGGGCAAGGGAGATGACGACCTCTGCGGGGACCTGGGCAGGTGCACCGCCCGGTTTTGGGTTAAAAAGAAGCAGTGTCCCGATAACGCAGAGAAGAGAGGGGGCCAACGGCACCGGCCACAAGGCCGCCACTCGCTGCGCTGATGAAACCGGTGTGGCTTGTCGGGGCCCTGGACCGCCGCCGCCGGGCACTGCGGCGTGGTGTTGTTTTGGCGGCTCCTTTGGATAATCTCCTCGCTTCACGTTTTGGTGGAATTAAATCATCTGGTCGAACGAAATGCCATTATTACCCAATACATATAAAATACTCTACGAAAAACCACACCGGCACGCAAAGGCCGCTCTTATTTGAGTTACCAGCTGTAATTACGAGCGAATTTGCGCCCATTAAACTTGCTCCATTTCATTCGACTTCACATGTTGAGGGGAGGAGGGGGGTCATTTTGCGTGCGCGTGCCGCGGCCGCTCTGCCGCGGGGACGCCTCGCCTGCCGCCTGCTGCTGCCCGCTTGCCCTCGTTTCTTGAAATGCCGCGCGCGCGCGTCTGCCGCCCCAGATGAGCCGCGACATGATTTTTATACCCCCCCGTATGTGCACGACAACGC
>NW_026267138.1:2903372-2907199 GCF_000697945.3 Frankliniella occidentalis | reverse complement strand
TGACGGGCGCGCTATGAATATTTTTTTCCCGTGGGGTCCCCGAAATGGGCTCTTTGCTCGCGCGCTACAATCTCTAACCCGGGCTCCTCAACGGGAGTCTAATTACCGCGTGATCCGTATCGGGTGCGCGGTGCGGTGGTGCTACTTCCGCGGGGGCGGGGCGGGGCGGTGCCAGCAGCGAGCAGTGCCACGGGGCTGATGTGTGAGCCTTGCGTTTGAATCGCCTGCTGCAGCCGCGCTCGCGCTCCCCGGCTCACCGCTCGTGAACTGGTAGCTAGGCTGGGGTAGTGTGTGTGTATGTGTGTGAGTAACGGTACGCGGGGGAGTCCCCTCCCCCCTCCCCCCTCTGCCATCACCCTTAAAAGCCACACTCGCGCGGCAGAATGTGGAGAGGTGTTTTATATCCGCCCCGCCTTCACAAAGGCGCGTGCTCTTCGCGAGTAAACTTGAGTACGGCGCTGTAAACGTATTGATGTGGGTTGTTTTTGTTTCGCCGCTGCGCTCTTTCTCAGGGCGCGAGGTCTTTGCGGCGGGCGCCTCGGCGGGCGCCGCCACCATGCATGACCCCTCCCTCGTCCGTCCGCTCGGATGCACGGGAGAGCAGCGGCGGCGGCGTCTGCCTTTGGGAGAAAGGTTTCCTCTCTCACCTCGCATTCCCCCCTCACCCGGCCTTTCTCGGCGCTCCTCGCATCAGCAGGTCCATCCACGCCGAAAGAAATGGCCGTGGACCGGCCCACCTGCCGCGGCAGGCCCCGCCCCGCCCCGCCGCGCGCTTGACCCGCCAGCCGCCAGCCGCCGCTCCGCGCGCCGCTGCATGTCGGCTCTGCTGAGGGTCCCTCCTCGTATGCGTCCTGACGTGTCCTTTGTTTGACGAGTGGGCGAGCACCACAACAACACCCACAAGGTGTTGTGGCGCGGAGCCGGAGCCGGAGCCGCCGGCCGACGTGTGCACAGATGGCGGCGCGGGAGCCTTTTACGCTCCCCGTTGGTGTGTTTGAGATTGAAGTCGCCGGTTACATCGCCCGGCTGTTCAAAAGGGCGCTCTCGGCCACCTGCCCCAGCGGCCTCCTCTACGGAGGCCCTCAGTCTCCTCCAGGCTCCTTCAGGCTCCTCCAGGCTCCTCCAGGCTCCTCCAGGCTCCTCCAGGCTCCGGCTCGGAACGGCGCGGTCCGAACCGATCCGAACCGGACCGGACGTCGCCGTCGGCACGCCGGCCGCGCCGTGGCGAGCCGCGCCCAGGTAGCAGCGCCGCGGCACCGGCGTATAGAAAGTTAGGCCCTGGCGAGCTGGGCCCGGCCCGAGGAGGCCCGGCCGTCCAGGCACCTACACGGCTCTGCAAACCTGCGCGGCGCGGTGCGGCGGTGGCGGGGGGCCGGCGGGGCCGGGAGCCAGTGGCACAGCTCCGCGGTGCAGTCAGTCAGTCTGCCGCGGCGCTCCGCAGCGCGAGTGCGCGCGTGTGTGTGAGTGAGCCTCCTCGCGTGCCGGCCGTGCCGGGTGTGGTGTGTGTGTGTGTTGTGTGTTTTGGAGGGTGATGCTCGTATGGCGCCGCCGCCATGGGTCCGCTGGGCAAGATCGCCGCCTTCTTCAGCAGCAACACGAGCCTGCACAAGGACGGGCCCTCCGCCAAGGAGCTCAAGAAGGCCGCCAACGCGGCGCAGGAGGCCATCAAGCGGCGCAACCGGCGCAATGAGTGGTACTACGGGGAGGCTGGCGTGCCTCGGCAGGACGTGCTGGGCGGCTCCTCTGAGGACGTGCACCGCGGCAAGTTCCACCGCCGGAACCCCGTGTGGTCCTCGCTGAGGGACCTGCGCTCCGGCCGCCGGCACGTTGCCGCGCAGCATGTCGACGTGCCCCGGATCCCCGCCGAGGCCCTGTCCAGGGCGCCGTCCACGACTCTTCCCAGGGCGCCGACCGATGCCCTGCCTCCCAAGGTGCCCTCAACGACACTTCCCAGGGCGCCGAACGATGCCCTCCCTAAGGTGCCCTCAACGACTCTTCCCAGGGCGCCGAACGATGCCCTCCCTAAGGTGCCCTCAACGACTCTTCCCAGGGCGCCGTCCGATGCCTTACCTAGGGTGCCGTCCACGACGCTGCCCAGGGCGCCGGCTGCCCCGGCTCAGGCTGCTGTGCACGTCGAAGTGCGCAATGGCGCCGTCCAAGTGGCCCATCCCCAGCTTCCGTCCTCCGGGCTGCAGCACCCGGCTGCTCAGGTGCACCAAAAATTGGCACACGCTCTCGGCGGCGTCCTGGAGCCCGTTGCCGTCCAAACTCAAGCCAGCGCTCAAGCCGTCCAAGAAGTCGCCGACGACGTTGCCGCTCCCAAGTTATCGAACGGCTCCGATCTCCACGTCGATGCCGTGGAGCCTGGGCCGCAGGCTCCGCAGGTGCGGCGGGCTGCTGCCGCCACGCTGGACCGTCCCACTTCGCCGGCGCAGGCCGCGCAGGCCGCGCTGCTCTCCGACGGTGAGATGACCCGGAACCACCTGTCCTGGGCCGGGCCGGGCTGCCCCCGCGCTAGAACCGGAATGGGCCGGGTGGGGTGGGCAGGGCAGGGTAGGCCCTGAGGAATGTGGACGCCGAGGACCCGACGACGCCGGGCGGGGCCGGGCTGCGCGGCAGGGTGTCGTATGGAGTGCTCCGAGGGTGCAGGGCATCCTGCCGCTAGGCTGGCCCTGGAGCGCAGCGTTGCTCTGAATAACCCGCTCTGACCTGCTGACGGGTACACAGCTCGTTGCCTCGCCCTTTCCCGCCGAGAACGAGGTTCGAGCAAAAGAGAAGACGCGAGTGGATTGTCATTGTCTCTTCTTTGAATTGTGGGAGAGCTGGTCGCTGCGGGTGGGTGGGACGCTGGCAGGCCGCAGCGCGAGCCAGGCCCGCAGGCCTCGTTAACCTCCTCTCCTCTTCATGTGAGACGCTTCCCAGGATAAGCCATGCAGCGACTGAAGCGGCGCGGCCGAGCCGTTTTAGGGAGAAATGCAGAATACAAAGTCTTGGCGATAAAGATCGCGGCCGCCTCTCCCGCGCTTCCGGCCTATCCTTAGCGCTGCTGTTTCAGCCATAAGTCGGGGAGGATTAATTGATCTCTTAGTTAATTCTGACGCGTGTTCCCGGCTCTCACCCCCTCCCCGTTCCGGGGGCGGGCGGCGCTGGCCGGCCCGACAAGGCTCTCGTGGCCTACGCGGTTCGCCGCGGCGCCGCCCGTCGTCGCCGGTTGGTCAGATTAATAATTCTCTGCCGCTAACAGGTGACGGGCCGCGCGAGGCCGCGCGGGACACAAGGACAGCCCGGCGCGGTGCGCGATGGACCGACAGGACAGCCTGCTAGAGTGGGGAGAGAGACGCGGACAAATGTGTGTACGGAGCGCGGGCTTTTTATTGTTTTTATGGCCGAAAGTTATTTAGTTCTGTGCAGAGTGCTGCGCGAAATGAAGCCGACTCTCAGGTGGAGCGGCCGACGGACACGGCGCGCGAGTGGAGGTGACTTATGGCCTGTGAGTGGAGGGACCAGTAGTAGTAACTGCGTCACTCGTGCGTCGTTGCGTTTTTGCTCGCGTTCCAACGCTTCCCCTCGTTTGGCCGGCCTGTGGCTGCTGCGGTGCAGATAGCAAGGCCCATCCCATCAGTCCAGTTATGTCAGCTAAAGCCACGGCCTCTCCCTCTCCCTCGCTGATATGATTTATAGGTTTTACAAGCCCTTTACTCCTTGCGGCTGGCCAGCTCGGGGTCCGGCCCGGCCGGGTCCCAATGCGGCCGCTCTGCGAGCCGCTGCTCGATTTAACGGCCTGATATCGCTCGCAGATGGCTGGCAGGGCCTGTTTGGCCGCGCCC
>NW_026267138.1:2899315-2903322 GCF_000697945.3 Frankliniella occidentalis | reverse complement strand
GAGGTCACGTTGGCTGGCCTGCTCCGCCTGCTCAGCTGCTGCTCGCGGGCCCAGCTCACCTCAACTCGGTGCGACGCGACGAATCGTCGGACGAACCCCCTTTCCCCCCTCTCCGCCCAACATCTGATTTTGTGTCGGACCAAATACGCATTATAATAACCAGCCCGAGTGCGGGCATCACAATAATTAGATGAGGTCACGTTGGCTGGCCTGCTCCGCCTGCTCAGCTGCTGCTCGCGGGCCCAGCTCACCTCAACTCGGTGCGACGCGACGAATCGTCGGACGAATCCTCTAGAGGGCGATGCGGACAAATTGCTCGCGCTTCTTGTCCGCCTCTTCGTGTTTTTTGTCCGCTCGTTTTGTGTTTTTCTTCTTTCTTTTCGCACGACCAAAGCCTGATGAGCCCCGGCCGGCCCCGTGTAGCGGCAGCGGAGAGAGGCTTCAAGTAACAATCGAGGTGGAAGAGGCATCGCATTTGGGGGGAATTACCAGCCGTCCGGGGAAACGACGCGGAATTGGGAATCTGCTCTTGTAAACAAGTGGGGCCTTTGTCCTGGACGGGAGGGAGGGGGGATCCCCATGTTTTATATTTACACTTTTAAGCATCTTTTGTGATGCCCACGGAAGTAAACAATACCACTTTTTGGCATTTCGTTGTAACTCTTACATTCATTTTGATTTCCTACTCCGACCTATGAACTACCGCGCTTCCCAGTAGATTCAGTTCAGGAAGGTGAGAAGAAATCCCGCACCTGAGTAGATTTGCGCCGACCTGCACGATATTAATTTGTCCAAAATAGCGCGACAACGAACGCCAGCCACCGGGTCGTCGAACCCGTCCCCGTCCCGTCCTGACCGTTTGCCATTAAACTGGCGCATCCTCTCTGTCGTGAGACGGCTGATGGAGACGGCTGTCGCGTAGAGTTTCTTCTTTCTCCTTCCCTTTTCCCGCGCGCGCGCCCGACTTGTCGCACATTAGTCGATGCAAATCGCAGAGGCGGAGGAAGAACTAAATGTCTCCTTCCTGTGGCCCCGTTGCCTACATCCCCTCCCGCCGCGGGAGGCCCTGCTGTGCCTCTGGACGCGGGGCCGGAGGGCTAGCGGTCGTGGCCCCCAATGGAAGCGGCGCCCCCCCTCCTCCCAGCTGATACAGTTTCGCACATTGGCGGGGCCTGCAGGCGGGGCTCCAGGCTCCAGCCGCTCCAGCCCGCTATATGCCTCCTCTTCTCCAGGAAGGCGAATGACCAGCAGCGGTCCGCTCGCTCGCTTGCTCGCCCGACACCTGCCCCCCATGCGTGCGCGTATGTGAAAGTCTTGGCGAATAATATGTATATCGTTCCCTTTTCCTTGTTTTTCTCCTCTCCGAGGGGTGGACCACTTGGATATTCCGGATACACACTAAAAAATATTCCAAAGGTTCCCGAGGGTACACGACTCCCGTAATCCTGTGTACACATGGAAGTGTAAAGTGTAACCCCTTTTTAATCCCTATGTAATCCTTGTAATACCTAACAAAATTTTGAAAAATTATAACTAAATTTTACCCTATCATCCAAGTCGAAATGTTTCAGACCCATGCAGAAATTCAATCAAATTTCCGTGTAATCCCTCGAAATTCAAGTGTAATCACGTAATCCTGTGTACACCCTTAATCCAAGTGGTGCCCCCCCCCCTCAGGTATTTCAGATATTCGACCAAAATTATTCCAGATGCTCCAAAAATATTCCAGATATTCCATATCTCCACTACATTTTTGGCCGTGCACGTGCCGAGAGGTTTGTCAGCGCTGTGTGCGTGCGCGCGCTCCGAGCCCAATCTCGCGTGATGGCGCTCTAGCTCGGCACAAAGGGCGTGGGCTCGGCGCGGAGGCGGCCGCCCGGTCGGTCGGCCCTTTCGTGGCTTTAATTTGTTTCCTCTTCTTCCGATAACCCGACCCAACCCTGGCCGTGCCCGTGACCGGTACGGCACTCCGTGGCAGAGTCGACCGCTCCGTGGCCTGTCAGGAGGAGGCCGCTCTGGCTGGTGGACCAGACGAACGCGCCGCGCGTCCACGTTTAATAGAGACGTCGCAATAAGTGGCCGTCCTGCTCGTGACCCGCTGCTCTAACGGGGTGCCGTACAGTTTTTACGCCGCCGTCGGTCGCTTTGGAGAATGCCGCCCGCAGCCGCCCGCGCGCTGAGCTGCTGGAGCTGGGAGTGCAGCGCTGGCGGCGCGGGAGGAGTCGGTCACAGAGAAGCGCCGCCGACAACGACTCTTAAACATTTTCCTGATTTCTTACTCATTTTTTTGTTGTTTTGTGCTGTTGCAGACAAGGCGTGGAGCGGCAGCAGCAACCGCGTGGCGTCGGCCGCCGTGGCGGAGAAGCAGCAGCAGGCGGCGTCGGCGGTGAAGAGCCCCTCGCCCAGGAAGGCGACCGCTCAGCGCCGCGCCACGCCCCTCAAAGGTGAGGCTTTCTACGTGTATAGAGTGGCGCCCCGCATCCGGGAGCCGGGCGGGTGGTGGCGCTTCTACAAGGAGACCACCACCGCCGCCGCTGCCGCCGACGCGTCCCATCCTTGTCATGCCATTTCATTTGTCGCTCCCGTTTGGCTCTCCCCCACTGGCGCCCCGAATGCGGCCGCTAAACGGCGGCGCCGCGGCTGCCGGTATGCCGTGCGCGGCGCCCCGGGAGAGTGGCCTTGCGCCCCCCCGACGGGATGCGATGCGCCTCTCCCGAGCCTCTGTCCCCTTCTCTGCATGTCGTTAGTCGCCGTACACAGGCGCGGCGTGTCTGGCTGACAGACAAGGCACTACTGCCGGCGCTACCGCGGCTCCCGCTGCTGCCGACCACCACAATAAACGGGTAATTAGAGGCCCCGCCTCAACACACACACGTTCGCGACTTTTGTTTTATTTTTTTTCACCCGTCTGTTTTTCTCTCACGTTGTGAAGAGGGGCGGCAGCAGCGGCGGCGGCGGCACAAAGTTATGCAACGCCGTTTTGCCGCGGTACGTCAATACGTTTACGATCCGCTTGTCGAGGTTGCGCCGTCCGTCGGTCCGTCCCCCCGCCCGCGGCGCAGCACGAGTCAAGTGGTGGCCCACCGGACGGCACGCCGGCGCCGTCCTCCCCCGCGGCTACAGCAGGTGGGCGACGACGGGGTCAACGCGGTCCTCGTATGCATGCACGCACCGCGACGAAGCCGTATACACTCGGCGGGCCCTGGGCCCTCGCCTGGGCCCCACACGCCGCGGTGTAACCGAGCCTCGCCGCTTTCACGGTTACGTTAACGCCGTTCCCAGCCCCGCGGGCGCGGTGCGGTGCTGTGCTGCTGGTGTCCCCCTGCGCTCCCGCGTGCTTCTACAATTAAAAGCGAGCCCGGGCCTCCTCCGCGGCCGCTTGCTGCTGCCCCCCGCCGACGACCCTTGCCTTCCTGCTGCTGCTTCCCCGCCCCCTCTTCCCCATAACTTTGCCCCCTCTCTCTCTCTCTCTTAAAAAAAAAAATAGGACGTCGTTTGCCAGCGGCGAAGCGCCAGAGGTCCTTACCTCCTTGCTGCTCGCGGCCGCAGCATCCACTCCCCCTCTCCCTCCTCCCACCCGCCCTCCTTCCGGCTATTGTGTAGGGCGTCACGGCGGCCGGCGCTCTGCTATGCAGCTCTGGGAGGACCTTGCGCCTCCTCCCCCCCGACCCCCCTGGACCCCCGAGAAGAGTCGATCGCCCCATAACTCTGGCCCACGTCTGATCGGCTCCATTGAGCGGCAGCCGCAGTAGCGACTTTTTCTCTCTGCTCGCCGCCCCTGCCGCTGCTGCTGCTGCTGTTGCGTGAATACGAATATTTGGGGCGTGTGGGCTGCTAGATGGCTGCCACGGCGAGCATCTGTCTGGTCGGAATCGATAATGCTAGCGCTCGAGCGCGCGCCCCGCCGCCTGGCCGGCCCCGAGGGTGTCGCGTTGCCCAAGCTGCTCGCGGTCGCGGTGGGTGCTGGCGGGGCGGGGTGGACCACTTGGATATTCCGGATACACACT
>NW_026267138.1:2891036-2893623 GCF_000697945.3 Frankliniella occidentalis | reverse complement strand
CCCGCCAGGCGGCCTGAGCCACTGATGCGTAGGCATCTCGCGCACACCCGTGTGTGACGGTTGCCTACTCGCTAGGCGGCCCAAACCCCCCGGGGAGGAGGCAGACTGCGCACAGTTGCGCACACCTGTGTGCTGTTAGCCTCCCCGTGAGCTGGCCGCTGGCCCTGGATGGCATGGAGGACCTCGCCCTTCTTTCGCGCTCGCTCGCGCTCGGCGTGTCCCATGTCAGCCCCAGTGACCCCGTAGGTTTGCGCGGCCGCTGGGGGCATTGCACTCTTGATTGGTGGGAGTTGCGTGTCGCTGCCGCCCCGCCCCGCCCCTCAGGCATGCCGCATGCTCGCAGCACGTACGCTGCTCGTACGTATTGTGCGTCTTGGTCACCATCTCTCTCGTGTCTTTCTCCCGGCCTTCTCTCAGCGTCCCTCCCGTCAAGTCTTACTAAGTGGTGTGGATTTCGTTTTGGCGGTCTCGTGTTTCTTTTTTCCTCTACGAGAAAAGGGAGAAACTAGTGCAGGAGGAGGGGGCAGTGCGGCTAGGCCAGGTCGGGCGTGCGTGCCGCGCAGGTAGTCGTTCAGCCTGGACCAACGCGTGGCCAGTGATACAGGACTCGGTCATTACCGCCCTTTATTTCCGCGGTGTTCCTACCCGGCCGCTGTTCCGATCAGTACTTGGGGCAGAACAGGTTGAGAAAGCCGCACCAGCAGGGCACACCACACCACCGCGGCCCGGTCCGGCAGGAGGGGCGTTAGGTAAGAAGGTGCTTTCCGGCAGGTCGGCCCGGCGGCTGTCCATCTGATCTGGCCGGCTGTCTGTGCGCTAGGACACGGTTCACAGTGTGTTGGTGGTCCGTCCTGACGGTCCGTCCTGACCTTCCCTCTCGCATGGTGGGGCCGCGGGGACGGCCTAATACCCACCACGCCCCGGCAGCGGCCCGGCAGCGGGCGCGCTTGCGTAAGGCCATAAGGGAAAGGTCGGCCTCCTCCGCCCCCCGCTGGGCCGACCCGACCCGACCTTAGCAGCGCTTGGATTCGGGTCAGCTGTTTATGCGCCTCGCTCGACTTGTGTGTGTGCCGCCCGCCCATGCATAGGCCGCACAGGCCCGCCCGGGTGCCGCGGTCTCGCTGTTCGCAGACTTTGTGCGAATACATGTGCCGCCGCTGGCCCCAACAGCCCCCGCACGCGTGTCAAGTTGATGTGGCTCCCGGGAGGTTCTCCTTGTGGTGCCCGTCTCGGGAGCTGCGTATGGCTCCCTGCTGTCGGTATAGCCCCGCAGCCGCCGCTGACCCAATGCTGGTGCGTTGGCCAACAGGGCAACAATGATCGTCTGATCGCATCCATTATCCTGCGCCATGGGCGGCGGGGCGGGGCAAGGCAGGGCGAGACAGGGCGGGGTATGGCGGGGCATGGCGGGGCCATTATCCTGCGCCATGGGCGGCGGGGCGGGGCAAGGCGGGGCCGAGCGCGAAGGTTTTGTCTTCGACGTGTTCGCCAGCTGTTTCTTTTGACTCTGACGATTTGCGATGCAGTACGGACCTTAACCGGCTGCGACTACCCCTGCGCCGCCGCTGCAGCGGCTCTGGCCTACGCGAATGGACTGCTTCCGGCCTTGTTGAACGGGACTCTGTCGCGCGCTGCACTTCGCCCCGCCCGGCCCCGCCACGCCACGCCCAAGCTTGGCCTTAATGAATGACATTTTCTCACGGCCCGGTCGATTGGTCCCGGCTCCGTGCGGCGGTCGCGGCCGGTCATGTGAAGCGGTCGACATGCCCCCCCTCCCCACACACACACTTTTCCCCCCTCTCCGCCGCTGAACGGGTACCTGTAAGG
This sequence comes from Frankliniella occidentalis, assembly GCF_000697945.3. Lineage (NCBI taxonomy): Eukaryota > Metazoa > Arthropoda > Insecta > Thysanoptera > Thripidae > Frankliniella > Frankliniella occidentalis. Next base: position 2,891,796 of record NW_026267138.1, on the reverse strand, counting down.
CACGCGCCACGCATGCTAACCCGAGCCGGCCCGGCCCAGCCGGCCGGTCTCCCCGGTCGTTGCCTCCGCCCTTCTGTTGTGTTTACAAACGCGCAGCAATGCTAAAATGGAAATCGGGACGCGGTTGCCTTCCTTTTGCTGTTGCTGTCCCTCTCGATTTCGTGATTGCGACTCGGGTCGTCATGGCGTATGACTTTTCTGCACCACCCCCCCCCCTCCCCTCTCCTCCGATTCCTTTGAAATGGCCCCGATTGCAGCGCAGTGCGCTATGACACCTGTGCCATCGAGGCCGTTTGCGCAGTTGCACAGTCGCCCTGTTTGCTTTATTCGCTTTTCCACAACGGATACAAAAACCCCTCTCGATGATGCTGAGTGCAGCAGTGACACTGCGCGTTATGCACGCGCCGTGTTGCACAACGCCATCGCGATCGTCGTAAAAAAGAATCGCCCGCTGCATCGCTGCGTTGTTGTTGCACTTTGCTTTTCGCGTATATGTTATGCGTGTGTGTGTGTGTGAGTCGGAGGGAAAGAAAGAGAGAGGAGAGAAATGAGCCTTAGAAGTATACGCAACGCATGCTGGAAGGAGTGTGGGAGGGAGGGGAGGGGTTTCGTATTTTTTCCCTTGGTCATCTCTTTCTAATTATTTCTACTCACGGAAATTTGGTCGGAGCATGAGCAGCAACAGCGCAGCAGCCCGTATCCCTGTGCTGCGCTCTACTGTACCGCGCGGTGCCTTTCACGAGTGATGCTGATGCTTTTT
>NW_026267138.1:2889267-2890986 GCF_000697945.3 Frankliniella occidentalis | reverse complement strand
GGTGGTAATTGATTGGTCGTTCGTTATATTCGCCCCGGTCGGCCGCGGCGCCGCCACACTTCACGGCGCGGCGGGCGGCCCGGCCTCGTCAGAGGGACCGTCGCACGGCTGCTAATAGGCTCGCCGGCAGTGGGCGCCGGCGGTCCTCCTCCTGGAGCAGAGGCACGCCGCGCCGCGGCGCCCCGCGCTCTGGGCCTTCCCCCTCCCCCCTCTCTGCCCCCTCCACTCTCGGCCGGTCCAGGCGCGGTTTTAAGTCCGTCTGACGGAGGGGGCGATTTGCTGTGGGTTGCCTACTTTCAGGGGTTTTGTAGGACAAATTGCCTACCTACCCCAGGGGGCGATTTGGGCTGACGGGGGGGGCGATCGCCCCTTCGCCCCCCCCCCATAAAACCGCGCCTGGGCCGGTCGCGGCCCCCGCCGCCGGGTGCAGCGCGCTGCTGGGCCTCCCATCCGGCGCGGGCGCACGTTGGGCTGCCTACCCGTTGGGCGTGGCGGAGCTGCCGCCGCCGTGTCGGTGGCACGGCACCGCATGTGGTTCTCGATCGAGCCTCTTGAGAAACTTCCCCACTCCACCTTATTGATGGGAGTAGAGAAATGTATTTTCGGTGCCGGCACTTTCAGCTCGGCCTACGGGAAATCCCCTCGAAAATCTGTCGAGGAATATTTTGTCTGAATGTATCTTGCATGATTAGTAAACAAATCATAATCGAAACAAATTTATGTATGTAGACTCTTTGCACAAGTCTAGCCTAGCTGTTGATTTCTTTGGAATGGTTGTGGGCATGCGACCTCGAGTCCCTCGTGTCCACGCTTTTGCTGGGGTGTTCATCCTCAAGTTCATCCTCAACGACTGCCGGTGTTACCGTTGCGGCCCCGGACAATGGGGATGCCTGGCGGGCGGGGTGTGGGCGAGTGTGAGGCGAGACGCGCTGTGCGCAGCCACTGTGGCGTACTTGGCGTTGAATGGAGCACCGCCTGCCTGGTCACGATTTTCTCTTGGTCCGCCCCGCCTCACTCCGCCCCACTCCGCCCCGCCCCGCCTTGAGACCATCAGACATCAGCGCGGGCCACCGCTGCTGCTGCTGCTGCAGTGGCGTAGCTAGTTGCAGCCAGAGCTCACAGTCGGGCTCGGTTGGTTTGTTGTATTGCTCGTCAAGCGCGCTGCTTTCAAATCAAATAAACGAGCTCTGGGATAGGTGGTGTGGGGGGTGTTCCCCCTGCCCCTCCTCGCCCTCTCCCTACGCCGCTGCACCGCGGTGTACGTTGTGTAACGCTTGTGGTGGTGTCTGTGGCCATGGTAAGTCGGCCCCGCGCCCTGCCCTGCCGTGCCCAGCTCAGCCTGGCCGGGCCGGCGGCATGCCTTTTATCCTTTCAATCTCGCACCGATTTGGATTGAGGGGACGCTGGCTGGCGAGCGAGCGAGCCGGGATTTATCTCTCGTCGGTTTTGCTGCAGCCGTGTTTGTCGTCCACCTCCCGTCCCGTCGCTCGGCTCCGCGCGGCCGCGTCGTCTTCACCGGGAGAGAGGTCTGCCTTGTCGAAGGTCCCCCCCGGCGGAGGGTTCGTTCACCGTGGTCATGGTGCACCTGTCCGCTTACCACTCCCACCACTTTGTCGCTTCGTCCTCGTCGTGCCTCGCGCATCATCGTAATCTCCGCGCTCGTCGCCCACCAGGTCGGTCGTCGCCGTGGTGGCGCGGGCCGCGGGCCGTCCTGCACAT
>NW_026267138.1:2868748-2877661 GCF_000697945.3 Frankliniella occidentalis | reverse complement strand
CAGCAACAGCGCAGCAGCCCGTATCCCTGTGCTGCGCTCTACTGTACCGCGCGGTGCCTTTCACGAGTGATGCTGATGCTTTTTTCTTTTTCCTCTCTTCTCTCTCTCTCTCCTTGCTACGCCACGCCGCGGCACGCCTTGCGCTGTCGGTCAGTCAGTCCGGGCGTAACAATCCGGGCCTGACGATGAGGCGCTGCTCACCGCCTGCTGGATCCATTCAGTGTACGGCGCGCAATTACCGACATCTGTGGTGGGCTAAAGGGGGTTGGGGGAGGGGACTCAGTCGTCTTATTGGTTATCAGCCCCAGCAGCGTCGAACATAGCGAGGGGGGGGGGAGACTTAGCGGGAGGATAAAAAGGAATTCCTAGAACGTCTTTGCGAGTGGGCCGTGCCGTGTGTGCCTGCTGCCCTTATGAATATCCAATTATGGGAGGAGGGAGGCTGCGCGCGCCCATTGGCCTGTGTGTGTGTGTGTGTGTGTGTGTGTGTGTGTGTGTGTGTGTGTGTGTGTGTGTGTGTGTGAGTGCGGCTAATGCTGTCTCAGATCAGAGCCGCGCTGTTGTTCACTGTCGCCCGCCCTTACATTATTCACGTGGCTATTTTCCATTACCCCCCTTCTCCGCCCGCACGCCCGCCCACGCCCTGCTGCTGGTGCCGCTGATGCCCGCGGGGCGGTTTGCCAGCAGCTACCCTGCCTGCCCCGCTGGCTGTGGTTGCTGCGCCGTGGCAGCGGGCGCGCAGTGCGTCCCCGTCGTCGGCGTGGTGCTGCTGACCGGCGGCGTCGTGAAGCCCATGAGCCTCGGGTGCCTGGTGCCGCGGCCGCCGCGGACCTCCTCGTGTGAGTGTGCCCGCCCCGCCCGTCCCCGCCGTGCTGCTCGCGTTTAGCTCGGCCTCGCAAGGTGAACTCCTCGCTCTCCGCCTCGCCTTCTCTGCCTGCCGCTCGCTTCCAGCTAATCGCTGCTGCGGGGCGCGGAAGCGCGGCCGCGAAAGTGATGGTCTCGACGTTGTTGCGTTGGCGCGCGTGCCGCGGTCCGGCTGGTCCGGCCGGCCGGCCGGCCACGGGCGGCTCTTTCCACGAAAACGGCGCGCCGCGCGCATTCACTCGGCGAGCGTGATATAAGGGGCATATCGTGCGGCCGATTTTCATCTTCCCGCGGCTTTTATAAGAATAATAACATTACCTCAACGCCGGCGGCACGGCTGGGCGGGGCGGGGCGCGCTCGGGCGGGGCGACGGCACCGGCGCGGCGGCGGCGTCCCGGCGTCTGTTTGCGGTGGAGCAGCGAGCACATCGTGCCGGCTCGCGGCGGGGCGGGGCGGGGCGCGGCGGGGCGTGGAGGTTATTTCCCGCGCGCGCGCGCTTGTCTGTCACTGCCTTCTCTAACAACGGATGTCGTCTCCGTACATGGCGGCCCCCTCTTCCATGTTGGTTCGCCTCGCTCGCCTAGCCTCCCCGTCGTCGTGGTCGTCCTGATGTTGGCCGCCTGCTCGCGCCGTGCGATCATGCTAGCGCCATGCGGAGGTGGTGTTGTTGTCTCCGCCCGCTAATGCTCACACCCGCGTGTCATAAGCCAAGGTCTTCCACCGACCCAAAATAAACAGGCGCCGCGTGCTGGGGCGGGGCGGGGCGAGGCGGGCGAGGCGGGGCGAGGCGGGGCGAGGAGGGGCGAGGTTGGCAACACTTGTGCCGTATGGACGATCTACGAGAGGCGCCCAGTTTGTCGTACACCCACCGCCCCTGCTCCGCCCCTTCCCCCTCTCTGTCTCTTTTTGCGTTGATAATAATGCGCTTCCTCATAATGTAGCTGAGAGAGAGAGGATTGAGGCTGGGCGCCCTCCCTCTCTCTCGGCCGTCTCGCTCGCTCACGCGTGCGTCTGCGGCCGGCGCACCCACACTCGCCCACGCCCAACGCGCACGTGAACACGCATGACGGAGAAAGCAGAGCTGTAACAATAATTATATTTGCTCCGCCTCCACCGCAGTGTATGTTCGTTTGTTCGTTCGCCTTTTTCTTATTCTACCTTTCGCGCGAAAGTTTAAAACGACAAGCAAATGCGGCGGTGGCGCGTGGTTCCGAAGCCGCTGTAGCTCGCCGGCCGGTCGGCTGCGCTTGTGCTGTGTGCCGCGGTGCGGTGTGTTGGTTCTCTTTGGGCCGCTGTGTGGTGCACTCCACGTGAGATTCGCATCGGCGGCTGGATCGCGTTACCGCCGCCAGAGGCCGCCAGGGGGACGCGGCAAGGTCTCTGTCTCCCTCCAGCTAAAGGCTGCGTGATCCCCGCATTTTAAAAGTAAACGGCTACACCGGGAAGGAAATAGTGCACTCTGCAATTCGTTCTATATTTTTGTTGTTTCCACCACGATAGCTTGCTTTGCTCGGCAAAACATGAGAGCGGATGTAAGGGCGGACCCTTTTTGCAGGCCGTTAGTTGAACTTTCCCTGCGAGCGAGTGAGTGAGTGCAATTCGAAGCCCCGCGCGTTTGTACATTACCCGTTGGGCGAACGCCATTGTCTCTCAAAGCGACTTCTTGTTTCCCTCTCTTGCGGCTCGCGCGCCCCACCCCACCCCGCCGGCAAGCTCGGCTTGTAATTCCACCCCGAAGCGGTTTCACCGCGGCGCTGTGCTGAGGGACGGGCGCTGTCATGTCGCGGGTCCTGCAAGTGCGTAACAGCGCCGTTGTTGCACACCTGCACCATGCTGCTCTGCTGCCCGGCAGGCCGCCGCCACACAAGTGCAGCTAAATTACTCCGAGCACCCCGTTGTCGTCGACGTCCTGGCCCCCGCCGCTGTCGTGTCGCGTCGTGATTTAGGCAACCGAGGCGGACGCCGACGACGACAACGACGCCGGCGGCGAGCTCGTAGCGAAGCTTGGCAACGCTTGCGGAGCTCGTCGTAACGAATGGCGCTTCTGATAGCCGATGGTCTCGTGTAAATAGAGCGCCCGCTTCGCCCGCCTGCTTCTCCTCTCTGTACGGTGCAGCGGCTGCCGAGGGGTCCTTCACTTTAAAAAAATCACTGTACACCCTTAGAAAAATCACGAAAAATCATAAATCAACGAAGTCAGAAAAAAGTCACGAAAAATCACAAAAAATCAAGAGAAAATCGCAAAAAAAATCAAGAAAAACAGGAAAATCGGTGTACGCTTCAATTTATAGTGAAGGAACCCCTCGGCGGCTGCTCGTCCCCAAAGCTAAAGCTCCCCGGGCGGGCGGTGCGGTCAGATCGTGTTCACCCGTAACAGTTGGCAGCCCTCGCTCGACCCCCGGTCGGTCGGCCCGTGTCGCTTTCTCCCCCCCCCCTTCCCCCCAGCGCTGCCAATTAGCGCCTAGACGATCATCGTTATCGCCCAAATTAAAGTGTTGATGGGCCCCGTGGTGGTGGAAATGAGAAAGGCAACAAGCCGCGTCCAATTACCTGTCGTAGTGCAACAGTCACACGTAAATGTGAAAGTGAATGTGTTTCTAATTTTGTTATTTTCTTGTTTCGTGTCCGCAGATCACAATGGCAGACTGGAGCCTGTGGCGAAGCAGACGCAGCAGAACGGGGTGTCCGCGGCGCCGCTGCCCGCCCGCCGCAACCTGACGGGCAGCCTGCGGCCCAGCCCCGCGGCCGCCCCGCAGGGACCCTCGCCGCAGGAGGTGGCCGCCGAGCTGCGGAAGAGGCTGCTGCCCGACCTGCGGCACAACGCGGCCGCCTTCGAGGCCATGGCCGTCCTCCTCGACTACACCACCACGAAGGTGAGCTAGCTCGCCGAGATGTGACTCGGGCCGTTCGTACCGGGTGACTCGGAGAAGTCGCAGGTGCGGGCGGGTTTGCATACCTATGGCGCCCCTTGCGTGCAGAGAGGGTAGGCAAACCTGCCCGCACCTCTGCGTCTTCTCTGAATCATTCGGTACGCGTGATGCGCGACGCGTCGGCTGCTCGGATTGAATTTGAGATGGGATTGGATGCTGTATGCGTGCGCACGCCCTACCCGGCCCGGCACGCCCGTGGACCGCATGTCCCACCGGGAACACGACGCCTGACTCTGGCTGACTCTCTCTGTGTATGGTTGCAGCTCGGAGCGTTCGCCGTGCCCGCGCTCCGCCGAGATCTGGAGAAGACCAAGACGAACATGGCCAGCACGGTCGCCCAGCTGGGTAAGTAGTTCGGGGGGGTCGAACGGAACGGACCGTCCAGGCCGGCGATACTCTGGCGGTGGCGGTACCCCACGCGCCGCGCCACCCGGAGAGGGGAGTATATCCTCGAAGTGCGGTTGGCTGACCTGAGGACTTCTCTAGCCTTCTAGCCTAGAGCTGTTCATAAGCGGCGGCCTGGACTCCCGCGCAGTAGATTCTCTAGGGGTTCTCATACCTGTCCCAAGCCTTGCTGTTCCTAACCATGCTCTTCTTGTCACGTGCAGAGGAGGTCCGCGAGCAGCGCCGCATCTTGGAGCGGGAGCGTGACGAGGAGCGCGAGGCCCGCGCCGAGCAGGAGGAGCGCGCCCGCGCCCTGGAGGCGGCCGCCCGCGAGCGCGAGGAGGAGCTGCAGCGGCGGCTGGCCGGCCACAGCGACGAGCTGGACACCCTGCGGACGGCGCACGCCGGCGAGGTGGCGACGCTGCGCGGCCAGATGGACGCCCGCGCCCTGGAGGCGGCGGACGCGGTGGCCGCGGCGACGCGCGGCCTCCGGGAGGAGTACGAGCTGGAGCTGGACCGGGTGACGCGGCGCCACGAGGAGACGCTCCGCGCCGCGCTCGGGGCGACCCGCGCCGAGGCGGAGCGCGAGGCGGCGCAGCTGGGCCAGGAGGCGATGCGGCGCGAGGCCGAGCTGGCCGCGCAGCTGGCGGCGACGGGCGCGGCGCACGAGGCGCTGCGGGAGCAGTCGCGCCGCGTCATGGACTCCATGAAGAGCGACAAGGACGCGCGCACGCAGGCGCTGGCGGCGCGCTGCCGGGAGCTGCAGGACGAGGTGGACTCGCTGCGCTCCGTGCTCGAGCTGCGCTGCGACGAGCTGCAGAAGTCGAGGCGCGAGAACGACGCGCTGCGGATAGCGGCCGACCAGCTGCCGGGCGCCGAGCAGCGCATCAGCACGCTCACCGCGCGCCTCGAGGACCTGCAGGTGCAGCTGGACCGCAAGGGCGAGCTGGAGGGCCGCCTGGTGCAGGAGAACAGCGAGCTGCACCAGTCGTTCAGCAAGGAGATCAAGGAGAAGCAGATGCTGTCGCTGCAGAACGAGCAGCTCCAGTTCAAGCTCAAGCAGAACACCGAGGTGGTGAACGCCCTGGCCGCCAACATGAGTGACTTCCACGACGTGTCGGGTGAGTTTGATTGTCCGTGATTTGACTCTTCTTTGATTCATAAGAAGGAACCACCAAAACTAAGATTGTGTCTCCTTGTCTTCCAGCTATCCTGAACGCTTCAATGAACGGCGTGAGTCTCCCAGGATCCGACAGGAGCCGAAGGTATGTTTCTGCCCTATGGAAAAAGTTGCATCGTTCTCCGCTTCATCTCGGTTTGTAACCATTCTTCCCGTTCCCTCTGTCTGCAGGTCCACCACCAAGTCGAACAACAACAACAACCGGGGCGTGGCGTCGCCGCCCGAGTCGCCGCGCGTCAAGGGTGTGGTGGAGAAGAGCGAGTCGGTGTCGTACATGCTGGAGATGGAGGCGGACTCGACGGACGACGTCGTGGCGCGCATCTACCGGCGCATGGCGAGCACCCCGATGGCGTCCCCCGCCCACGCCCCGCACGCGCCGCAGTCGCCGCACCCGCGCAGCGCGCCGCCCTCGTCTCGGCGCTCCAACCCGCTGGCGGCCCTGCAGGCCTCGCAGCAGCAGATGTGCCCCCTGGCGCAGTCCGCGTCGGCGACCACCATCTCGTCGCCGTCCCGGCCCACGCCCAAGCAGCGGACCATGTCGGCGACGCTGCGCGTCCGCTCGCGGTCCATCTCCTCCGACTCTGGCGAGTGCCTGTCCTCGGGCAACTGGAGTCCCCCGGCGTCGCTGCCGCCCTCTCAGCAGCAACAGCAGAGGCTGCAGAGGCGCTCCCCGGACGTGGTCGACGAGGGCTTGCTCGCGCCGAGCTCGGGGATAGGCTACGACTGCAGCGACATCGAGGACTTCTCGTCGTCCAAGTCGTCGTCCATGAGCTGCAGCTCGGAGAGCTCGGAGCTGGGTGGCGCCAAGGAGCACGACCAGCACGTGGGTGAAGAGGAAGAGGACGACGATGACGCCGAGCAGCCCATGTTCCAGCACCAGCAGGACCTCATGACGGCGTCGTGCGGCAGTGTGACGCTCCCCAAGGACGCCGGCGGCGAGGCCATGATCTGCTCCGAGGAGATGAACGAGGACGAGGTGTCCACCAACGGGCTGCACTCGTCCTGCGAGGAGGACGCGAGCTGCTCGGAGGACGACGACAGTCGCGGTGCTGGTGTTGGTGGTGCGGGCAGGGCCCGGGCGGGCCTCGCGGGGCTGCCCAGGCTGTCGCTGCCCATGACGCCCACGGCGGGCTGCGGGCAGTCCGCCATCAACACGCCCATGGACTCGAGCTGGTCCGAGGACATGGAGCTGCCCGTGTCGCTGTCCGAGACCACCTGAGCGGGAGGAGTCAGGCCGCGGGGTGGGGGAAGTGAAGGGGGAGGGGAGTCTGAGACTCAGTGACTGAACAAGAGGAAGACGGAGGAAGGACGGGTAAAACTGTTAGCGCCGAGCGCCTGCCATGGAAACGTATCTGACTGTTTTGTGCTGTCGCCAAAGTCGAGCGTATCAATTTTTTGCGCTGTTTTGCCATCTTCCCCCTCTGCAATGCTTTGATTACCTGAACTGACTATTTTATTGCGAGTGAAATGTGTTGTCTCGCGTATATTGTAGGCGCCGCATCTTTTTGCAGTTGTTGGCCGCAGTATAAGTGAAGGCTTGATTCTAGTCGAAAAATCCAAAGGGAGTCCAGTACAACTTTTTATAGCGGAAGGGATTACCTCTCCGTTGCCATGTAAAGCGCGAGTGGAGGTCCAGTTGGCGCTCGTTTTTGCGCTTCATGTCGTCATTACATTGGGTGCCAGATGGATCGCTACCACAGACTGGACTGTTTAAAGCGCTATGTCATAACATATGGTGAATGGTACTGAGGCTGTTATTTGTAAATAGGCATTGTCATGGTGGGTTCCTCAGTATTAATGTCCCTTTTATATTAATCTATCTGTTATTACCATATTTGTCTCAAAGATGAATATTATCCCTTTTGTATTTTACTTTTGATTTTAGTACTGAAAGTAATTTTACATGCTATGTTGTGTATTGAAAATTGTAAGTTTTAGAAACATGTTTTGTTTTTAAATGAAAATATTGTTTCAAAATCCAAGTCACCAAATAAAACGTTTCATTGAGCTTTCATTGGTTTTAATTGTTGACTTGGACTCTGTTCTGAATTTTTTGAATGTTATTTGTCATTTGCGGTTGAATCTTATGTACATTTGTATTTGTATGTAGAAAGGTTGCTGTAAATTTGAAGTGAATTGATAATGGCTGTGGAATTGTTTCTGCATGCAGATGTGTAAGGAATTTTATTAGATGCTAACTTTTTAGATTGTATATATAGATGTGAATGTAGGTCTGGAGTTGTTGGCTTTCACAGGACAACTGCTGCTGTTAAATCTTTACTATTTCTTTGCATTATGCATTTAATGTCTTACTGCTACTCTTAAAACATTGCGTTACTGAATTGTTTGAGTTCATTTACTGATACTTGTTCTCACATCATATGAAGTGTAAGGTTTTTATTTACCTAATTTCAACCTTAAATATTTTAAAATGATCTTTATGATTTTCTTAGATCCATCGGCTTGCATAGCTAATCCAGTTGCCTTTATTAAAAGTTTTTCAAGTTTACTGCCTGCACAAGTGGATCTCCATTTTTGAATTATCTGAAAAGGTGGTGTAGTAAAAATGCTCTAGATTTCTCATTCTTTACCGTAGTAATGTGTAGAATAGCGTTGCAGAAGCGCTTCTCATCCGACATGTGAAATTTGTTTGCAATTGCCATATTTATTCTGTTAATGTAAATACTTGTGTCCTCTTCCATTATGTTGATCCTATTAAAAGAATTTATCATCAATCTGTGCTTTCCACTCTCGAACTCCCTTTTCCCTCCACTTCTAGCGGCACAGATCGTGTTGAGTTGAGTTTTGGAAGCGCAGTCCCGATACGTTGTTGTCGGCGGACACTTCGGTCACCCCGTCCCCTTCACCCTCCCCTCTCTCGGTCGTAAAGCCCGTTTATCGCCTACCGCTGCGCACCGCCGCGCCGCTGGCGGCGGAACTCTCCTCGTGCCCCGGATGCCTGCCTGTCCGGCTGTCGAATACAAGTTTGGCGCAAAATCGTTCTTCAGAAGTTGATTTTTTCCCTCCTCTGTCCGCGCGCCTTGGTGCGCGCCGCCGCGCCGGGCCGGAGCGGGCGCGATGCTCCCCTCTCCCCCGCCAGTGATAACAAAGGCGGTGTAACAGCCAGGCGCGCCCGCTTTAAAATTTATCCTATCAATGTTTCATTGAAACCCCAACTGCCGCTGTGGCGAGCGATAAAGTACAAACCGTATGTCGCGCGATTGTCGCCTTCGCAGCAGATTTTTGTTTTAAACCACCCGCTCTGCTGTGCGCTCCCCGTTTTGTTCGGGGCGGTCATGCCTTGCGCGCGCATACACACGCGCACACACACACATGCACAGCCATGCACACACATACGCACACACACAGCCTTACACGCACTCACTCACAGCCACACACACAGATCACATAAAAACCCTACACAGTCCGATGGGCTACGGCGGCAATGCAAACAAATAAAGAGTAAAAAAGTGTGTAATTGAATATGGCATGTTTCTCTGTGGCGCTTCCATCATTGGATGTGACAGCTCAATCGGGGTGCCAGCGCCACGCCCG
>NW_026267138.1:2865225-2866027 GCF_000697945.3 Frankliniella occidentalis | reverse complement strand
GCGACCCGCTCACGGGGAACGACGACATTCTGGGCTCGTTATGTATCCGACCGAGTCGGGCCGGGCGGGGCAAGCGAACTTGTCACTTTGGCACCTGAGTCCCCCGCCGCCGCCGCCGTCACCGCGACGCCCCTTTCCAAAGCCGCCTGCCCCTTCCCCTTCCCCTCCCCTCTTCCCTGGACAAAAGGAGAGAGGGGTGCCGAAGTCTGAAGCACGGAAGCTCGGCCCGGCCCGGCTCGCGAGTCTGATCCTCTTACTGTGGCCGGAGCGGGGCGGGGCGGGTTGGGGCGCGTATTGAAACTGAGACGCTGCCATTCACATGGACCAGACTGAGGAGAGGCGTTGTCCCCCCGGCGGCCCCTGCCGGCCCGGCCGACTCGGGACGCCGGGCCATTCTCGTGGCCCCAATTTGCCCCTCCGGGAAATTATTGGCGTCGTCTCCGGGAGCTGATTCGATTATGGGGCCCTTTTAGGGCCTTTAGAGGAGGAGAATCGCGGATCTGGAGGTGGAATGTGGGGTCGTGTTTTCGTTTTCCCCTCCCCGCCGTTTGGAAGCCGGAGGCCCGCGCGGCTGTGGCCTCGGGGACAAATAGGCCGAATCAGCTGACGAGACATGGGGACGCCCCCCGCCCCCCATCCTCCGGGGCCTCTCTGAGCCCCAGCCCACGGCCTATTCTCCAAGTTGGTCCGCCTCCTATAGGCGGCGGCGCGCCTTGAGTGGGAGATCGAGGAGTTTGACGAAATTTCGGGACCGACTAACAAGATGAGACGTCAACACACCGGCAACAGAGCGGCAGCGACG
>NW_026267138.1:2863416-2865175 GCF_000697945.3 Frankliniella occidentalis | reverse complement strand
CCTCGGCGTCCGTGCCATCTGGAGGAGTGCCCCCGGGGGGGGGGGCGCCCTCTTTTATTGACAAAGAAAGAGAGGAGTAGGCTCTCGCTTTGAGTGTATATACTTTGTTATTTGCATTTCGAGTTTTAATCAAAAACCATATAGTACAGACGTTTTTTGACAACAAACTACTGTGCGACACGATATTCTACAAAGGCGAATTCGAAAGATTCGGAGAATAATTTTAGGCTGCATAACTCGTCGTCCCGACGGATCTGTGCCCTGTGTGTGAGAGGGGACGCCCGCGGACCGACGGATAGGCAACCCGGCGTGCGGCGGTGAGGCCGCGTGGCCTACCCAGCGCCTGAGGTTCTCCAGCGCGGCGCAGCGCGGCGCAGCGCAGCACCTTCGCCGAGCAGGGTGCCCGAAAGTAATCAGAGAGTCCCTTTGCACCCCCCCCCCTCTCCCCTCTCTCTCGTGGACGACGCTACAATGCACCCAGATTGGAGACGGCCGGTGCTCCTCCTATGGCCCGTGCTGGAGGGCGTGCTGGAGCGAGCGTGTTGGCGGCAAAAGGAGGGGTGGGGGGGAGCAGGGGGAGGTGGGAAGCCTACATTGTTGCACTGGTGAGCTGTATATCGCCGGGGTGGGGCGGTGCGGGGCGGGTGTGTAGCGGGGGAGGCGGGCTGGGCTGGGCCGCAGCCTCGCCTCTAACGAAGCGAGCGTTACTACATAACGTCTGTAACGCGGTGAACTCTCGCCTCCCCCTTTTGCCACGTCCCCGCGCCGCCACGCCCACGTCCCCGTCTCGCCACATGCCAGGGGTGTAAAATCCGCGTGGGCGTTACCCACCCCATAACCATATACGTCACGTGCAAATGCTCCCCTCCCCCCGCCCGCCACACCCGCCACGCCCCGCCACGCCGCCGCCGCGCCTCGACAGGGCCTGAAACGCGACGAGAGGGTACTTGGACGGTGGATTGCGCGGTGTAAACCGAAAGTAAAAGAGGCGAAGGAAGAAAACTGGGCTGCTGAGAGGAAGAGATGGGGGGAGGGGGAAGGAGTGGTGGAGCGGCGTGAAGGTGAAGGACAAGGAGTGTTTCAGCAGAGAGAGCCAGCGGGAGCCAACTTGTGGTGTGCTCAAGTGCGCGTCGGCACAGTGCAGTGCGTCGCCCTCCTGGTCGCGGTGGTGTCTGTCTGAAGGGGAGAGAGAGGAGGGCGACGACTCACACGAGCGCCTCCGGTTCACACTGCGGTCAGAGTTGGTGGGGGAGCAGCGCTTGAAGCCGGCGCCGCCGCCGCTCGCGAGCCGCACACACGGGCATTCTACCCCGCCACGCCACGCCTCGCCACGCTCTGCCACGCTCTGCCACGCTCTCGCTCTACCACGCCTCCCGTAGCTAAGCGAGGTTTAATTAAATCAGGTCGACTCGACGGCGGTCGGGTGGGCCGCCACGCGCCCCTGCTTCTTCTCGGAAGGGGGAGGGGGGGAGGAAGGAAGGGCGCTCGCGATCTCAAACGCGACGCGGGCACGACGCCGCCGCCGCCCACCCAGCCACTTCCACCGCGGGGCACCTCGCGGGAAATCTGCTTCATTCTCAAGTCGTCATCATACGGGGCCACGGGGTCACTGGGGCAGGTGAGCGCGCGGGGGTGGTGGTGGGGGTGGCGGGCGCAGCCTGAAAAGTACCCCGCCGAGTGTCGCCCGGGCTCGCCCGTGCTCCAAGAGGACCTCAGACTTCTCCAAGCCCACTCCACCACTCCGGCCTCCGGCCCGGCC
>NW_026267138.1:2857656-2859736 GCF_000697945.3 Frankliniella occidentalis | reverse complement strand
TCTGATCGCTTATCTCCCTCGCGCCCGATTCACTTTTCTTCCCCTTCGGCCTCTCTGTGACCCCCGCCCCCTTCCCCTAGAACTGACGCCTCTTTCAGTCGCGCTGTGGAGTGTTTTCTTTCCCCCCACCTTTTTTTTTTTGTCCCCGTGGCCCTCCCCTGCCGCCCGACCGCTAGAGTCCGCAGTGAGCGAGATTTTGCAAAAGAGCATAAATCAATGGCTGTATGTGTTCCTTGGAGTGCCGAGGTGGCCCGCCCCGCCCTGGCCGAGGCCCCGCGGCTGCTCTGCTCCCAAGTCTGCGCCCGGCCCGGGCGCCTTGGGGGCCAGGCAGGGAGGGGATACGAATACGGCCTTCGGAACGCTGCTTTTGACTCGCTCCCCCATGTACTCGCGACCCGCTCACGGGGAACGACGACATTCTGGGAGTGTCGCCCCCCCCCACTCCCCCCGTGCAAGTGCATGCGTCCCTTAAGAGCAACCAGCCCCCCCCCCCCCCCCCCCCCCCGGCCCGGGGGGTCCTCGCGCCCCGGGCGTGCACCGCGCCGCATGCTAAGTCGAGTACCGGCCGGCCGTCCTGTGGGGCGGCACTTCCCCCCCCCCCTCCCGCCTCAGCCCGGCCCTGCACAGCCTGCAGTACGGAAGAGGGCGTCCCCGGGGGAGGATAGGCCTGTTTACTCCGGGTCCCCGGGGAGAGGTGAGGGGGGGGGGGCTGCATGGAGCAGAGGGAAGGGAATAGGGGATCCCTCGTCCCGGGGTGTGGAACAGGGAACGGAACATACCCGCCGCGCAGGCGTGGCTCAGCGCGGACTCGCACACTAAACGACATGACGCGCCACGCCACGCCACGCCGCGCCGCTGCTGTGCCGGAAAACTTTGGGTGCCGCGAGGGAACACGAAAAGTTTAGGCTCGCCCGCGACGACACGAGCCAAGCAGCCGTGGCCGGGCCGGCCAGGGGCGGCCTTTCGCTTAATATTTATTGCGTCATTTTTGCTCTGCTTTTCTGTTTGCCTTTTGTCAACAACAACAACGGCGACGACTACGGCAACCAACAACAGCCACCACCACCACCGCCACTCTGCCGCTGCCTACCCCTGCCGCACCATGACCAGCGGCGCACCCCCCCTGTCTGTGTCTGTGTGTGTGTGTGTGCGCGCGCGCGCGCGCGCGTGTGTGTGTTCAGGCCATAGGGATCATCCAGAAAGTACGTCCGTCAATCGCCGTTTCGAACCTCCCTAGTTCAGCCTATGGCAGGTCCCATAGCGCCTGTTGGGTAGGCAACATCCTGCCTGCTGTGCAGGCGTGTACTGCGGGGTGGCCTACCCCGAGGCTCGCAGGCGCCGAGTTCCCGTATTTTGTAGAAGGAATTCGAGAAAAACGGACGTACTTTCTGGACGATCCCATAGCTAACGTAAGCCGAGGTGGACCACCCGGCTGGTTGGCATTCCACGGACGGCCGACATGTCGTAATAAGGTGCTTGTGCGCGTTTGTCGGGCGGCGCGGGTTCGGATCCCATCAGGGCCGAGTGTTTTCGCTTCTTCTTATGCGGGGCGCTGGGCTGGGCGCCGGGCTCGGCCCGACCCGGCCGCGCGGAGGAGGCGGCCGTGGGCGCCCCACCCAGCACCGCCCTGTCCGCCGGGTATGATCCTACTTCCCCATGCAAATCGCAAGGCCTGGCGCTCGCCTCGCCCCCCTGGAGCTAGGACAGGACACGCAGGGCCCGGGCAGGACCTCGGCAGGACCTTCACTGGACCTTCCGCATCCGCAGGACCTCCGCAGGGCTCTCGCAACCTGGCCGCAAACACCCGCTTGCGCGGGCAACACGGGCAATCACAGGACGCCCGCAAAACTACCCTAGCAGCGCGGAAAGGACCCCTACTCAGGATACCCGCAGGACTCGCAGCAGCGGGGACTATCCCGACGGCTCCGGGCCATGTGTGTTTCTCGAGCTCAGCCTAATCCTGATCCTGATCCCGTTCCGCGCCGCCGGGCTCGCCGCAAACAAACACTGAACGCCCGACCCCGACTCGACCACACCCTGCTCGGCGTTGGGTACCCGCCGGCCCGGCCTGGTGGTGCTC
>NW_026267138.1:2854713-2857410 GCF_000697945.3 Frankliniella occidentalis | reverse complement strand
TCCCACCCCGCCACGTTGTGCTGCTGACCTACAAATCGCCTTACGAGTCGAACGGCGTCGCCCTCCCCAAATTCCAGATAAACACGGCCCTTCCCTCTGCTCTGCCCGCCGCGCGCGGCTCCCCCGGGCTCCCCCGCCTCTCTAGCTGTAGCCTGTCACTACGCCCTACGTCCTTGGCGCTCCCCCGCTCCACCCCTCTCTATACCTCTACTACCCCTGGAAAATCGCTCGCCGTCCTAGAGGAGGCCCTCAGTCAGGCAGGCGGCGCGCGCTCCCCCCGGTGTGCAAATAGAGGACATTTTCGTACAGGAGGGCTCTCCGCTCAGTATAGCTGGCAGTTTTGGATCCATTCCGACCGCGCACATATACAGACACGCGCACGGTTCGAGTGCGTACTTTGCGTACCGGTGGGCGGACTGGCGCGTACTTCCATCATTGCGCAGCGAGCAGCAGGAGAGGACCGGAGTCTAATCAAGGAGCCACTCGGCGGTGCAGTCGCCCTCAAAAGCAAAAGGAGGGGGAGTTATATTGCCAATCGTCCCCCTTGGCTTTATTATTTGCCCGGGAATTAGATTCTTTTGACGCCGGGGGGCTTGGTGCGATGCGGTGAAGAGCATGATATCGACCTTCTCGGCGTCCCCGCCTCTCCCCAAACCTCCTCCCCCACGACTCTCGCCTTCCCGCTTAATCTCAATATTCTGCTGGGGCCCGCCGCGACCACGGTATCAAACGGAGGCTTGTCGAAATATAATAAAAAAGAAAAGTAATCAAACAAGATTGTGTCAAGGTTGGGATATTGGGTTCGCATAGTAAATTATACTGTTTTTTTTTAATCATTTTTAAATCATGGGGGAACACAAGAATTCCAAATCCCTACCAAAAACAAGTGCCGCATATTGAATTGCGAGCTTGCGTTCCCACCACGCCATGTTAGTGGACCCGGGGCCTTGAGTGGACCAATTCGTTTCCACGGCGTCGGCAGGTGAAGAGACTCGCCGGAGTGATCCGCGCTGCGCTGGGCGTGGCGAAAGCGCGAGCTCGTGCTCGTCAGCGGATGTAGCGATGGTGCGTGGTGCGCGCCACACCGGCGCCAAGAAGAAGTAAGATGTGCCTAGGCACTGCCGGGTTCGCGCGGCCTGGCTGGCAAAGAGCGCTACCCAACTCGGGATAAATAAGGCGGATCAATTTAATCCCCTCGTTGAAAGTTGGTTCCGGGACTAGGGCTGATCGCCTCATCTGCATTGCTCCTCGCGCCCTGTGTATACTCAAGGGCCGCGCAGCCGCCCCGCGCCGCCCCGCCCCCGCGCTCCGGCGCCAAAGTTGCTCCCCACGCTACGCTACGCTCTCTACGCGCTGCGCCTCACCACCCCGCGACCGTCGACCTGCACACCTTCCTCCTCTGAGGCGCGGGGCGGGCTGGATGTTGTTGTGGTCCGCCATGCAAATCTCAAGAGAGTTGGAGGAAAAGAGGAAAAATTCACGCTGATGACGTCGGAGGTGAACCTGGTGGTTCGCGATCTCGAAACGTGAACGACTACGAATATTTAGTGTATTTCGACTAACGGAGGAAGAAGAATAGCGGGTAGAACATAAAGGCTCCTGATTGGCCGAGCGCTTACCCCCACTACCGGTGAGTGGTAGAGGCGGGAAGCTCTCGACCAAATCGGCAACGTTTAAGTTCTACCTGCTACCCTTCTTTCTCCTCTAGTCGAAATACACTACACCTCACGACACTTAGACTCAAACAAAATTTAAAAGCTTAAAACAGATTAGAACCACAAACACACTTTTAAAATATGTACCCTGCTTAATTAAGTTTTACAACAGACAGTGCACAGTATGACCGAGGGGTGTGGGTGTGGAACTGGACACGTCAACGTCTGCCTCCGTCGGCTCGCTGGGGTGACAGAAATAGAAAGCGTGACTATAAATAAAAAATCCGGCCGACAAGACAAAATTTGTAGTACTTACTTCTACCAGAAGTTTAATTGACTAAACTAGACAAGAACATTAAAATTTAAAAGAAAAAAAACACAATTTTTAGAGCATTTCAGAGTTTAGCTCCGGGCTAGAAAAAGGTAACGCTACATTGATACGTCGTAAGACATATTATGGCCATTCAACTAGAATCCCGGTGTGTGACACGACCTGCAAACCACGTCGACAGACGATGGGAGTACGCTGCGAATAGTTCTTCGCTGCAACACGCAGCCAGCAGATTGGCCTGTGCAAGGATATTTCACTGGACGTTCAAGGACAAGCCGGCGCAGGGCGAGCAGGCCGCAAGCCGCCAGCTCCTGGGCCAGGTCGGGGAAGTAGAAGCCCTTGTCATCGGGAGAGAAGGAACAGCATACACGTAGCTCCTGCAGAGATGAGGCATGGGCGCGAATCAGGGAGAGCATGGTAGGCTTGTGGTCAGCATTAAGGGTCACCCGAAGCCAAAGCAGCCTGCCATGTTGCGATGGTGGGAAAGTCAGATTAGGACCGAGGTAATTAAACACATGCAAGCTCCGCAGCCTGGGCATGCGTTCAACACAGCGCAGCTGATTCTCGGTCATGTGATACACAGTGAGCTCTTCCAACAGCAACGGTAGGTCCGGGTGGTCAACATCCTGAACGCATTTAACATCTAGTCTTTTGAGTCCCGACATCTTCTCCACCTCCTCCATGACGCTGGGCTGAGCCTCCCAATTGTAC
>NW_026267138.1:2853431-2854663 GCF_000697945.3 Frankliniella occidentalis | reverse complement strand
CGGCCCCGCTCCCCGGCCGTGCCACCGCGACCAGGCCCGACTCCGTGTCCCCCGGGGGCCGGGCCGGCCGTGCAGTGCATGGCCCATTACCTCCAACTGCGCAGGGGCCACTAGAATGCGCGCCAGAGATATCATCGGATGGAGCATGCCGCCGGCCTCCGGGTTTGGAGAAGGGGGGGGGGACAATTTGCCAGGTTGACGGACGGTTGCCCTGTAGTAGTAACGCGCCCGTCCCCTCGCCCTCGCCTATGCCCCACGCCCCCCCCCCCTCCCCTTTTGGGCCACGCGCCAGAAATAGTGAAGGGCGTCATATTGCGTTTCGTATACGTTTGTCGAGTGTTTTGCCAGGGTGCATCCAGCCGGGTTGAAGTGCGCGCGGGGGAAGGGCTGCTGCCGGGTGCTGGGGAGCGCCAACGGCAGCAGCGGCGAGGCTCTCCCCGCGCTGCTGTGCTGCTTTTTTATGATCCCCGCTGCATCAAATCATTCTGCACTGTTTCCCTGCGAAATCAACCGTCCGTTTTGTTATCGCTCAAGGGGGGGGGGGGAGAGAGAAGCCAGTTGCTCCGCCTGCAGTCCTCGGCCCACTACGGAGTAATCCATTTCAGAGCTGCTGCTGCTGCTAAGCAAGCGTCTGGCTGGACAACGAGGGAAAAAAAAGAGGGGTCCGAAAGAGCACAGCGTGGGGGAAGAGTGGGGTGGTGGGAGGTTACCGCCGGGGATGGTGAAAGTTGGGATCTCGTCGCGACACCTTTGGTGTGCGGGGAGGTTCATGTTTCATTGAAAGCTTGTGAAGCTCTCTCTCTCTCTCCCTCCTTCTCCTTGCTTTCCGCTTTCTGCTCCCCCTCGTCTCGTGACACGCGTACATTCGTTCATCATTTTCTTTACTCAGAGAAAAAAAAATGCTTGGTCATCAAAAAAACTTTGGCTGTTGTAACTTAAACGGTACGTGTTCAGCCTGTCCCCTGAGTTACAACCATTAGACGTTCTGATATACGTGTGTGTTTGGGCAGGGTTATCCCATCAAAAGTTCTGCTGGGCCAGATAAATTTCTAGCTGACTAAAAACTAGCTAACCGTGATAACAGCTTCCAATTTTCCCCTGTGAACTCAAGAACATAGCAGCCGGAAATTCATTCGAAATGCTAAAAAAAGAGAAAAGAATAGACGCAGACCGTGTGTCAATAGTTGCCAATGTTCTTCTCACACAAAGCGGGTGGGCACTCAGGTGTCCCA
>NW_026267138.1:2843372-2849406 GCF_000697945.3 Frankliniella occidentalis | reverse complement strand
TACTCAAGGGCCGCGCAGCCGCCCCGCGCCGCCCCGCCCCCGCGCTCCGGCGCCAAAGTTGCTCCCCACGCTACGCTACGCTCTCTACGCGCTGCGCCTCACCACCCCGCGACCGTCGACCTGCACACCTTCCTCCTCTGAGGCGCGGGGCGGGCTGGATGTTGTTGTGGTCCGCCATGCAAATCTCAAGAGAGTTGGAGGAAAAGAGGAAAAATTCACGCTGATGACGTCGGAGGTGAACCTGGTGGTTCGCGATCTCGAAACGTGAACGACTACGAATATTTAGTGTATTTCGACTAACGGAGGAAGAAGAATAGCGGGTAGAACATAAAGGCTCCTGATTGGCCGAGCGCTTACCCCCACTACCGGTGAGTGGTAGAGGCGGGAAGCTCTCGACCAAATCGGCAACGTTTAAGTTCTACCTGCTACCCTTCTTTCTCCTCTAGTCGAAATACACTACACCTCACGACACTTAGACTCAAACAAAATTTAAAAGCTTAAAACAGATTAGAACCACAAACACACTTTTAAAATATGTACCCTGCTTAATTAAGTTTTACAACAGACAGTGCACAGTATGACCGAGGGGTGTGGGTGTGGAACTGGACACGTCAACGTCTGCCTCCGTCGGCTCGCTGGGGTGACAGAAATAGAAAGCGTGACTATAAATAAAAAATCCGGCCGACAAGACAAAATTTGTAGTACTTACTTCTACCAGAAGTTTAATTGACTAAACTAGACAAGAACATTAAAATTTAAAAGAAAAAAAACACAATTTTTAGAGCATTTCAGAGTTTAGCTCCGGGCTAGAAAAAGGTAACGCTACATTGATACGTCGTAAGACATATTATGGCCATTCAACTAGAATCCCGGTGTGTGACACGACCTGCAAACCACGTCGACAGACGATGGGAGTACGCTGCGAATAGTTCTTCGCTGCAACACGCAGCCAGCAGATTGGCCTGTGCAAGGATATTTCACTGGACGTTCAAGGACAAGCCGGCGCAGGGCGAGCAGGCCGCAAGCCGCCAGCTCCTGGGCCAGGTCGGGGAAGTAGAAGCCCTTGTCATCGGGAGAGAAGGAACAGCATACACGTAGCTCCTGCAGAGATGTGGCATGGGCGCGAATCAGGGAGAGCATGGTAGGCTTGTGGTCAGCATTAAGGGTCACGTGAAGCTAAAGCAGCCTGCCATGTTGCGATGGTGGGAAAGTCAGATTAGGACCGAGGTAATTTAACACCTGCAAGCTGCGCAGCCTGGGCATGCGTTCAACACAGCGCAGCTGATTCTCGGTCATGTGATACACAGTGAGCTCTTCCAACAGCAACGGTAGGTCCGGGTGGTCAACATCCTGAACGCATTTAACATCTAGTCTTTTGAGTCCCGACATCTTCTCCACCTCCTCCATGACGCTGGGCTGAGCCTCCCAATTGTACGGGAACTCCAGCTCCTCGAGGTGTGGCCCCATGACCTGCAGCAGGTCCTCAGAGCCTTCGCCATGTAAGTTCTTCAGCCTGCGAGGAATGGCCCATCGATGCAGGACGTCCCGAAGAATGTCAGCCACTTTTAGACGACCATTGTCGAGGTGTTTGTCAGTTATCTTAAGTGTACAGACGAGAGGCGGCCCCACATAAGGCGCAGCAGTGCCGTCAGGAACGGCGTGGGCATCGTCAACCTGGAGAGATAGACAGTGGATGAACACCAACATGAGCACTCTTCACCAGCTTGGCGACTCACCTTTCCCAGCTGGCCGTCCTTCCGCAGCTGCAGCAGCAGAAGGCGCAGGATGTCGCCGCACCCGCCGGGCTCCACAGAGGCCGTCCAGGCGGAGCCACCCTCCTCTTCGGCAGTGACGGTGCACTTGACGGAGGTGAGCAGGCGGTGGCTGGCCTCCAGCTGCCGCGCCAGCTGCAGCGGCTCCTCCACGGCGTCCGACGTGGTGCCCACATCGCCGGCCGCCTCCCGCTGCACCCGCCTCTCCAGGGCCTGCTCCACTTGGCTGAGCTGGGCGACCGACGACTCTAGCTGGCGGCTAAGAGACTCGACCGCCTGAGGAACCACCAGCCGCAGCATCTCCACCATCTTCCGCCCCGCATCCGCTCCCCGCTTTAGCTGCTCCAGCTCAGGGTCCTCGAGCTTCGGCTTCTTGCAGGGTGGTGCGTCCTCGGCTTCCAACAGCCGAATCACCACAAAGCTGTCGGGGAGGTCCTCAAGTCGTCGTATCTTAAATGCCTGAACATGGTAATTAGAAACATAATTCGATAAACTGGGGGTAACAGAAAAGCAACAATTTTACGTAATTTGTTGCAACTTGTATAATGGGTTTCTACTAAATCCGATGTATAGCTGTTAAGTTTTATGTATTTGACTTTAACTTTTAGAATTAGCTTTCAAATGAATTTAAACTTCTCTTTGACAGAAGTTGAACACTGTGTAAAATCCTTAGTCAAAGAACTGAAAAAGTACAGCCACTCCCGTAACAGAATGTGGTACAGGATGCACATATGTGTGTACTGTAGTTCCCAGATCCTACATGACGCTCCATGTTAAATGATCCTGTACTCCATACTCAAAACACAGTACTTAGCTAGTACTGGCAGACAGTGAAATGGGTTAACCAATAAAGTACTGGTTAACTTCATGTAGAGCAGTGAATCCTGCGCTTGGTGAACGAGCAAGCACTACTTTGATAGTTGATACCAACTAAATTTTACCCGCTAGAAAATACCCCCAAGAATTTTGAACCAAAGAAATGAAAATGGTTAATACTTATGACCACAATCAAAACCTTTTTAACTACTGACCTTCCTGCAAGTTGGGCACTTCTTCCCCAAGGCAGGATTTTCAACACATGCTTGGCAAATTGTGTGTCCACAGGGCAAGTTTTTGGGACGGTGGGCGTCTAGGTCAAAATTTAGGAAGCAGATGTCACACTTCAAATCCATCTACAATACAAAGAAAACAAATTGTGTCACACTTTGAATGGCTGAGTTTATGAATGTGAACTGTTCCTTGAGGATGAATAGATTGAGGATCTTGAAATTATGGTCGAACTACTTAAAATACATCACCAACCACCACGCGAGGCTGTATGCTGGCTGGATCATTCTAACTTACTATTCAAAAAATACGTAGTACGTCAGCAAACACACTTGAAAGTTGCACAAGTAATAAGTTCTCGGACTGGGAGTGAGGTTATATTTGGATGCAGTGAATCTACCCGCGTTGCTTCTTGTTCGGACTTAGCAAGCGAACTGCGAACTGCTGCTCGCGATTGGCTGTCTGTACCCGGCGCTAGCGCAAGGCGGAGTGCAGAGCGCGCGAGGCTTGAACACCCTGTCAGCGGGCAGTGCGGCTGGAGAGCGATCGGAGAGCTCCCCTTTTATTCCGATCTTACCGACCATTACCCTCACCCTGTATCAGGTGTTTTATCGGGTGTTTCCGGTTATTTTCATGGAGCTCTCCGATCGCCCTTCTGGGAGACGGTCAGTTAGTACGTGTGCGACAGGTCGGCACCTACAGGGGCTTCCGTGAGGGCGTTCTGCTGTATTCACCATGGGTAGGTCGGTGTCGAGCTCGACGAGAGAGTTATGCTCCCTGCCGGTGCCCGTTCTACCGACAGCCGACAGCACAATGTGTGCGACGTGGTCGGCGTGCTTGTTTGTCTCCTATTGGCGACGGGGCGGGGGAGGCATGTCACATCCCCCGGCGGACGGTCTGTTACTACGAGCCGCCCGCTCCGAGCCCCCGCGAGGCAGGCCGGCCCGCCGCGCCCCGCTGCCCGTGCGGTGGCCTACCCGCCGCCGCCGGGCGCTCGCTACCCCGGCATGGAGGCCGACGCGCCGGCCCGCCGGCCCTGCCGCGGGGTGTAAGTTGTGTTCGACCCTCCCTGGTAGCACGAATCGTTCTAAGAATGGTCGCGGAACGTTCAGCACGGAACCTAACTAAGAATCTGGGGATGTTCTTGGCAGGTGGGGTGCTACGAGCCCCGCGGCCCCTCACACTCTGGACAAGCCATCCAGTAGTACGTTCCAAATAAACCAGTTAAGCCCGAACTGTTGGAGGTCGCATGCCAGATAAGGTGCTGAGCCGCTGCCAAGTGGTACGTACAATAAGAACCGAAGTGCTCTACGAGAGCCCGGCGTGAGCGCCTGTCAGGAAGTCCCGCAAGCCCGGCTCGCCCTGCTGCGCCCTGCCGTTTAGGGTGGCCGCCTAACCAACGCCGCGCTATGCATTAATGCATAGCCATGGCTCTCCCTTTTCTTAGTCTAATTGACGTATGTTTACTGTTATGTTTTTTGCTTGGTTGCTGCTACGTAAACAGACAGACAAATAAATAACGCTTTAAAATGCAGCTGAATGAATAAGGTATATTTACAAGTTGGACAATTCAAACGACTTAAAACAACAAAATTAAACTATGAATTGCTTATGTCAGACATTCGTTTAGGATTTAAGAGAGTTTTCGTTAAGCACCATCATTACTGCACGAAAAGCATGCTGAGGACACAATGGGCCCATTCTCCTAGAATTGCAGTGTCTGACACTTCCCACAGACCACGTCAACAGAAGGGAGCAAGCAGCTTCGAACGTCCCGTCGCTGCACCACGCAGGCCGCCGCCTGGCAGGTCTTTTTGTTGCGGACAAGGACGAGCCGCCGCAAGGCGCGTAAGTCGCAGTCCGCCAGCTCCTGGCCCAAGTCGGGGAAGTAGAAGCCCTTGTCTTCAGTAGGTAAAGTGCAGTACACTCGGAGCTCCTGTACTGATGACGCATGGGCGCGAATCAGGGACAGCATGGAAGACTTGTGCTCAGCATTGAAGCACACGCCCAGCCACCGTAGACTGTTATGCTTTGAGGGAGGGAAGGTCAGATTTGGACCAAGGTAATTGTTTACCACCAGGCTGCGCAGTCTGGGCATATGCTCCACACACCGCAACTGATTCTCGGTTATATAAAATACACTGAGCTCTTCCAAATGTAACGGTAGGTCCGGGAAGTCCACATTCTTAGCATAGCTCACTTTAAGTCTTCTGAGTCCCGACATCTTCAGCACCTCCTCCATGACGCTGGGCTGAACTTCACCCGACGTCTCCAGCTCCTCGAGGTGTGGCCCCATGACGCGCAGCAGGTCCTCACAGCCATCGCCATGTAAGTTCCTGAGGCTGCGAGGAACGGTCCATAGCCTCTGGACTGCTCCCAGAATATCATCCACCTTTAAACGTCTGCTGTCGAGGTGTTTATCAGTTATCGAGAGGACTTCGATCAGAGGCGGCCCCACGTGGGTCGGAGCACGGATGACGGGGACGGTGACGGCGTCGTCAACCTGGAGAGAAGAACGGTGGATGAGCACCTCGTCAGCACCAACATGAGACTGTTCACCTGCTTGGTCACTCACATTTTCCAAGTGCAGCTGGCCGTCCGCCCGAAGCTGCAGCATCAGCAGGCGCAGGATGTCGCCGCTCCCGCCGGGCTCCACAGAGGCCGTCCAGGCAGAGCCACCCTCCTCTTCGGCAGCGACAGTGCACTTGGCGGAGGTTATCAGGCGGTGGTTGGCCTCCAGCTGCCGCGCCAGCTGCAGCGGCTCAACGGCGTCTGACGTGGTGCCCACATCGCCGGCCGCCTCCCGCTGCACCCGCCTCTCCAGGGCCTCCTCCACTTGGCTAAGCTGGGCGACCGACGACTCCAGCTGGCGGTTGAGGGACTCGACCGCCTGAGGAACCACCAGCCGCAGCATCTCCACCATCTTCCGTCCCGCATCCGCTCCCCGCTGAAGCTGCTCTAGCTCTGGGTCCTCAATCTTGAGCTTCTTGCAGGGGGGTGCGTCCTCGTTCTCTAACAACTGGGCAACTAGAACGTTGTCGGGTAGGTCCTCAGGTCGGCGTTGCCTAAATGCCTAAACCATGTAATAGGAAACAAAAAACTTGGGATGACAGAAATGCAAATTATGTTACATTTTATTCCAGCTGGCATAATAGTTTCCCACAAAAACCAATAGAGGTGGTAGTAGGGAGGGCATTGATCCTGGAGAACTCTGT
>NW_026267138.1:2835520-2838804 GCF_000697945.3 Frankliniella occidentalis | reverse complement strand
GCGGCAATTAATTCAACTAAAATTCCAGTGAGTGACACGATCTGCAAACAACGTCGACAGACGATGGGAATACGCTTCGGATATTTCTTCGCTGCAACACGCAGCCAGCAGACCGATCTGTGCAAATATATTTCTCTGGACGTACAAGGACGACCCGCTGCAAGGCGCGAAGGCCGCAATCCGCCAGCTCCTGGGCCAGGTCGGGGAAGTAGAAGGCCATGTCGGGAGAGAAGGTACAGCATACACGTAGTTCCCGCAGAGATGAGGCATGAGCGCGAATGAGAAGCATGGTGGGCCTGTGCTTAGCATTAATGGCCACCTGAAGCCAAAGCAGCCTGCCATGCTGCGAGGGGGGCAAAGTCAGATTTGGACCATGGTAATTAAACACACACAAGCTGCGCAGCCTGGGCATGCGTTCAACACATCGCAGCTGATTCACAGTCATGTAACACACAGAGAGTTCTTCCAACAGCAACGGTAGGTCCGGGTGGTTAACATTCTTAGCGCATGTAACATCTAGTCTTTTGAGTCCCGACATCTTCTCCACTTCCTCCATGACGCTGGGCTGAGCCTCCCAGGTGTACGGGAACCCCAGCTCCTCGAGGTGTGGCCCCACGACCTGCAGCAGGTCCTCAGAGCCTTCGCCATGTAAGTTCTTCAGCCTGCGAGGAATGGCCCATCGATGCAGGACGTCCCGAAGAATGTCAGCCACTTTTAGACGACCATTGTCGAGGTGTTTGTGAGTTATCTTAAGGGTAGAGATGAGAGGCGGCCCCACGTATGGCGCTGCAGGGGCGTCAGGAACGGCGATGGCGTCGTCAACCTGGAGAGAAAGACAGTGGATGAGCACCTCGTACACACTAACATGAGCACTGTTCACCTGCTTGGAGACTCACCTTTCTCAGCTGGCCGTCCGCCCGCAGCTGCAGCATCAGGCGCAAGATGTCGCCGCACCCACCGCGCTGCACAGAGGCCGTCCAGGCAGAGCCACCCTCCTCTTCGGCAGTGACGGTGCACTTGGCGGAGGTGAGCAGGCGGTGGCTGGCCTCCAGCTGCCGCGCCAGCTGCAGCGGCTCCTCCGCGGCGTCCGACGTGGTGCCCACATCGCCGGCCGCCTCCCGCTGCACCCGCCTCTCCAGGGCCTCCTCCACCTGGCCAAGCTGGGCGACCGACGACTCCAGCTGGCTGTTGAGAGCCTCGACCGCCTGAGGAAGCACCAGGTGCAGCATCTCCACCATCTTCCGCCCCGCATCCGCGCCCCGCTGAAGCTGCTCCAACTCTAGGTCCTTGGTCTTGAGCTTCTTGCAGGGTGGTGCGTCCTCGTTCTCCAGCAACTGGGCGACTAGAAAGTTGTCGGGTAGGTCCTCAGGTCGGCGTTGCCTAAATGCCTAAACCAAGGTTGTAGGAAACAAATAACTTGGGTTGACAGAAATGCAAATTATGTTACATTTTATTCCAGCTGGCAAAATAGTTTTCCACAAAAACCAGTAGAGGTGGTAGTAGGGAGGGCATTGATCCTGGATAACTCTGTTTTGTCAAAATGACATCAAGTGAAGTCAGTGCCAAAGTTTTGTTATTATGGTGGGCTGTTTTGACATCATTTGACATCAAATGACATTACATGATTTAAAATTGACGTCAATGCAGGACAACAATATGACAAAATTTTACACTGACATATCTTGATGTCATTTAGACAAAACCGTATCCTCTGTGGATGGTATAAAACTTGGTAATGCAAACCACATGTACGTGGGCAAACCATAACTCACACTTGCGCTTTCTTCTTTTTCTGTTTTTATCTCAAACCGATTTGATTATGTTTCTCTTATTATTTGGTTTGCTGTCTAACCTAAATTACCCATTCAAACAATTAATTCTTTGTACTACACGTTGAGTGTGTCAAGTGACTCAGATAGAAGAATATTGGCATCAGACACAAGATATTAAGAGCAAACTGACCTTCCTGCAGGTTGGGCACTTCCTCCCCATGTCAGGTTTTTCAACACATTCCTTACAAATGGTATGTCCACAGGGTAAGCACTTAGGACGGTGGGAGTCCAGGTCAAAGTTGACGAAACAGATATCACACTTCAGATTCATCTACAACACAAAGAAATAGCAGTGTCATGATCATAATAAATATATATAATGTACTTTAATCAAGGACGCAAGATGGAAGATCTTGAAACAAAGGTAAAACTGAACCGCTTCACAACCACAAAAGTAACTAAACACTGGACTTACTTTTCCACGAGTATCTGTTCTGCGAACCGCAAGTAAGATGCACCGATGGGCCGTTCAAACCGTCTCCAGCACGAGAAAAACAGAAACTCGCTGTAGGTTGAACTGCAGTTTCAACGTTGAACGAGTAATGAGTTCTCGGAACAAAGGTTATGTTGTTAGTTTGATTTGATGAAAACACTCGGCTGCTACGGTAGAGCCCGCGTTAGAATTTTTCATCTTTTTTTTCTGGTGCCAGTGACGTGGCTTGCGATTGGCTGTGCGGTCTCGACTCACGGCGCAGGCGCAGGGCGCGTGACGCATGAACCACGGAGCCCACGGAGTAACTCCAGTGACCCTCGGTCAGCCCCCATTACTGTTATATCAAGTTAAGCCAAGCCGAACGCGCAAGCCCAAGCCCAAGCCGAAACTCAAGCCCGATGCGACGAATTTTTCGGATTAAAGTTATGTTTTTAGTGTTTTCAGAGTTCATTTTTACGCGCATTGCCGCAGCTAGTGCGTATTTAAGTGCATTTGTGCTACTGGGGCAAGAATTCTGTGTTACTGGCATTACTTTAATCCGAAAAATTCGTCGCATCGGGCTTGAGTTTCGGCTTGGGCTTGGGCTTGCGCGTTCGGCTTGGCTTAACTTGATATAACATACGCCGCTCGACCCAGGTGAGCCTTGCGGAGAGCTGAGCTCTCCAATCCAAGCCCCTAGCATTTCAATAAAGCCGGATGATAGCAAAGGAACGAATAATTTGCTATGGAAATTGAAATGGTGGCTGTTTTTCGAATATACAGCATTCATTGCATTCGTACTTTGTTTTCTTGCAGCTTGTCTAGTTGTTCCTTAGTGAATTTAATAGTGTCAAACAGGAGTTGTTTTCAAGGGTTTGGGACAAATGCAGTCCAATGTGGCAGTCCCCCCCCCCCCTCTCCGATCAGGGGCAGCAATCGGAGAGCTCCCTGAAAACAACGGGAAACGCCTTCTAAATTGACTGAAACAGGGTGAGGTTGGTGGTGGGAGGACGGAAGTGGAGCGTTCTCAGGGAGCTCTC
>NW_026267138.1:2832144-2834905 GCF_000697945.3 Frankliniella occidentalis | reverse complement strand
GCCGCATTCCTAGGTTTATGATCGGTGGGTATCGTATGACGTCTCCAAACACGAGTAGTACTGAAAAGAGGCTGTGTCCCGGTGAGAGCTCACCGCAACAAATTTGATTAAAAATCTTCGAACGGACACGAACGACCATTTCTATCTTCGGACACTGTAATGTTCAAATTCGACCCGATTGTTACAATTGGTTTTTTGCTTACGAGTTATAAAAGCTACCCATGCAGAAGTATGTGAGCATGCGGTGGCTGGCCTCCAGCTGCTCCGCCAGCAGCAGCGGCTACACCACGTCATCGGCCGCATCTCCAGGCTCCTCCACTACAATTGAGCAGCCAACGAGTCGAGCTGGCGGTGCAGGGACTCGACGGACTCGACCGCAAGAGGGACCACACCACCAGCCGCAGTATCTCTGCCACCTGCCAACCCGCGCCAGCGCCACGCTGTAACTGCTGCAGCTTCGGGTCTTCGATGATGGGCTTCCTGTAGGTAGGGTGGCGTGCCCGCGTTCTCCAACAATTGGACGCGTCCGCGCCCCGCCCCCCCCCCATGCACACACACACGCACACCTAACGAAGGAGAGAGGGAGGTGAGTCTGACATATTCGGGCCGGAACTCTACAAAATTCGTCTAAATCCCTCGAGCCAACGAGCCTCCCCGCCTTCACCCCCTGCGAGGTAGGCCGGCCCGCCGCGCAGCACTGCAGGTACGGGTGGCCCACCCGCCGCCGCAAGGCGCTCGCTCCGTCCCGACGTGGACCACTGGACCAGCCCGACCCGGTGCGGGGTCAGCTCCTCGGGAACGACTCACAATTTGTTTTATAGACGGCGGGCCTTTTTGGTGCTGGTGAAGTCAAGCAGATTTCAGGACGGTTAAAATATCAGGTGGCTGACTCACGCCGCACGCACTACTGTACCGCGTACCGCATGCACGGGTGCAGGCGGGTTTGCTCATCCTTCCTAGCTGCCCACGGCTCCTTGTGACCTCGTGCGAGTACACAACCCGCCCGCACGCGTATATCCGGTACAGTATACCTACGAAAGTACGCGGCGTGAGTCAGCCACCTGGTATACCGCGAGACACGGCTCGCTATTAGCTGGCTGACCCCGGCGGCGCAAGGCGGAGGCTCAGAGCTCTCGAAGCATGAACGTAGGAAAGCTCCCCGCGGAACCAGTACCCCGAGCCCAAGCCTCACTAGGTCCGCACGTGTCGTGGGCTACGACTCCACGGCGTAAACGTCTGCCTCCGCACGGTGCTCGCTGGGGTGACAGAAACAGAAAGCGCGCGCGACTGACCCTGCAATCTGATTGGCGTTTGAGGGTGTTTCAGTCTCAACTTTTAAGCGCTTTGCACAGTGGGGGTTCCCCATCTCGGAAGTGGGCAAGCAGTGAATTTTTAAAAAGCTGGCAAGATGTTATTTCAACCAAAACACCGATCCATCAAATCCGACGTGAGCAACCTACTGCGCAAAGAGCTCAAAAGGTGACAATGAAACACCCTAGTGTTTGCTTGCTTTCTAGCCTATGGTATGCCGGGCGATACCGGGTGTAACTGTAAATGCGCAGCAGTGTTGCGGGTTTGCCTACCCAATTCGCCCGTAAGGCGCTATGGCCTGGCGTGTGTGCAATCCCGCAACACTGCTGCGCATTCACAGTTACACACAGTACATATAGACTATGATAAATCAAAACTCCAGGCGAAGATAAAACAAAATATGTATTCATTACTCACTTTTACAATGACAAAACTAGGCAAGTACCTTAGAATTTTTAAAAGGAGAACAACAATTGTTAGAACATTTAAGAGGTTTAAAAATTCCTTGTAGCTGGCGTTTGAACACGCAAAGGTTTGGCTCCGGGCTAAAATAGGATATCGCTACATGACGCGTCGTAAAACATGTTGCGACCATTCAACTAGAATTCTAGTCGGTGACACGACCTGCAAACCACGTCGACAGACGATGGGAAAACGCTTCGAATAGTTCTTCGCTGTACCAGGCAGCCAACAGACTGGTCTGGGCAAGGATAACCCACAGGACGCATAAGGACAAGCCGGCGCAAGGCGAGCAGGCCGCAAGCCGCCAGCTCCTGGGCCAGATCGGGGAAGTAGGAGTACAGGCTGTCGGGAGAGAAGGAACAGCATATGCGTAGCTCCTGCAGAGATGACGCATGGGCGCAAATCAGGGACAGCATGGTAGACTTGTAGTCAGTATTAAGGGTCACGTGAAGATAAAGCAGCCTGCCATGCTGCGATGGAGGGAAAGTCAGATTTGGACCTTGGTAATTTAACACCTCCAAGCTGCTCAGCCTGGGCATACGTTCTACACAGCGCAGCTGATTCTCGGTCATGTTATACACAGAGAGTTCTTCCAACAGCAACGGGAGGTCCGGGTAGTCAACATCGTCAGCGCAACTAACATCTAGTCTTTTGAGTCCTGTCATCTTCTCGACCTCCTCCATGACGCTGGGCTGGGCCTCCCAAGAGAATGCGAACTCCAGCTCCTCAAGGTGAGCACCCACGACACGCAGCAGGTCCTCAGAGCCGTCACCCCTCAATTCTCGTAGGCTGCGAGGAATGGCCCATCGCTGCAGGACATCGCGAAGAATGTCAGCCACTTTTAGACGACCATTGTCGATGTGTTTGTCAGTTATCTTAAGGGTATAGATGAGAGGCGGCCCCACGTAAGGCGCAGCAGGGCCGTCAGGAACGGCGATGGCGTCGTCAACCTGGAGAGAAAGACAGTGGATGAGCACCTCGTACACAC
>NW_026267138.1:2828649-2830920 GCF_000697945.3 Frankliniella occidentalis | reverse complement strand
AATATTGGCATCAGACAATAAATTTAGAGCATACTAACCTTCCTGCAGGTTGGGCACTTCCTCCCCATGTCAGGATTTTCAACACATTCCTTACAAATGGTATGTCCACAGGGTAAGCACTTAGGACGGTGGGAGTCCACGTCAAAGTTGAGGAAACAAATATCACACTTCAGATTCATCTACAACACAAAGAAAAAGGAGTGTCATGATCATAATAAATATATATAACGTACTTTAGTCGAGGAATGAAAGATGGAAGATCAAGAAACAAAGGCAAAACCTTGAACCGCCGGACAACCACAAAAGTTACTAAACACTGAACTTACTTTTCCACGAGTATGTGTTCTGCGCACCGCAAGTAAGATGCACCGATGGGCCGTTCAAACCGTCTCCAGCACGAGAAAAACAGAAACTCGCTGTAGGTTGAACTGCCGTTTAAACGTTGAACGAGTAATAAGTTCTCGGAATAAAGGTTATGTTGTTGGTTTGATTTGATGAAAACACTGGCTCTCGGCTGCTCCGGTAGAGCCCGCGTTTGAATTTTTCACCTTTCCTGCCGGTGCCGGTACGCTGGTGACGTGGCTTGGGATCCGATGTGTGGTCTCAGCGGCTGGTCTGGCTATACGAGCCGTCCTACCGCCCCCAGCCCCCGCAGGTAGGCCGGCCCGCCGCGCCCCGCTGCCCCGTGTGGTTGGGTGGCCTACCCGCCGGGCGCTCACTACCCCGACAGGAGCTCCGGTCAGGAAGTCCCGCCGGTCCCGCTGCACCCTCCCGTTTCGGGTGGCCTAGCCAACGTCGCGAATCTCCGCACAGCCTTAGGTCAGGTCCCACATGTGTCGCGGCCAGGCCGAGCCCAGGCTGCCGGCGTCTGGCTCCGCACCGCACGGGTCCAATACCGGGACGACGCATACCCAAAGCGAGCGTGGCTTTCCATCTTCTCTGTCTGATCGGCGTTTGCTTGCTGTTATGGTTTTTGCTTAGTTGCTGGGAGCGGGTAAACAAACAAATGACGCCTTAATATGAACCCGAATGAATTAGTTATTTTCACAAGTTTGACAGTTCAGACGGCTTTTAACAACAACAAAAAAATTACAAAATTAATTTCGGAGTTGCTGATGTCACACATCCTTAAAAGAGAGTTTTCGTTAAGCAGCACAATTACTGCACGGAAAGCATGTTGAGGACACAGTGAGCGTGTTTTCCTAGAATTGCATAGTCTGACACTTCATGCAGACCACGTCAACAGAAGGGGGCAAGCAGCTCCGGATGTCCCGTCGCTGCACCATGCAGGCCGCCGCCTGGCAGGTCTTCTTGCGGTCGAGGGCAAGATACTGCAAGGCGTGCAAGCCGCAGTCCGCCAGCTCCTGGCCGAAATCCGGGAAGTAGAAGCCCTCACCTTCAGACAAGGTGCAGAACACACGGAGCTCCTGCACTGATGACGCATGGGCGCGAATCAGGGACAGCATGGAAGACTTGTGATGAGTATCGAAGCACACGCCCAGCCACCGCAGACTGTTGTGCTTGGAGGGAGGGAAGGTCAGATTTGGACCAAGGTAATTGATCACCGCCAAGCTGCACAGTCTGGGCATGTGCTCCACACAACGCAGCTGATTCTCGGTTATATTAAATACAATGAGCTCTTCCAACAGCAACGGTAGGTCCGGGAAGTCCACTTTCTCAGCGCATCTCACTTTCAGTCTTCTGAGTCCCGACAGCTTGAGCACCTCCTCCATGACGCTGGGCTGAACTTCACCCGACGTCTCCAGCTCCTCGAGGTGTGGCCCCATGACGCGCAGCAGGTCCTCAGAGCCGTCGCCATGCAACTTCCTGAGGCTGCGAGGCACGGCCCATTGCTTTTGGACTGTTCGCAAAATATCATCCACCTGTAAACGTCCGTTGTCGAGGTGTTTATCAGTTATTGAGAGGACGCTGATCAGAGGCGGCCTCACGTGAGACGGAGAACGGATGGCAGGGATGGCGACGGCGTCGTCAACCTGGAGAGAAAGACAGAGGATGAGCACCTCGTCAACATGAACATGAGCATTATGAGCACGGTTCACCTGCGTGGCGACTCACCATGCCCAGCTGGCCGTCCGCCCCCAGCTGCAGCATCAGCAGGCGTGAGATGTCGCCGCGGCCGCCGGGCTCCACAGAGGCCGTCCAGGCGGAGCCAAACTCCCCTTCGGCAACGACGGTACACTTGACGGAGGTGAGCAGACGGTGGCTGGCCTCCAGCTGCCGCGCCAGCTGCAGCGGCTCCTCCACGGCGTC
>NW_026267138.1:2826005-2828394 GCF_000697945.3 Frankliniella occidentalis | reverse complement strand
TAAATGCCTACACCAGGTAAAAGGAAACAAATAACAGACCAATAATGTGACAAAATTTTGACACTGACATCACTTGAAGTCATTTAGACAAAGTAGTGTTCTCTGGGGATGGAAAAACAATGTTATTAGGCACAAACCAAATGTACGTGGGCTAACCACAATTCAACCTTGCGTCATTTTCAATGACTGTTTTTTATCTCAAACTGGTATAATTACACGGAAAAAAAAAATTGCTGAGTCAGCTAATATATTGACTGGTATCTGGACAGATAAGCACATAAACTTCTGTAACCACTATATTGTCTTCTCTAATCAATCATTGGCTGTGCCAGTCAAAGATAAGTTGTATGAAGTAATGATTTGCCTGCATCAGTAAGGTGGACCTCGACTGATTTAGGTAAGGGATAAGCTCTTACAGCTAATTTTTGACTGGCACAGCCAATGATTGATTAAAGTAGACAATATAGTGGTTACAGAAGTTTATGTGCTTGTCTGTCCAGATACCAGTCAATATATTAGCTGACTCAGCGAATCTTTTTTTTCCGTGTATGTTTCTCTTATTATTTTTTAGTTTGCTGCCTAACAAAAAATTACCCCCTCAAACAATTGATTTTTCGTACAAGACGTTAAGTGTTGACTCTGATAGTAAAAAATACTGTCATCAGCCACGAGATGTTTAGAGCATACTGACCTTCCTACAGCTTGGGCACTTCCTCCCAATCTCAGGATTTTCAACACATTCCTTACAAATGGTATGTCCACAGGGTAAGCACTTAGGACAGTGGGAGTCAAGGTCAAAGTTGAGGAAACAAATATCACACTTCAGATTCATCTACAACACAAACAAAAAGGAGTGTCTTGATCATAATAAATATATAAATATATATAACGTACTCTAGTCGAGGAACGCAAGATTGAAGATCTTGAAACAAAGGTAAAACCTAAACGTCTTCCTATAACCACAAAAGTAACTATACATAGGACTTACTTTTCTACGAGTATCTGTTCTGCGTACCGCGAGTAAGATGAATGCAATGATGGGCCGTCCAAACCGTCTCCAGCACAAGCAATAGGGAAACTATCATAGGCACTGCAGTATTAAAGTTGAACCAGTAAGAAGTTCTCTGAATAAGGTTAAGTTGTTTGCTCGCTCAGCTGCTATCCCCATTTGTTTTGGTGTACACAACAGGGCAGCTTCCAGACAAAGAGTGACGTCAGCCTACGGAACAGCCGAGAACGACGCTCAAGATACATAGATAGATGCTGGGGGAATACCCGACACACGCACTGACGCACGTTCAGATACATATTGCTACTGCTTAGTGTGAGACTAACACTCCTTTACATGTATGATAAACTGCTCACACCAGCAGTTCGCACCGCTGCAAACAGTAGAACAAAGTTCCTGATGTTGTTTGAGGGTTGAGGAATTCTACCTACCCGACCACCGATGCATGTTTACCAGTTTTAACAGCGGCAATTTTGTTCTACAAAGAAAATCAAATAGTGCTCCAGGCAGCCTAGGGAATCATACAGAAAGTACTGCAACCGTCATTCGCCGCTACCAACCTGCCAAAGCTCAGCCCATGCAAGCTCAGAGCGCCTGATGGGTAGGCAACATCTTGCCTGCAGTGCATGCGTGTGCTGCGGGGTGGCCTACCCCGAGTCTCGCAGGCGCCGAGCTTCCGCATGTTTTGCCGAATGAATCTTTTAAACACAGACTTACTTTTTGGACGATCCCCAACACCCCGGAGCAAAAATTAGTCATACTCGAGGAGTGTGGAACTGGCCAAAAAAATTAGCCCACAGGACTAAGAACAGGCCACAGAGCTCCCATGGAGGCGTGACTCGCAGACGCCTGTCTGTGCGGCGGCGCAGGTCGGGTTGGGCCCGGCAGGCCGGCAGCCCGGCCTCCGGGACATGTGTCTGGGAGGTTTATGGGCGACAAAACTTGGCGGAGCGCAATAGAAAAGGTCTGGCGAGCAGAGTGTGATGAGGTGGGGGGACAGAGGGGATGGGGGGTCTACGGCCATCAAGAGGTGGATCGCGCGTCTCTCGCAGCTACCTGGGCGGTGGCGTCGCAGAGCTTGTTTGTCACTTTGTGCTTGCCCCACTTGCAAAAAGTTCCCCATACTTCCTCTCCTCCTACCACTTCCTCCCCCCCCCCCTCTCACTCTCCGGAATAAGCGGGAGGCGCAGGCCGTAACTCGCCCGCCGCGCCCGGGGGTGTTCGTCTCGGACGATTGTTTTTCTCCGTCAACAGTGACACGGTGAAGGGCTAGCGGCGAAGGTGACCTACCGCTTGATCAACCCCTCCCCACATCTATCTCCTACTCTCTCACTCTGCTCTCTCTCTCCCTCTCTCTCTCTCTCTCTCTCTCTCTCTCTC
>NW_026267138.1:2821830-2825900 GCF_000697945.3 Frankliniella occidentalis | reverse complement strand
CCCCCCCCTGCTCTCTCGCTCGCGCCGCTCCAGCGAGGCGGGCGCAACAGACGCACACGACTGTTTCATAACTTTATCCGCGACGGCGCCCCCCCCCCTCTCTGCCCCGCGCTCCGCTCCGCCCGGCCCAACGTCTGAGCGGCCGGGGCAGGCCCGGGGCTCGGGGCGGTATTGTATTGTCTTTATGTGAAAGGTGGGCTCGTGGCGGGGCCGGGCCGCGGCGCGCAGCCCAGGGCAGGCCCGCGTCGTAACGGATCCGCACACTATATTTCCTGCTTTTATTATATGGAGGGGGCACCGTAAAAGGGTGCCCCCCCCCTCTCCCTCCAAACTCCGGCCACTCCCGCCACCCCCACCGCACCCCGTCACAGCAGCGGCGGCGGAGTCTTGATGTGCATGGCATCCCCCCCCTCCCCCTCCTCCCTTTCTCTTACAGAGTGGGGAAGGAAGAAACGGGAGACATGGGGACGGTGACGACAGGTAAACCACGCAGAAGAAGACTACTCATAAGGCAGTGTGTGTGCGTGTGCGTATGTGTGCGTGTATGAGGGGGGTGTGGGGGTGAAGGGGGTTAACGTGCTGTCAGTTTCATTCGAAGGGAAAGCGAGGTTAGCGTGGGCCTACCCCTGTCTGTAGGGTTTTGCAATCTCGTTCGTAGTCTCTAGTCTGGCAGTGGCGTATGTCGTGTGCTTGGGCCATGCGGCGAAAGAAAGAAGGGCACCTTAGGGTCGTAATTTTGTTTCAGTTGCGGTTGTGTCTTTCTACAGCCAGTCTTTCCGCTGACTGGGTCTTATTCGCACCGCAATCACGACGCACCCCCTCCCCCTCCCCCCCGGGGGCCTCCCGTTCGGTCCAAACAAGCGGCAGGCGGGACAAAAGCCGCCTGCACATTCCCACAATGACCAAATAGAGGGCAGGCCGCCGCCGCTGTCGCGCTCTCACTCGCACGCGCAGGGCACCGCCGGGGCGGCGGGCTGGGTGACGGAGAGGGAGGATGTGGGGGCGGGGCGGCCGAGGGGCGGCCGAGGGGCGGCACGGACGCCAGCTTATGGAATCCCCTGTCCCGGCCCGGCGGCAGCCTCACGACTTATGACGCTCTGGGCCCGGCAATGGTAACTACCGAATCCCCGCCCGCCCCCCTCCTCCGTGCCTCGGCAGGGGAAGGCCCTCATCCCCACTATGAGTTCCTTAAGGACCTCCGGCGACTGGCCTGCTAGAGGTCGCACCCGCTCTCCTCCTCCACCACCACCACACCGCCTCCGCTGCCACCTAAAATGATGACACACTGCAAAGAATTGGATTGGCTGCGTGTGGAGGACAAAAAAAGGAAGACGTTTATGCGGAAAAGCTATGGGGAATGGGCAGCATTGCTCTGCGAGCGTGAGGAGGAGAGAGCTTATATACACCCACCGCGCCTGCTCGAAGAAGTGTTTCACGGCCGGCAGGTCTTCGTTCTTTATTTTTTTCTGCCTTTTTTGAAAGTATGTTTCCATTCAGCTTTGTGTGTCTGCGTGTTATTATACTCGACGTCCTTATTTGCAGGAAAGGCGGAGGAGAGTGGAGGACTTCATCAGTGTGTCGTCTCTCTTCTAAGGGTCCAAACAGTCCAAACGAAGAGGGAAGGCCGACGTATGGAGGTGAGTGAGCGTAGGTGTGGGGGGGAGATAGAAGAGGGGGAGGAATAGACTGATGGAACGGGTGGCAGAGGGAGCATGGAGGGCGCAGGAGCAGGGGTGGTGGAGGGTGGCGATGGGCCTCGGAGACCGGTTGAATCGAATGGGACAACTGTAGGCTCGATATATAGCGCGCTACTGATAACGGGGGCGGCAATGTGGACTCCGTGTCCAGCTCACGCACACACACACACACACACACACTCTCACACACACACTGACAGAGTACAGCACCAACAGCCCTTGTCGATGTCTCTAGTCCTTTGTGGAGCTCACATGTGTTCATTGTATGTGGCGGGGCGCGTTTCGGTCCGACCTTTCTACGTACGCACACTACCAGCGCTCGCGCACACACACTTTCCCGATGGGGCAGAAAACGGATGTCTTTTCGTGGGAGGTATAGCCATCTCGACGGTCTCACTATTTACCGCAACCTACCTTGGCCCCCTCTGTTTCGCCCCCCTCGCCATAGTGAGCACTTTGCTCCTCGGGGAGTGTCCCCGCCGCCCCCGCCGCCGCCCGGAAGGGTCGCGGAGGTCACCGGGCGGTCACCCGTCAGGCCCGTCAGGTGCACATACATCGTCGTTGCGTCTCCATCCGTCAGGCGGGAGAGGTCGGGCCGTTCCCGAACACACCGTGTGCGCCGGGGGGACACGACCGCAGCCCCACTCTGCGCTCAATATACGTGACGCCCCTGCTGGCGGCGTAGCGGGCGGAGTGACTCTGCGAGGTGAGTCGCGGCCCTGCCCCGCCCCGCCCCGCCCCTAATCTCCGCACCGGCACGCTGGATGCGCCTCGTTGAATGCTAATTCGCGTTACCATCGATTCAATAACTGTAATGCAGTGGTGTGGAGTGGGCTGCGCTGTGCTGTGCTGGGCGGTCCCTCCGGCCCCTCCGGGCCCCCTGCTGCCGCACGCCACCGCGGGGCCCTGCACGCCCTGCACGGGGGGCGCGCAGTTCCGGAGTGGTAGAGGGCCCCTCTGCGGGTGCGGCCCGCCCCTCCGCCGCCATGGAGGCCCCCGCTTCCTTGAGCGTCGCCGGCCGGGACCGCGGCGGATCCCCGCAGGCCCGGGACCACGCCGCACGTACCCAGGGGATGGCGCTGCGCGCCCTGGCTCCAATTCTCTACACATCTCGGATCCTCGGCATGGCGCCCTGCAGGTGTGTCGGATCGAAACACAACATACTATTTATTTTTGTCTGTAGTGCTTAGTGTTCAAGATGAATTAATTTTACAGGTATGACGTAGGAAAAATGTTCTTTAGTCGTTCATTCTTTTCCCATCCACCTACACCAGTTCATATTCTGTCCCCCTATGTCCCACTTTCCAGACTGCTCCCGCCGACGACCCGCTTCGAGGCCTCCGTCGTCCCCTCGCCGTGGTGGGCTGCCTACTCCGCGGTCCTCGTCGTCGCTGTGGTCGTCAGCATGGCCAGGCTCGTCTACATCTGGGTGAATGTGAGTTTCCGTAGGGTAGGCCACCGCTGCTGCCTCCCCAGCATACGAAGTGCTCGCAATTGGCCTCGCATGCGTCCTATGTCCTCTCTATAAAGGACCCGAACTCTGCCTTCGCAGGATTCGTGCAAGGTGCGCATTGACGGCACCGTGATGATGGTGCAAGCCGTCCTGGTGGGCTTGTTCTTCCTCAAGCAGGCCGTGGCGGCGTTGATCTTCGTCTGCGCCATTGTCAAGGTAGCCCTTTTTGGCAGCCGAAGGGTTGCATGTTTCCTTTTCGAGCCGCCGACAATGGTGTGAGCTTCCCAACTGTTCACCAGGGTGGCGAGGTGGCTCGCGTCGTGGAGAAGCTGGTCCGCATCTCCGGGCGCGCCGTCCTGAGCCTCGGGCCGGGCCTCCACGACGGCGCCTCCCGCTGCGCTCCCCGCTGGGGCGCGGCGCGGTACGGCGTCGCCGCGCAGGTCGTCCTCCTGCTCACCTACTGGGCGGTCGTCTTGTACCTCGCCTACACGGACAATCCCGTCTCCTTCATGGACATGTCATCGCTGCCGCCCATTGTCCTCGTCAACGTCCAGTTCACAGACGTGGTGC
This sequence comes from Frankliniella occidentalis, assembly GCF_000697945.3. Taxonomy (NCBI): domain Eukaryota; kingdom Metazoa; phylum Arthropoda; class Insecta; order Thysanoptera; family Thripidae; genus Frankliniella; species Frankliniella occidentalis. The sequence goes on along the minus strand of NW_026267138.1, from coordinate 2,822,180 downwards.
GTGTGTTTGGGCGAAGGAGGGGGGGCGCACGGGGTGAGAAATGATTAATCTTGAGCCCCCCCCCACAGAAAACGTCGAATCTACGTCATTTAGGCAAACCGCTGTCTAGTTGACGTCGGTTCTACGTCGATAGGACTGGACTGGGACTACGGCCGGCGTTGCTTGCAGGCGCTCCTGCTGCGCGCCGAGCTGGCCATGCTCAACGACTCTCTGGCGGCCGCCCTGGAGCAGCGGCCCGGCAGCCCCGCCCAGGACATCTCGTGGGTCGGCGCGAGCAGCAAGGACCGCGTCAGGGGCGTGGTGCAGACGGCCAGAGCCCTTGTGCGGTACGGTGCTCGAGCACGACGTCG
>NW_026267138.1:2820608-2821711 GCF_000697945.3 Frankliniella occidentalis | reverse complement strand
CCCCAATTCTACGCCCTTTCCCTTTCCCTCCCTGCCACTGCAACTACGACCAGTTGTTGAAGTTCTGGCGCAACTTTTTCGGTAAATAATTAAGTGGGCTCGGAGCAAAAACATGGAGCGGAGCTGAGGCTGTCCGTCCCGTGCGAGGCCCCCGCCCGATGGGAGTCCCAGTTTGTGAGTTACTGAGGTTAGTCCACGAGGCTGCATCCTGTTGTGCTGTTTCACAAGTAAGTTGTAACCTTATTGTACCAGACCTGCATGAAGATCTCTTGTGGTAGCTGAGGCTGTCAGGTCCTCAAACTTTGCGAGTACATTCCCTGTGTCAGGAAGGAAACACATAGTCTTCTGGAAGACTCTGTAAGAGTGATCAGGCTCCCTCATTTGACTGTTAACTTTGCTCACCATAAAATCTTTCCCGTCATGAACGTATCTTTTACATTCTGATCAGTGACATGAAAATGTAGTGGCCCAGATATGAGCGATAGTATAAACAACTTGTATGAGACTTTTTTATCCGCCCATACTTACGCCATAGCTCAGAATCAGCACATGGAACTAGTGCAGTCAAATTTTGCTTGAGGTCAAAGTAACGTTCTTATAGTAAGTTTTGAAACTGGTATCAAAATTTACTTATATGTAAGAAGACATATCAAGAACGAGTATTGCCAATACTACAACTTTTCCAAAACATTTCCTCCCTAGGTTCATGGGGTTTTACAATTGAACTGAATTAGGTTTTATACACCCTGAACAAATCTAAAATTCTTGATGATGGCCATGTTTTTGAACTGCACCCAGAAAAATGGGTTTTTGGTTCAAGACTAAAATGCACTCAACAGACCTTTTCGCCCACAACGTGGCAACGCCGCAAGCAGAATCTTATACTTGAGATAAACCGTATTTTCAGTGTCTGTCAACCAAATTACTCATCACCACTGGATTCCTTGCAAAATTTACTAGAGACAAGTGTTTTTGCTTTTTGAAAATTTGCCTAAATTACAATTTCACTACAGGGATTTGCGTTGTTGCCAAGTTGTGGGCGAAAAGGTCTATCGAATTAAGAATATTACTTGTAGCGAGACAGATATGCTTGATTCATTTGG
>NW_026267138.1:2816387-2820558 GCF_000697945.3 Frankliniella occidentalis | reverse complement strand
ATTGAACTGAATTAGGTTTTATACACCCTGAACAAATCTAAAATTCTTGATGATGGCCATGTTTTTGAACTGCACCCAGAAGAATGGGTTCTTGGTTCAAGTCTAAAATGCACTCAATAGACCTTTTGGCCCACAACGTGGCAACGCCGCAAGTAGAATCTTATACTTGAGATAAACCGTATTTTCAGTGTCTGTCAACCAAATTACTCATCACCACTGGATTCCTTGGAAAATTTACTAGAGACAATTGTTTTTGGTTTTTGAAAATTTGCCTAAATTGCAATTTCACTACAGAGATTTGCGTTGTTGCCAAGTTGTGGGTGAAAAGGTCTATCGAATTAAGAATATTACTTGTAGCGAGACAGATATGCTTGATTCATTTGGTATTGATTTAATTAGTTCATTGATTCATTTGGTTCACTGATTCAATGATTCATTTGGTTCATTGATTTAGTGATTCATTGATTCATTTTGATACTTCAATCATGCGTATATTGCACTTGGATCAAAGTTCAATTCTTAACTTACTTCTAGCATCTGTCCCATAACAAGTGATATTGTTCTCAAATCAAGAATATACTCTTCATTTGATTGAGTGCATTTTACATTTTACCCTTGAACCGAGAACCCCTCTTTCTGTGTGAGAACGACGCCATAATCAGTCCTTGCCCTTCTTGCACAGCGAGCTGCGGCACTCGTGTGGACTTCTGGACGACGCTTTCGGCCTCCAGACCCTCATGTTCGTCACGATGACCTTCGTGCAGTCCACGGTGGTGCTGTACATGCTGCTGATCGAGGGCAGGCTCATCGACTTGTGGCTCGCGGGCTCCGCCCTGCACCTGCTGCAGCTCTACGCCCAGTTCGCTGCCTGCCAGCAAGTCAAGGTGAGGGTGGTGGCATCAATTTCTCACGCCGGCTTTACCTTTCCGTCTGATCCTCCCCCGCTTTGACTCGCAAATGGGCGTGCTGGGTTGGGGTGGGGTGGGGCAGTGCGGGACGAGCCCCGGTGTTGACACGGCTTCCTCCTCGTGCAGGACGAGGCCCTGCGCACCGCCGGGGTGGTGCACCGCGCCCTGCTGCGCCCCGACCTGAGCGACGCGGCGCAGCAGGAGCTGGTCGACTTCTCGGTGCAGCTCGCCACCTCGGCCGAGATGACGTTCTCCGCGTGGGGGCTGTTCACGCTCGGCCACGGCACCATGATGTCGTTCCTGGGCACTGTGGCCACGTACATCGTCATCATGGTGCAGTTCCGCGGGCCCCGGAAGCCCCTGACGACGGGCTTATTCCCCGGCGCCAACAGCACCTCCACTACCACCACCCCACTACCACCGCCTCGCCCACGACCGGCTGAGGTGTCGAGGTCGCTGCCGGGGACGGATATGGAAGGGCTGAACTACTAGAGAAAGTTGAACGCAATTACAAGACCGTGTCCGAGCTGCGCCCGAAGCGGGAGGCGGCGCGGTGCGGCGCGGCTGTGCGTTTCGGACGGCGCCGCCGCCAGCCTGCCGATTCGGATGTGTTCCGGAGCAGGTTCCAGGGGCTCATCGGGCTGGGGCTCGTTGGCGTTGGCCCGGGCTGGCAGGCCGTCTCTGAGGACACGGCCCGGAGGCCGGGGGCGGCTGGCGGGGTGGGCGAGGCGGGGCTTTCGTTGGCTTCGGTCGTGTCGCTCCGCTGCCGCCTGTTGGGTTGGCACGCCTATCAGAGGACCGACGGGAGGAGAAGGGAGGTCAGACCGCTGCTGGGGAGAAGTTCAACGAGGATTCTTTCTCCTTGGTGCTCGGTGCAGGCAGGCAGGCTCAGTATTTGTAGATTTTGGATGTTTGCGCTAGTTGTGATAGAAACTAATCTTTATTTGAATACATTTGAAAGTTGTAATAAAATGGCTCTAGGCTAAAACTAGGGCGGAATGCTACTTTACCGAATTTCCTGCAGTTTCCTTCTTCCCACCCCTGGCCCCGCGCCACGCTGGGCGCCGCCCGGAGTGACTGTCGAGGTAAACAGCCCGCTCACCCCAATTCTACGCCCTTTCCCTTTCCCTCCCTGCCACTGCAACTACGACCAGTTGTTGAAGTTCTGGCGCAACTTTTTCGCTAAATAATTAAGTGGGCTCGGAGCAAAAACATGGAGCGGAGCTGAGGCTGTCCGTCCCGTCCCGTGCGAGGCCCCCGCCCGATGGGTGACCTAACGTGGAGCGAGGCTGGGCTATGCTGTGCGTCCCGTCCGAGGCCCCTGCCCATAGGCAACCCAACGGACGGCGTCGCCCGGCAGGCGGCCCTACAGCCGAAGCATTGGCACCGAACGGCATTGGCCCTGGCCCTGGCGGTGGACACCGGGGCCGAGTCCACAAACTGCTACCCGCCCCGACTCGCGAAATTATCGCTTGCTCTGGAGAGCCGGAAAATTTGGCGAGCCGACTCGGATGTTGGACTGTGTGCGGCTGCGGCGCAGGTGGGTTTGCAAACTAATTGTGGGCGGCGCGCAAACACGACGATCGAAACTTCATTATGGACTCACAATAACAACACCGACAAAAACAGCCGCGTCGACTACAAAAACGCAGGAATGACCGCCGCCGCCGCCACGCCGCGGCCGCAGAACTCACCGCCGCGGCCGCTGCTTTGTAGTTGTCCATAAATAACGCCGCAGATCTCTCTCCCCCGCAGCCCCTCCCCCCAATTTCCCCCGGATGTTGTGCGTCCACCCGCGCGCGCGCGCGGGTAACTTTCTCTCTGCGAATATTTGGCGGAAACAGCAGCCTCTGCCCCCCCGCTACCCTGCGGCCTGCACCCTCTGGGCGGGACTGGGATTGGCGAGGCTAAGACATCCGGGACTCGCGTTCGGGAATCTGATTCCAAATTTCCGCCCAATATAACTCCTCCTCCATCGTCCTTCTTCCCTCCCGCTTCCCCTTCCCCTTTCCCAATCCAAGGGCTGTCGTTCTTTCTTTCTTTCTTTCTTTCTCCTTTTCTCGCCCATCCTCTTTGCCCCCTTCCATGACCTACCCTTCTTTACTTCCTTGCTCAATCATATGAAGAGAGCCCCAGCAGCGCGGCTCGGCAGTATCCGCAAAATTGTCGGATATTTATATGAAGGGAGAAGCATAAAATTCTTGTTGTCGTAATTATTGTAGCTAATTATTCTAAATTATTCTTTTGACCCTGCAGTACGCGGCACTAAGATCCTGGTTTCTTTTCTTTTTCTTGAAGCTACGTGTTGTTTATCCCTGGAAGTGATTCTCCGCCTCGCACGTGCCTCTGCAGACCCTCTCCCGCTCCCCACCTCCTCGCCCCCTTCGCGAATCCGTTCCCCCTGCGCTCTTCGTTTATATACATGAAAGGCGTGTTTCAAGTTTGGCGTGGCGGGGCGTGGCGGTGCACGCCGAGTCACAGCTGCGGACGTTCCCATCCCAGGGGCCGCCCCCTCCGAAACTGGCCCCACGGCATGCAAGGACTACTTACCGAGCAGACCCCTCTCCTTTCCCAACCTTCTCCCCCCAGCCCCGAACCTTGATCCGTGATCGACACCCCCGGGCGCGCGGGCCGACCACGTCGAAGGCGTGCCGTGTAACGTCCCAGAGGCCGGAAAGCTATTTCCGAAATGAATCTTCCCCCTCCACAAAGTAGTCGAGCGAGACAAGACACGAATTTTGTTACGTATTGATTCTTTTCCCTTTATCGCTATCTCATCAAAATTGTATATGTTCATCGTAATATCAACTTAGAACATGCAACCCTCTCCTGGGCAAAAGTTGGACGAAGTGTAGCATTGCCAACCTGCTCATACTTAATAATAGCTCTGCTCCTTTTTTTTCCATGCGAAAGGTGAATTTTGACTTTTTGTTTTAGTTTACCGATGTATACCCACCTTGGTAATACAGACAAATTTGCGAATTCCGTCCTCGTCCGTCCTCGCTGTGCTGCCGTGCCTCTCCATTGCGCCACCCCCGCTAAGTACTAGCCAAAGTATCCCGGCGCCGCCGCCGCCGAGGCCGCCGCCGCCTTCCTCCAGTTAGTTCACAATAATGCTGCTCTCTGCGACTGCAATGCCGAAAGTAATAATCCGGTGGGACGAGACGAGACCAGAGGAGAGCCGCGCGCTGTGATCTCCGTCCTCTTCCCTTCCGCCTCGGTCGCGCGGTGCTCTCCTCAGCCTCAGACCGCAGCCGAGCCAA
>NW_026267138.1:2802717-2804977 GCF_000697945.3 Frankliniella occidentalis | reverse complement strand
GGCCTGCAGGCCTGCTGCGTATATAGCCGCGCTGCAGCCACCCTCGACAAAGCGCCGTATCGCGCGCGTCGTGTGGTGTGGTCGCTTTTAGGTCCCCCGGGCGAGTGTTGTGAAGTAGCTCGTTAGCGGGGTACCGGTTGGTGGGCGAGGAAGAGCGAGCGACAGACAGAGAGGAAGGGAGAGAGAGAGCGAGAGAGGGAGAGAGAGAGAGGTGGGGGGGATTTGACAGGCAGAAACCGTCCCTCGCTCCTCGCTCGGTTTCTGCAGGCCGGTGGACTCTGTCCTGCCCGCGGACAAGCGCTATTCACCGGGCAATCACGTTGGAGTGGGGAGAGAGGAAGAGAAAAGACGGAGGAAGGGGGTATGCGGAGGGGGGGGGGGCACGGCTCAAATCCACCGCAGCCACCTTTGCAGCCGTAGCCACCCTCCCTTGCCCCTCGGCCGTCGGCCCTTTGGAGCAGCCGGGCCCTGCACGACCACCTATACCGGCCCTACCGCCCCCGCACCCCCAGGGGCGCATTAAAGATGCGTCACTCGTCCGGCAGACGGCCGCCCGGCTCCTCCAGGGGCAGGGGGAGGTCATGCTGGGGCCAGGCAGCCGGCATCCGGATGGGGCCGGTGAGCCACAGCGGCGGAGGCCAGCTCCGCACGCCCGTCGACCCCCAGCAGTGCGTGGGGGCGAGGGTCATCCTTGGTGGGCACTTAAGGTTAAGGTCAGCGTCTGCGTGTAGTGTGTGGAACGGAATCGTTGGCACGAGCTTAAAATCGTTTCCGCGTGACGCGGTGTCCTGACCGAGGTCCTGGCAGACAAACGATACCACGCGGCAAGTGTCTGGCGTCTTTTTATTTTCCTCTGTTTCGCTTCTGCGGTTTATGTAAGCACGCCTTTGCGCCCTCGTAATGTAAAGCAGTTTTGCTGCTCGCTGCAGATTCCGAGTCGCAAAGGAGATGAGGCGGTGCATGACACGCCCCGCCCCAGCCCGCCGCACCCCCGGCACTGGCTGTTGCCATGAGGAGGAATCGGCCAGACCCTCCGACCTAAAGACTCCAAACACGGGATTCTGCATAATCCCGGAGGGAAGTTGGTGGAGATTATGCGGGGTGGAACATTTTTTCCCCCGCCCTTCTCTCTCTCTCCCTGCACTCCTGCCGCGGCCGGTCTCCCTTCTCGTCGTGTTCCTCGAAAGGATCTGCCCAGCGAGACAAAATCTCATTCTTTAAGATCCGCGCCGCGTGGAGAAAAGTTGGCATAATAATGGAAGGGCCAGGAGGCGGCAGATATCGTCGATATTACTAAGGGGAGGCGCGCCGCTCGGACGCACTCGCGGAGGTACAGAGAGGAAGGAAAAGTATCGAGGGCTGCTAATTAATATCGAAATGATTTATTTTATAAGTTTGGACACGGGCCAAGTTCCTGCTATACGAAACCAAAAACGAACTTCTAAACTAAAGCCCCAGTGTATCAAAACAAAAACTCCCAATGTTGGGGGTATGCCTACTTACTTCCATACTCTGCGTAAAGCACCTCCATGCGGCCCCTGGAATGGAATATACTGTATGCAGAAACCCGCAACACTGGAGTGCTTGCTGCGATACACGAAGTACGAGGCTACTTTACCGAAAACGGGGTTTTTCGTGGAAACAAAGAAATCAGCGTGTTACAAAATTTTGTAAAGAGGCTACTGTCAAATCTTCCAATTAGTTGAACGCAACTGTAATGGTATTTTTCGGGTGTATAGCCGACAATAGCATAGAAATATGCGTTGCGACTTGATGCCCCACGACATTATGAATGCAAGGTGCACCTGAAGTTTTTAAAAGCCTCCCGCTCTCGTAAGCGCAAGGGTGATGGATCATCCAGTGAGTCGGTCCGTCATTCGCCATCACGTAGTTGCCAAAGTTCAGCCTCAGCAGGCCCTCATGGCGCCTACTAGGTAGGCAACATCTGGCCTGCAGCGCATGTGTGTACTGCGGGGAGGCCTACCCTGCGTCCCGCAGGCGCTGAGCTCCCGTAGTTACCTAATGAATCTGAGGAAAACGGGCCTACCTTCTAGACGATCCCTACCACTATGGTGGTGTATCGTAGAAGTGCACGGAAAAAAATAATTAGTTGTCGTAATCAGAAGTTGATTACTACGACCAGAAATTCTAGTAGCTTGTGGGACGATCGACTTTCTGATTGTAAGAACCAAACTGCTTCGTAGTCACTACTTAGTTGCAAAAAGCGGAAAGTTGATTCTGAGGATCAGAAATACGGTCG
>NW_026267138.1:2796762-2802667 GCF_000697945.3 Frankliniella occidentalis | reverse complement strand
CTCTCTCTCTCTGTCCTCGCTGGACAGAGGTCGGGGTGCTGCTGGTGCGCCGAAGGGACGCCACCACCGCCTGTTGCCGGCCCCGGATCAAATCGGAAGGGGAAATGGTATTTTCTTATCTCCTGTGTTTTTCTCTCCGGGCGCCAAAGCAGCAGGCCTCTCTTTGTGCCGCGCTGTTCCCTTGTTCTTGAGTCGGTCTGTGTGCGCTGCAACTGTACTGCTGCTTTTCGCTTTTGTTTCTTTTTGTCATCGTGAGAATGTCTCCCTTCCCCCCTCTCCTCTGATCCCCCTACCCTTGAATCCCTGAACCTCGCTCTGCCTGTATCCTCCTCAGGTGTAGTTGCCATTGAGGCGTGCCTGCCGGCCAGTGGGTACATGCAGTATTTTTATCCCCGAATCCCTGCCATACAAAGTAACGTGGCAAACACCACTACTGCTCAGCTATTCTGCGAAATAAATCTTGCTCTTTGAACGTCTTTTCCCCTCCTTTCTATATTCTCTGTCTTTCTCTGTATCTCTCTCTCTCTGTCTATATCTCTCCCACGCACTCACACTCACACACAGACACTGACACTCCGCTTGTCCTTCTTTCGAGATTCCCCCCTCCCCCCCAACTAGCCCACCTCTATATTTTTTTCAACTCGACAACGGGCACACGAGTCCCGTGCGGAGAAACAAGGTCATCTGAGAAAAGTTTGTGGCACTCGTTGGCCTGGTTCGGACATAGCCGCGCCATAAGAAAGCGGAAGGGCTGCCGGCTGCCGGGGCCGGGCGTGGCGGGCGAGCTTCAAGGTGGAACCGAGTTAAACCCTTGTCTGGGGCGCACGGTCCAGGGCACAGTTCGGCTACTGCTTGGCTACTTCTGTGGGCCGCCGGCTGCCTATGTTTTCCATTCCCTCGTTGAGACTTCTTGCAGTGCATCGCCGACGTGCCATACTTCTTCAGCGTCCTGGGGAGGACCGGTGGAGGTGCGCCACTCAGACACGTAACACACCTCTTTACGTCACCGCGGAGATAAAGTACCAGCCCACCCCTCGGCGGGAACACCGAAAAACGAAAGTACAGTCTTTAGACCAGAGGGAAACATAGACGATATGGCTTCAGATCTGCACGATTTTTGCTTGCGTCATCAACTTAATTTATTACAGTCCTTGCATTTCACATACGGAAAGACCTTTGTAAGTAATCATTACAGTATCACAGAAAGAGTGTCAGTTTTCTATTTGTCTCGCATAACAAACGCGCCCTGCGGCGTATAGGCTCGAGCAGCTGCTCTTTTCCGAGGGTAGTTGGCATGGCATGCATCGGATCGGATTGCAGAGCGGCAGCGCGCCGGGCGGGCGCTTGACGTTTCACTGCTCGTGGATAACGTCCGTCACTCCGATTGACGGGGGCTGCGTTCGGGCGCGAACAGAGGCGGGGCGCTCTCCCGGACGCGGCCCCCGCCCGATGCGCTGTTTGGCAGGGGGGGGGGGTTTAACGAGGGGTAAAGTAGGGGCGGCAGGGTACCGCACCGCCCGGGAAGGAATCGGTGAGGTGGATGATGAGGCGTAATTGCGAGGGGAAAGGGGGGAGGGGAGGGGTGTCTTGGAGGTGAGGCGGTCGGACGGACGGACATGCCGGCTCCAACTATCTTGCTGGCAAGTGTAAAGCCCCTGGCTGGGGTTGCCGAGAGCCCCCGTTGGGCAATGCGCGCTTCGCACGCGGCCGCGCCCACCAGCGACCCGCTCGGGTGGCGTCCGGAGTGGGGGGCGAGGCCCGGCTGGCCTCTTAGTAGAGGAGCTCCTCTCCTGCAGCCGAGCGCTCACAAAAGAAAGTTGCGCCGAAGGACCTTGCGGGCGTGTGTGTAGGTGTGTGTCTGTGTGACTGAGAGGAGTCCCCCGGGGCGAGCGCTGCTTAAATTAGATCACAGATGGAGCTTGCTAACACTAGTCCAATTGAGTCTGTCGCGGCCCAGCGGCCCGTCCCCGGCCGCGCTCTGGCCTAGCCTCAGCCGCACAAGGCTCGGCCCGGGCGGGTCTGGAGGGCACCGCGGTCTTATCTGCGGTAGACAACACGTCCGCGCCGCTTGGCGCTCAGCAGTGGGGCAGTATCCGCAGCGCGGCGCCGGCGAGGAGCAGCAGCATCGTGGCGCCGGCCGCCGCCGCGGCGCTCGTGTGCCCGGCCGACACGCTGCCCGTCCTGAAGGGGCACATGTAGGCGAGCGGGCCGGTGCAGGCCGCGTAGCTGACTGCATGCGCCAGGTAGTTCTGCTCGAACACTCCGGTGAACAGCGGCGCGAGCGGACCTGCGACCGGAAAACGGAAACAAGTGCCAGGAGTGCGCACGCCGCGAGTGCTTTCCCCGCTCCTTTATGTTTCTTTTATTCCCCGTACCTGTTGCGTACACCACGATGTCCTCTCCGCCGTGCGCCGCGTCCTTGAGGAACGTGGGCGCAAAGTGGCGGTGGTACACGCTGTCGGGGTCCCCGCGGATGGAGGGGATGGCGCCTGGCCCCGTGGCGTAGGTCAGCGTCTGGTACTTGTTCTCCTCGTCAGCGTAGCCTGCCAACACGAACACGCCGGAGGTTGGTGGGGCGGTGGGTGGCCCAGCGAGGCGGGCGAGAGCAACGTGGTCGTGTCGTCGTACCCAGGATGTCGTTGCCGCGGGCGGGGTAGCCGTTGATGGTGAAGCCGTGGGAGTGGTCGGCCCCCACCACGATCAGGGTCTCGGACAGGTCCACGATGCGCAGCGCCACCTCGACGGCGGCCTCCAGCTGCAGGGTCTCCTCCAGCGCGAGGTGCGCCATGTTGGCGTGGTGCGCCTGGTCGATGCGCCCGCCCTCCACCTGCGGGAGGGAGAGCAGCTCGTGTACGACTGGGTGCCGTTGTCGCCGGCCTCAGCGCCACCTCGCTGCCCCACCCACCATGAGCATGAAGCCGTCGGGGCCCTTGCTGAGCATCTGGATGGCGCGCAGCGTCATGTCGGCCAGCGACGGCGGCGAGTAGTCCGTCACGTTGGTCTCGAGCGCGTACGGCATGTGGCCCGGGCTGAAGAGGCCCAGCAGGTAGTCGGCCTCGTTGACGTTGACGTCGAGCAGCTGCTCGCGGGTGCGCACGAACTGGGCGCGCTCCTTGCCGCCACGCCACGCGGCCACCAGGTCGCGGCCGTCGGCCCGCTCGCACGAGTCGTCCCAGGTGGCGTTGTAGTCCTGCACCTGGCCGAACTGCTTGAGGCCGCCGCCCAGGATGACGCGGAAGTTGCTGCCGGGCTGCGAAAGGCACTGATGAGTACTTTGTTTATGGCTGTCTCTAACGACCCGGCCAGCCGCACTCGTGACGTTACCTGGGACTCGACGAGCTGGCGGGCGATGTCGTCGACGCAGTCCCGCTGGTCGTCGGGCACCTTGGTGTCGCACTCCCAGTCGCGGTGGTTGATGTGCGCGTACAGCGCGGCCGGCGTGGCGTGCGTGACGCGCGTCGTGGTGACGAAGCCCGTGTGCTTGCCCGCCATCTGCGCCCACCCCATGATGGAGCCCAGTCGGCGGTGGTGGTCCTGCTCCAGGTCGCAGCGGCCCAGGCGCGCGCGCGCCTCCAGCCCCAGCATGTAGTAGCGGCTCTTCACGCCGCTGAACATGGCCGTGGCGGTGCCCGCCGAGTCCGGCACCTGCTTGTCCACGTTGTACGTCTACGACAAACACAAAACACCGTTAAACGCCGAAGTTTTTTTTAGCGAGCGATTTTTTGAATGCCACGCGCCTTTATAATTGCAGCTCTCCTCCCTCCTCCTCCCGCACCGCCACCCTCGCGGCGTCCTGGCGACGCACTTAGCCGCGTAATGACCCCTTTAAAACGCCCCCGACCCTCCTCCCGGTGGCCCTCACTGCTTGAGTTGTGCCACTGTCGCCTTCCCAAGGGCGTTCCACCTTGACCCTGACCCGGGCGGGGCCCTGCCCAGGACCCTGCTGGGGGCCCGCTGCTTTGACCGGCCCTTAGTTCCCTGGTCCACTTACACGAGGGCCTCGCCAGGCGGGCCCCGCACAAAGCCGTCCACGTGTTACGTAGCACCGCCCACCTTGAAGAGTCCCAGGCTGGGGAAGCGCTCCCAGGCCAGGGTGGCGCCCTCCGGCCCGACGCGGCCCTGGCGCTGGCCCTTGTAGATGCGCGCGGCCGTCGTGGTGGACACGCCCATGCCGTCGCCCACGAACACGATGACGTTCTTGGCGACGCGCCGCGCCTCGTCCGGGTTGGCGGCCTGCACGCGGTGCAGGGTGCGCGTCAGCGCCTCCAGCCCCTGCCGCCGCCAGAACGCGGCGCTCTCTGCAACAAAAGAGTGTCAACGGGGTTGCGCTTGGAGGCCCTCACTCGTGTTTCGACTGTACCACACGCAGGCGGGTTGCCTATCGTCCCTGACGGCAGTAGATCGTGCGGTACAGTCTACCTAAGCTGTAGGATGCGGCCCATGCGTGAAGTTCAACACACCTTCGTCCGAGTCGTAGGGCACCATGGCGGTGCCCGTAGAGGCGACGAGGACGACGACCGCGACCCCGAAGGCCAGGAGCCAGCGCGAGAGGGGCGTCATCGTCGGGGCGCTGGTGGTGACGGACGCGTCGGCCTGGAACTGGAGGGGCTTGGCTGAGAGCCGAGTGAGGCTGTGCTCCGCCCCGTCCGCACTCACTACCATTTAGCTGAACTTCCCTCCCCTCTCCCCTCCCCGCCCCCTCGTCTCTTATCAAACCGACACACCTCCATGCCCATGCCCACGACGTGTGCCACTTGTGACAGGTCCGATACCTCCGCCCTCGCCCGGTTCAGTTGCACCACGACCACCGCCGTCGCTGCTGCGGCGGGCGGGGCGCTGCTGCAGACGGACTGTTTGCACAATTCTGCCTCCTCTCTTCCCTCTCCTCCCCTTTTCTTTCGAAACGGAAAGCCTCAGCTGTTTAGTCTCGGGAAGATTAAATGAAGAAGAGAGGCGATAAACCGGGAGAGAGAGAGGGAGGGAGAGAGGGGGATGGAGGTGGATGATAAATGGTCGGGGACAGGGAGAGACAAAAAGTGAGAGAGAAAGCAGTGACGGAGATCGTGTGGGACAGAGCGCAAGAGAGATCCGGATTAGCTCTGCAGGAGGCTGTCCCACCGTTCTTTCCTCTCTTCACTGCGTTGCAGGGGGGTTTTCTACGCGCGTTCCAGATCCTCCCGTACACCCTGTCCCTCCCTCCCTCGCCTCTCTTTCGTACACTTCAAACCCCCCTCCCGCCGCCCTGCCTTTGCCATCTCGTTTTACCTCAGAGCGAGTGGCAACGTAAACTCATCGGAAGCCACTGTTTGCAGAGCGGCTTTACGTCTCCTGGAAATGACGTCATCTGCGCTGCTCATTGGTCCAGGGGACGCGCAGCGGAGCGAGCGAGCCTGGTGAAGTGGGGAGCGGGGAGAGGGAGGCGAAGGGGTTGCACCTGGGGGCCCAAATAAGCGTGTACTGTGGCAGGTACCGGACACCGCGCCTCTGCTGGGGGCTGGTGGGGTGCTCGGGGTGGTGCGGGAGAAGTATTCCGCACCCGTGCGTCCGACTTTCTCGGTAGTAGAATAGAGCCTGTCGGGTTGACCTGGGTGGACCTCTCGGGTACAGCGTCTGGCCTGGTCGGGTACCTGTCTAGGTATCCCCCCCGCACCTGCGCCAACGTCCCAGCGGGGTATGGGTTTGAAATGCTGCCGGCGCTCCAGGTGGCAGGCGCCGTATGTATATGGATTGGGGTCCAGCCGTGCCCGGCCTTGTCGTGCCCTGTCTGCCGTGTTCTGCCGTGCCTTGCAGTGCACTGCCCGACCCAACCCTTGGCCCTTACACACCTTTCACGTGCACCGCACCAGACAGACGCGCGGACAAACAGACAGCGTCTGCCGTAGGCGGATAATCACCGGGCAAAGCG
>NW_026267138.1:2789770-2792547 GCF_000697945.3 Frankliniella occidentalis | reverse complement strand
GCAAGGAGAAACTGGTTGGGCGCCGACCGGAGTCGAACCTCCGCTCACTATCCAGCCGCCAGGCACGGAGACCACTGCGCCACAGCGGCGACTAGGAGGGGGGAGGTGGAACGCGCCACTTCGGCAAATCTGGCTTCTGAGAGGCGGGTTGATCGTGATGATCGACTCAGTTCGGTTTTAGCAACCAACTTCTCTGTGCAAGCTGACTTAGTTGTAGGAATCAGCCATGGTCTACCAAGCGAGTTGTACTAGGACGAGCTACTCAACTGTTAGTCAGAATCAACATGCCTGATACAAGCAACCAAGTTGCACTCAACGAAGCGGTTCTGGTCGCTACGGCAAACCCTTTTTTTCCGTGTGGGTGTATCGTGTCTATTATTTATTATTTCTTTACCACCAATTACCCCTCCACCCCTCTAACACGGTCTTTTAAAATGTTACCAAAACGTTCGGGAGTCGCCTCTAAAACTAACGTTGCGGTAGTATATCGCTTACCTGTCTGTACTACGTCGGGCTGGACGACAGAACGACGGTAGTTTTCTTTGCAGAGCACCAACCGACCACCCTCCTCGTCGGGCGGGCTGGGGCGGGGCGCGCGCAGGGGGGACGCCCGTCGAGCTGACGGATCACTCTTTTGCCGGGACTTTGCTGCGAGCGCGTGGATATCGTGGAGACGGAGGGGGCGCGCCGTGCAGATCCGCGCTGCGGGGCGTGGCGTGGCGTGGCGCGGCCGGAGCGTGGCGGCAGCGGTCCCCTTGACCACTCGCCAAACAATGATGATACAGGGCTCAGCCGAGATGGTCCAGCCCTCCCTCTGTGTGTGTGTGTGTCCGGCCGTCTGTCTGTCTGTCGTGAGCGGCGGACGAACGGACAGGAATAGAAGACGTGTCTGGGCGGGAGGGCTCCTGCCCAGTCCGACCCCGAGGGTCTCGCCGGCCGCTGCTTGCTGCGCTGTCCAGCGCTGTGCAAGGGCCTAGCCTCGCACGCACGGGAACACTCGTGATAAGCTCGCTCACAATGCTGCATGGGAGGGATGGACTCCACATTTCCAAATGAAGAATTCAATAGTTTCTCTCAGTAGTCATTCGGTTTGGTTTGACTCGCGTGCGCTCGCGTGTGTTCGTGGCGGGCGCGTGGCGGCGGGCCGCGGCCCGGCTAGTGTAAGTGTGGCCGGACCGACTGCTCGCGCCCAGCGCCGCTGGAAGACGACGAGCGACGCAATTAAAAAGTTTGATTGCGCGGAACGGAATCACTCCGAGCCACCCCTCCCTGCCCTGCCCAGCTGGACCGCCTCACCCCTCACCCTCACCTGGCCCCGAATTTCGGGAGAGAGGTGCAAAATAAAGGACGTGGTTTTGCGAGCTGCTGTTCTCTTCCTGGCGGCACTCTACTTATTCGCACCGCCCCCCTCCCCACGTCGCGCGCGCGCTGCCCGACAGAAAGTTAAAAGCGCATCCCGAATGCGGACGGGGTTGTGCGAGTTCTGACCTCCCCTGCTTTTCAATTTCCCAACGGTGGCCATTAAAATGTACTTTTGTGCTCATCACGCTCGGGTTTATAACAACAAAACCCACGCGCTGGACATTTTGTTTTGGTCGTTGCGCGTCGTCCACCCCCCGCACGCTGTTTTCCTCGTATGGCCGTGTCCCCTCTCGGACGGGCAGCCGCGGGGTCCTGGTCGGGCCCGTCATTAAAATGCATTGAATTCAATAGTGAACGCCGCCTCCTCGCTCCGCGCAAATCCTGCCCAAAACCACCACGCCGCCGCCCCCTCCGTTTTTTTCCCTATCGTCCATTCGCTTTTTAGGACGTTTGCTTCAAAAACAGTGGGATTCCCGCTTCTAAGGCGGCCAAGGCGCTGCTGACGAGCACCAGTCAGCATCAGCTTGACGCGCGCGCTGACTTCACCGCCGCCAGCAGAAGCGAAACGCGTCTCCTACGCCAGCAGCGCTCAGCTCACGCTGGCGCAGCAGCAGCGGGAGTAGCTGCCGCTGCTACTGGCGTTTGAACCTGCTGGAAACTTTCGCTGGATAAGCCCAAAGACGCGGCCGGCCGCTCAAAGGGATCAAAGGCGCCAGCCCCCGCCGCACAATGCTAACCTAATGTCAATAATTAACGAGTGTCCCTCCTTCCCTCCCCCTCCAGGGCGCGGCTCCTGGGCGGCTCCGCTGGCCAGTAAAGGACCTCTCCGTGAGTGCGCCCCGAGGTGGGGATAATCAAGTGAGGCCAAAGTGGTGCGCCGCACAAGACGCGCGCTCGCCTCGCTGTGTGGGGAGGGAGTGGTGTCGGGCGAGGATTAAGGGGAAAGGGGGATGGAGGGGGGCTCGTCGTCTACAGGGAGCAGCCTGGCAGATGGGCAATTTACTGTACAAAAACCCCCTGTATGAACGCAACTCATTACAGTGCATATAGCCCCCTCCATACCTGCCAGCTGCACCATAATACGCGGGCCTCTGTGATGTGCCGAGAGGGCGTATAGCACAAAGCAAAACAAAGCAAATGGGTTTTAACAGTCTGAAAGAACGCTAAATTTTGTCTGACAGAAAAGACTGCTAATACTCTTTGCCAAAGTTCCCGAGGCATTTGGAGTACCGCACTGGGCTTCTACGGTCCTCGCCGTACTCAATGCATGTTATGAATCCAAGTATTTTCGATTTTCCACCACTTCTCCTGTTCTTCGAACCGAACCGTTATACAACGTTTTGTGCTCGCTCGGTTGTTGCTCTCGCAGCGGCATGGTATATGTAGTGCCCTCCAGCGCAGGAGAGGATGCAGAG
>NW_026267138.1:2787682-2788977 GCF_000697945.3 Frankliniella occidentalis | reverse complement strand
CCCTCCCTCCCTCCCTCCCTTCCCTTCCCGCTCTCCGCCGCGCGTCTTAAACTTTGAGGGGCTGCTTGCTGCGGCGAATCAACCCGACAAAGACTTGCGGTGGGGCTGGCGCGGGCCGGCCCGGGGCCTGTTGAACACACGGGTGCTTGTAAGTCCTCCCCGTAAGTTGCTGCGGACGGGGCAGGATTAGACTGAAACTTGCCTAAAGCTCGTTCTCGCCCGGCCCCGGCGGCGGCGGTGGCGGCCTGGCGGCCTGGAGGCCCCAGTCCCGGCCCTGCCCCGTAACGCCGCCGTGATAGGGAAGGCCATTAGAGCGACGCTGACGAGACGCGAGGCGGGCGCCACGGCGCCACATCCGTGCAGCGAGAGGAGGTGATTCTCCGCATTCTCCTCCAATAGCAGCGTTTGCTCGCTGCTCGCCCTAGGCTGCATATTTGTGGGCAGAACGCGCAAATATATTTGTGCACAGAGGGTAACACCATCCCTGTGACCTCCGAGCCCTCCACCTTCCTCCGGCTCCGCTCTATCTCTCACTATCTCACCCCCCCTCCCCACTCCCTCATGCAGTGCGCTGCCGCCCCGCCGGTGGCACTGTGCCCCCGCTACAATCAATAAGGCCCACTTACTCTTGGTCCGCATTACCTCGCGCGGGCTCAGCAGGCCTGCTGCTTTTATTTTCACTTGATTTTTATTTGTTTCTTTCTTCCTTTTCGCTTTTCCTTTCACGGCGCGCGCGCGGTACTCCTCTCTCTGTCGACTGTGAATAATGAAGGGAGCTGCAGAGGAGGAGGACCTCCTCCTCCCGCTCCTCCCTTCCTCCATACCTCCTCTTCCTCCTCCTCCACCTCCTCCACTTTCTCCTCCTCCACCACCTCCACTTCCTCCACTTTCTCCACTTTCTCCACCCTCTTCAACTCCTCTTCTTCCTCCTCCTCCTCAGCCACCACCCAACCACAACACCACACACGTACCACATTACTACACCACCCAACCCACCACATAATCATTTAACAGCTCAAACACCCACTACCCAATCACCACCCAACCACTTCCCACCCACCCAAAGTAACCATCCTGACGGTCATCACAAAACCAGCCGCACGATCACCCAATCTCGTAATCACCCAACCTCCCTATACGACCACCATACCACCACCATGCCCAGTGTGACTGGAAATAATGCCCCTGCTCGGCCGGCCCGGCCTGCAGGCCTGCTGCGTATATAGCCGCGCTGCAGCCACCCTCGACAAAGCGCCGTATCGCGCGCGTCGTGTGGTGTGGTCGCTTTTAGGTCC
>NW_026267138.1:2777780-2781157 GCF_000697945.3 Frankliniella occidentalis | reverse complement strand
GGGGGGCGTGTCAGCTGTCGACCGTCTGCCTGGCTGTTGGGCATTCCTGACACGCGGGCCAATGGCCCCCGAAAAGTTAAACCTGACGATCAAAAAGATGCCGAGTAGCTGAAAGATGCCACTCTCCCCATCTCGCTGTATCAAGAAAAGTCTCATCGCTTTCGGGAGATTGAACTGTGTATCGAGAGTATAATCCTGGAAACTAACTTCAGGCATTTGACGACTATTTTGGGTGTTGTGCGTCCCCCTTATCTTTTGCGTTTCGCGTCTTGTTTTCTACGTTTCCCGTAACTGGGAATGACTGCTTGTTTGTTTCTGCCCCCCTCTCTTTCTCTCTCCCTCCCCCTTCTCTTTTCGAACACACCTGTTCTTCGCGCGACAAAAGCGCACGGCCGGTGGTGATGCACGAGGCTCTTGTTCGCATTCGCTGGCGCCCCATTCGCTCCCGAAAGTCGTGAACGCCCTGCACGGCCTGTAATCGGGCGCACGACCCGCGGGCCTGACGCGGCCGCGCTGACTGGCGGTGTAAAAAAAAGTATGACGAAGTACACTGCCGAGGAGGGAGGGGAAAAAAAAGAAGAGGGGGAAGGGGCATTTTTCTCTGACTCACCGCGTCGTCCACCTGGTGCGGGGACGAGGGTTGGAAGGGTGGGGGTTGCTGGAAATTGAGCCGAGGGCATTAACGTCGAGAGAGGTTGGGGGACGGGGGCAGTGACACCCCCGCAAGGTGTCGCCTTAATTGGCTTATTCACAAATAACCTGCCGGAAGGCAAATCTCCTTACCCCGTCGACGAAAAAGGAGAAGAGTGTTGGAAGAAAAAGAAAAGACCGGAAACTGGCAGGCGGGGCCGACCGACCCGGGGGGAAAAGAGCCCGGTGCTGTGCTGGGGAGCGTAGGAGAGCCGGATCGTCGTGTCCCCGAATCATGCTGCAGGAAGAGATAGAGCGGGTGTGAGGGAGACAGGCGAAAATTACCAGAAGGGGAAAAATTTGGGTTGAGGGACATGACTGAGGCAGAGAGGGGGAAGGGGGGGGGGGCGAGCGTAGTCGAGGAGTTTCCCTGTTTTACGAGCGTAGCCACCTGCCCGTGGCATTATAAGACAGCGCTTCACCGTCCCGAGCTAGACAGTCCTGCTCCAAGATGGCCTTCAAGACTGTTCTAGCGGCACTGGCCGTGAGTAATTTTGACTTTATTCAATGCGCGCAGCGCACACACGGTCTAATACCGAAATAATTCATGTCCTATTGCAGTTTTTTTAAAAACTTACTTCACTTTTCCGCGCGAGTCTATAAAGTTATCCTGAGTTCCAATCAGTACTCGCATTTGCTATTAATTCCGCTCCTCTGCCTGTGGCCGGCCTGGCCCGGCCCGCCTCTCATCAGCGCGCTGTGGTTTGCGGCCTGCCGCGCCCACCACGGTCCGCTGGTTGGTTGGGCCGGTGCCGTGGTGTCACGCACCACAGCCGAAGTTGGTTGTTCAGCGGTAACTCAAATTTGCTCTTTTGTTGCTTTGCAGGTTGCGATCTTCGCCGGGCTGGCGGCTGCCGAGCCCGCTAAACCTAATACGTGAGTTGTGATTGATGCGTGAGGTTTTCTAACTTCTCCTAATTGAGTTCATGTGTCGTCATATTGATTAACACACTGTGTTCAACTGCTCAACACTTTTAAGTGTGCAACTGCAAGTTGAATACTTGCAAGTGTGCAACTCGGTAGGTGTGCATTTGCAAGTGTGCAACTTGGTAGGTGTGCACTTGCAAGTGTGCAACTCCTCGGTTGAGCACTTCCTACACATTAATCGTCCAATCTAAGCAAGTGTTCAAATAAGGAGTTGCACACCTCCTGAGTTGAACACTTGCAAGTGTACGATTACAAAGTTGCACACTCGCAAGTATTCAACTTGCAGTTGCACACTTACAAGTGTTGAGCAGTTGAACACTTAGTTTATCAGTGCATGCAGAAACTGGTCACATTGGTTTAATCATGCTGTCACATTCGTTTCAACTTGACTCATAGCCGGGCCAGGATTAGAAATTCTTAAGTCACATGAAAAATAATGTGACATTAACATTTACAAGAATATGACTTTTTTCACATATGAAGGAATGTGACGTGAACGTGGGGTGAACGTGACGTGACTCGAATTGGATTGTCTTTTCGTTACATCTTAATTTCCTTACTTAAGGGTCCTGCGCAATATCTCCCGTACCGAATAATTCTCTCTCGGGTCCTGATCAGTGACACACGAACGAACCAGATCTGCAGATGGCATGCCATCTGCCTCTATGACCGTGATTAAGCATTACTGTTATTCTTCGATCATATTATCATCTTTCAGTGGAATTCAATCCTACGACGTCATTGACGGCAAGAATCACCTGCTTCGTGCTCGTCGTGAGCCTTATACCGTTCGTGTCAGTTCGCTCGGTGGTTCGCACGGCGCTAAATCCCAGATCGAGGCCTCTCTTGTCCGTCCTAAAAGGTAAATTATTATTTTCTTCACTGGGTGTTCCATAGGCCCCGTACTAATTTTGTGGTTATTCTATTGCTAATTCAACCTTGTGGGTTGGTTGCCCTTCCCCGCTTGCCTACAATGCATGCGGTAATAAGCCAAAATATTACGGGGCCTATTCGGTACACTGTAATATGCTTATGCTTTGAAACATTACGAACAATTCCCATTCTTTGTATTGCAAAGAGATTTTTTTCACTGCAAATCATTTGTTTGTAACGCCAGGAAGGTTCTTACGAACAATCGAACCATTTGTTCGTAAGCTTACAAAGAATTAGTTCGTAATAAACGCTTCAAAATCCTTCGTGAGCTAACGAGGGTTTTGGTTTGCATTACGAACCTGTTCGTAAGAAATTTACTGTTTAGTCTGTCTTTATGTTTTCATACGTATGTATACTGGAAATCCAATGACACAGATGCTTTGTAACTACGAAGCCTTTACATTTGCAATTACCCAGATATGCTTCACAGCAAATTGTAAAGCATTGCTTCGCAATTGCAAATTAGGCTTTGTAAAGTGCAAAGTAATGCTTCTTAGTTACAGAGCATCCGAATACCTCGCAATTCGCAAAGCGTCTGTTTGGTAAACGTGCACAGCTCAGCGGTTCATCACCGTGCTTAGGCATGCAGATTTACAGTGGGCTCCGCACACTATCTACTATCTATTGACTCCTTGAGTCTGACCTGACATCCGACGCCGCGCATTTTCACGTCCGCCGACTTGCTTTCCGTCCCCTAAGGTTCTTCGGTCTTCACCGCCGCCCCAAGGTGATCGTGCTCCACAGCCAGCCCTCGTACGTGCAGCCACCTCCCCAGGTGGTGTACATCCGCAAGCACCACCGCAAGCACCACCACCACCACCACCACC
>NW_026267138.1:2774264-2777730 GCF_000697945.3 Frankliniella occidentalis | reverse complement strand
TCGCCGGGCTGGCGGCTGCCGAGCCCGCTAAACCTAATACGTGAGTTGTGATTGATGCGTGAGGTTTTCTAACTTCTCCTAATTGAGTTCATGTGTCGTCATATTGATTAACACACTGTGTTCAACTGCTCAACACTTTTAAGTGTGCAACTGCAAGTTGAATACTTGCAAGTGTGCAACTCGGTAGGTGTGCATTTGCAAGTGTGCAACTTGGTAGGTGTGCACTTGCAAGTGTGCAACTCCTCGGTTGAGCACTTCCTACACATTAATCGTCCAATCTAAGCAAGTGTTCAAATAAGGAGTTGCACACCTCCTGAGTTGAACACTTGCAAGTGTACGATTACAAAGTTGCACACTCGCAAGTATTCAACTTGCAGTTGCACACTTACAAGTGTTGAGCAGTTGAACACTTAGTTTATCAGTGCATGCAGAAACTGGTCACATTGGTTTAATCATGCTGTCACATTCGTTTCAACTTGACTCATAGCCGGGCCAGGATTAGAAATTCTTAAGTCACATGAAAAATAATGTGACATTAACATTTACAAGAATATGACTTTTTTCACATATGAAGGAATGTGACGTGAACGTGGGGTGAACGTGACGTGACTCGAATTGGATTGTCTTTTCGTTACATCTTAATTTCCTTACTTAAGGGTCCTGCGCAATATCTCCCGTACCGAATAATTCTCTCTCGGGTCCTGATCAGTGACACACGAACGAACCAGATCTGCAGATGGCATGCCATCTGCCTCTATGACCGTGATTAAGCATTACTGTTATTCTTCGATCATATTATCATCTTTCAGTGGAATTCAATCCTACGACGTCATTGACGGCAAGAATCACCTAATTCGTGCTCGTCGTGAGCCTTATACCGTTCGTGTCAGTTCGCTCGGTGGTTCGCACGGCGCTAAATCCCAGATCGAGGCCTCTCTTGTCCGTCCTAAAAGGTAAAGTATTATTTTCTTCACTGGGTGTTCTATAGGCCCCGTACTAATTTTGTGGTTATTCTATTGCTAATTCAACCTTGTGGGTTGGTTGCCCTTCCCCGCTTGCCTACAATGCATGCGGTAATAAGCCAAAATATTATGGAGCCTATTCGGTACACTGTAATATGCTTATGCTTTGAAACATTACGAACAATTCCCATTCTTTGTATTGCAAAGAGATTTTTTTCACTGCAAATCATTTGTTTGTAACGCCAGGAAGGTTCTTACGAACAATCGAACCATTTGTTCGTAAGCTTACAAAGAATTAGTTCGTAATAAACGCTTCAAAATCCTTCGTGAGCTAACGAGGGTTTTGGTTTGCATTACGAACCTGTTCGTAAGAAATTTACTGTTTAGTCTGTCTTTATGTTTTCATACGTATGTATACTGGAAATCCAATGACACAGATGCTTTGTAACTACGAAGCCTTTACATTTGCAATTACCCAGATATGCTTCACAGCAAATTGTAAAGCATTGCTTCGCAATTGCAAATTAGGCTTTGTAAAGTGCAAAGTAATGCTTCTTAGTTACAGAGCATCCGAATACCTCGCAATTCGCAAAGCGTCTGTTTGGTAAACGTGCACAGCTCAGCGGTTCATCACCGTGCTTAGGCATGCAGATTTACAGTGGGCTCCGCACACTATCTACTATCTATTGACTCCTTGAGTCTGACCTGACATCCGACGCCGCGCATTTTCACGTCCGCCGACTTGCTTTCCGTCCCCTAAGGTTCTTCGGTCTTCACCGCCGCCCCAAGGTGATCGTGCTCCACAGCCAGCCCTCGTACGTGCAGCCACCTCCCCAGGTGGTGTACATCCGCAAGCACCACCGCAAGCACCACCACCACCACCACCACCACCGTCCTGGCCTCACAGTGCACCTCGGCTGAGCGATGGTTATGACGAATAAATGCACGTTATTCTGCCCCGCGCGTTATTTTTCGGCTCTTTTTTTCTTTATCCCCCCTCATCCCCCGTAGAAGCGTACGCAAGCAAGCAAGCCAGGGGACCCCAATCAGGTCTTTTGGTCAGAAAGGCCGACTCGGCGCGCTGTCCCGTGCCGCCCGCCCGCGCAGCTCCCGCTTTCGGCCCGGCCCGGAGATGAAAGCCGTGGACTTCCAATATTTATGCTCACGGCGGCCTCTCCATCTTCTTGTGCCTTTTACCCGTCGGCGCCGCGTCGCCGCGGTAAACGGAATGCAATATTATCGTTGGTCCCGAAACGGGACGGGACGGGACTGCGGTGCGTAATCGTAGCGGAAGCATGTGAGCAGCCACACTGTTGGAAAACGCTGCTGGGCTTTACTACTACCAATCGAGTAGGACTGCCCTCCATTACTATAAGTACGAGTGTCTTAATGCATTCTGTGACGTAATCTTTGTCCTACTGCTACAAGACTCGTACACTTCTCAATATTTTTCAGTATTCATTCCCACTCTTATTTTCTCCATTTTCTATCTCTCCCTGTCTGCCTCCCCCTCTTTTTCCTTCCCTCCTTTACCAACTTTTCTTCTCTCTCTTTGCCGCTCCCTCCCGCGGGCGCCAGACAGACATGGCCGTGCTGGTTTCGTCGTACCCTGTTTGCTTTGCAAATCCCCGTATAAGCTGTGCGCCGGGAATAAGCTCTTCTGCCGTCTTAGCGCCTCTTGAACTGCTGTGAGCGACTGAGAGGGGAGACGAGACACCGCAGGGACAATCGAAAGGGAAAGGGGGCTGAGGAGTCCACGAGAGAGAGAGAGAGAGAGAAGGGCGAAGTGCTGCGCCGTGGCATGTGGCGTGCCCAGTAGGGAAACAATAACGCGGTGTTCGCGCTACCCTCTCTGGGGGATGTGTATGGACCGCGCGGGGAGTCATATAGCCTTATAAAATGGCTGCGCGCTCGCTGTTATTGTACGGGGGCCAGGCCGGGTACAGGCCGGGGCTACGCAGGTTTGCCAGAATGAGAGAAAGTTATGCAAAACATTGAGGCCCCTTGCGTTGCGCGAAGCACAGACGGCCACGCACGCACACGAACATGCGCCCCACGAGTTTGCTCATACTCCCCCTTACTCTCTCTTCCCTCCCCCTTTCTCCCCCCTCCCCCTTCCCTCTCCCTCGTGTTTGTCGTGTTCATATCGACAGAGAGCGATGCGATAAGCAATAAGCAAGAGTTTTGCACCGGTTGACAAAGTCTTTCTCTTATTTCCTGAAACGGGGGCGACGGCGGCGGCATTGGCCGTTTCCGTATGGCGGTGTGTGTAATCAGCCTCCTGCCCGGGTGCGGTACCTTGAGCCAACACGGCCCGATACACGACACACGCCCACATATCGGCGCCGACCCCCTCCCCCCTCTCACCACCCCCTCACCACCTTCTGCCCCTCCTCCCCTCCTCCCCAACCCTTCTCCTCAGCGGGCCCCTCCGATCCACGCCCTCAGGGGAAATTAGTTCAAGCCTCTGACATTGTGGTTATTCTCGGTGTACTATACCTCCT
>NW_026267138.1:2773684-2774214 GCF_000697945.3 Frankliniella occidentalis | reverse complement strand
GAACGAGGGGATGCCAATATTTGAATCTCGTTGAAGCACAAAAAGCAGCGTGTTACAAAAGTGTGTAAAGAGGCTACTGCCAAATCTTCCAATTAGTTAAACACAACTGTACTGTATCTTTTCGGGTGTATAGCCGACACCAGCAAAGAAATATGCGATGCGACTTGATGCCTCACGACATTATGAATGCAAGGTACCGGAAGTTTTTAAAACCCTTCCGCTCTCGTAAGCGCAGGGGTGATGGATCATCCAGTGAGTCCGTCCGTCATTCGCCATCACGTATAGTTGCCAAAGTTAAGCCTCAGCAGGCTCTCATGGCGCCTACTGGGTAGGCAACATCTGGCCTGCAGTGCATGTGTGTACTGCGGGCAGGCCTACCCTGCGTCCCGCAGGCGCTGATCTCCCGTAGTTACCTAATGATTTTTGAGAAAAACGGGCGACTTTCTAGACGATCCCTACCACTATGGTGAAATTGGCGTATCGTAGAAGTGGGTGTGTCGTGTCTATTATTTCTTCGCCACCAATTACCC
>NW_026267138.1:2769489-2772408 GCF_000697945.3 Frankliniella occidentalis | reverse complement strand
GCTCGTCTTTTCTTTTTGTCTGCGGCGGCGTGCAGCAGCGCCCCTCTGCTGTGGACTCGCGGTGCAATATCACGTCGCACGCACAAAGACAGTGTGTGCGTAGCGTAGCGCCGTCCCAACCCACTAGTTTCTTTTTTCGCCATATTCTGCCGCCTGCCCTGCCGGTTCCCGCCCAGCCCTGCCGGTTCCCGCCCAGCCCTGCCCCCATCACTGCTGCTGCTTCTGCTGCTGCTTCTGCTGCTGCTTTGCTCTAAAATAAGACGCCGTCGGCCGTTTCTTTATCGCCTTGTCCGGGAGAATAACTCCAGCCAGCTCCAGCGGCGGCGGCTCCGGGGCGGGCCTGCTGGAAACAAAGTTTATCCGCACTGCTTGTATACACAGGTGAGCCCGAGGAGTGCATCAGTCCGACCAGTTACACGCGCTCCGCTGAAGTTTCCAGACTCTCACTCACTCACTTGCTCGCCCACCATTATACGTCATATAGTGAGAGTGCACAGGCACGCTTCTAAGCACGCGGTATAACTGCTGTAGAGGGACCGTCTTCCGAAAATGTGGGGTATTTCGCGGTCCCTGACACGGCCAAACCTCTTACCTGATTTTCAGGTTCCAGTTTTCCAAGTTCAGGTAAGTCACCTGAATTTGACCATTTTTAGGCATCTTTGCCCGAATGAAGACAAATTCAGCCAAAAGGTAAGGCCTGAAAATTGTAAATATAGGTAACTTTTAACTTACCTGAATTTGGAAAAGTGGCATCTGAAAATGATGTAAGTGGTTTGACCGTCGTGTGAAGAGTAACATGGAGGGCGAGAGGTTTGAAGGCGTTACGACTATACTTCTCGTTGCTCACCGAGCGGGAGACGAAATAACTCGCACGTATTTAAATGTAGACCCAAATACCTTTCTTCTCTCTCTCTCTCTTTCTCTCTCCACCTCTATATTATTTGAACACGCACTGGTGCTGGCAATCAGTGTCCCCCCCCCTCCTTTTTTTGCAAGGGGCGCTCGTCCCACCGGCCTGGCACAGGTTTGCGCAAGATCCCGCCGAATTTCTATTATTTGTTTATTTATGGGGGCTGGGTATTTGTGCGGCGTCCGTGCCCTGTTGGATAAGAAGCGCGTGCACGCGTGGGGAGAGGTGACGGTTTGAGCGCGGGTGCAGGGGGTGGCGGGGAGGAGGGGGCGTGAAGTCACGTCCCCTCAAGGAAATACGCGCGCGACGCTGGTCTCCCCCATCCCCTCCCCTCAAGCCTCTGCCCTACCCACCCACTCCCCCACCCCCCGGGGCGCCGAACACACCACACACCCCCGAGCCGAGACGAGTTGGACGCGACAGGATACGTTTCCGGGGCGCCATGCAGCGCAATCAACCTCGTGCCGCACGCACGCACACGCGCACGCACTCACATGCACACACACAGACACACACACAGACACACACACAGACACACACACAGACACATACACATGCGTGCACACGCACGTGCACCCCCCACTCTCATACACGCACGAAAAGTTCCAGTTCTTTATTAGCCTGTTCTATGGGTCGACCGGGCTCGACAACTGCCAAGGGGTCGTCCTGAAAGTACGTCCCCTTATTTTTTCTCTCGCTCATACGACACTTATTCATTCAATATTGTTATTATTGACTTGTTGTTAAAATTCATTTGGATATTGCGTG
This sequence comes from Frankliniella occidentalis, assembly GCF_000697945.3. Lineage (NCBI taxonomy): Eukaryota > Metazoa > Arthropoda > Insecta > Thysanoptera > Thripidae > Frankliniella > Frankliniella occidentalis. The sequence continues at coordinate 2,770,730 of NW_026267138.1, read as the reverse complement.
GGTTGGTATGCTGTCGCCCGTAGGCAACACTTTCTAGGGGTACGCGTTGATGGATGGAGCGGTAGGGGGCGATATGGATGGTGTTAATTGTCAGTGCCGGGGGAAAAAATAATCATTCGGCGAATTACGGGAGGCCAACGCCTGCGAGACTGCGGCTAGGCCAACCCGCAGTACACGCACGCACTGCAAGCCAGATATTGCCTATCTAACAGGCGCTATGATAGCTTCAGAGGCTGTTCTTGGCGGGTTCGCAATGCAGAGTTGGGAAAATCGGCAGAGAGCGACCGCCCGCCGCAACCGCGTGCGATCGCCTGCCGCTCGCCAGCGGAGCGCTACTCCACGCCACGCCGCTTCATTTGGCTGACTCGGAAGCCGAGTCTCGATCTCAGCATCCGAATCACACCGAAGGTGCGATTCGGGTCTGGATCAGCCAATCAGAGCCTGCCGCTGCGTGCATCCGCAGACGGTTGCAGGCGATCGCACTGCCGTCGGACGGGGGACAGGGCGACCGTCCGAAGACTCGGTCGGTTGCAAGCGGCAAGCAGCCGCACTGGCGAGCGGGCCGGGCGGCAGCTCTTTTCCCAACTCTGTCGCAATGGTGAGTTTCGGACGTACTTTATTGATGCTCTAAAGCGTGTGGCGTGTGCGCGATGCAATTAGAATGGTGTCTCTAGAGACCCACATTTAATCAGTGAGGGTTGGGGGCGGTTGCGTTCTTTGCAACTGACGCTTGACGGATCTCTGAAGACCACACCATCGTGAAGGTGAAAGGTGACAGCAAGATAAGGCGAAAGTTTGGCGGGTGAATGCAAGCATTGGAGCCCCGTAGCAGCACACCCTCGTTTCCCACCGCGCCACCCAGAGCCCCCCCCCCCCCTTCCGCCCCCGTGCCGCCCGGGGCTACCGGGGGCGGAGGGCGCCCTCCAAGTGCAGGAGGCGGGGGCGAGTAGCTCTGTGCACGTAAAGCCCAGCCGAGCCGAAGGAACAAACTTGCTGCTCTCCCGTCGTAAAATTATACGAGGACCGTCAAGTTGGGCGGGGATGTGTCCGTCTCGTGTCACCGCCGCGGTGGGCGGGCGGCGGCCGCGAGTGTGTGTGAGCGGGCTGTCGCGCGCTGAGGTGAGGAGCTGGAGGTGGTATTGTGCCAAGAAAAACTTCGCGACAATTATGGGAACTCTCGTAGAGTTTCTCGCGTGAGGCTGAAACGCATTGCAACATTTTTTTTGTCGTGTTTTGTTGTT
>NW_026267138.1:2766874-2767725 GCF_000697945.3 Frankliniella occidentalis | reverse complement strand
GACCCCCGTCGAACGCGGGCTGCTGTATTGTTTTTCATCGAGTTATATGACTTTACTTGATTCCAATAAAAGAGGAACCAGCTCCGAGAAGCGCCTGGCTGGGCGGGCTGGGGACGCAGCAGCAGCCGGCGGGGCTGGGGGACGGGGACAGGCGGTATGCATGGGAGGGATTCCAGTCTTTCAATTTTGGCGCGCCGTCGCACCACATTTGCTCCCTTTCTCCAGCTTCCGGCATCCCCTACCTCTCCACTCACCTCCCCACTCCCTTCCCCACTCCCTTCCCCCCACTCCGCCCTCATGCCACTCGCTACGAAAAAAACAAAACAAAGCAAACAAATGCCCTGTTTTTTACGAGCTATATTCGCGGAGGCGGACACGCTGCCCTGCCCGTACGATCCACTTGTTGGCGGGACTGTACCGCCCCGCCCGCCCCCGCCCCACTTCGCCCCTCGAGCTCGGAGCGGAGCAAGCTGCACTTTTGCATGTCGGCCGACGCCATGCGGCAGGTTTTGGCGTTGCGATAAAATGCGCAGCTGATGGCTGTGTTCGCAACAAAATGTTGCCGTTGGTTGGGGCTTTGGCGAGGAGTAGAGGAGGGGCTGGCGGGGTGTGGTGACCATAGGGGCGTGGTGGGGGAGGGGCAACACAACGTGGGGAATGGCTTTTCAGCCTGCCGTGTTTGTGTGTGTTTGTGAGTGTGTTCTGGTGAGCGCGCACGTGTGTGCGCGTGTGTGCGTTTGTGTGCGCGCTCGCCGGGCTTGCTCGCGATTGCACACAGGTCGTAAAAACGAGCCGGCGCCCTCCCGAAATGTATCGGGCCATAACGCAGTGTACGGCGGCTGGCGGTGCTG
>NW_026267138.1:2761099-2766824 GCF_000697945.3 Frankliniella occidentalis | reverse complement strand
CGCGTGAGGCTGAAACGCATTGCAACATTTTTTTTGTCGTGTTTTGTTGTTGCGTGTTTCAGTGCCGCGGAGCAGCAGGTGTGCGCGGGGGAAAAGAGTGTTTTGTTGTTTTTGCGGTATTTAGTTTATCGTCTTGCCGCGTTCTCGACCACATCAGAGAGGGAGAGAGGGGGGGGGGGGAGAAGAGAGCGGGTGGGCTTTGGCGTTCAGGGGCGTGGCGGGCGCCGCTGCGGTTAAGACAAGGGCCTTATATTGTCAGGGCATTATTGCTCCGACATTCCTGCGTAAATCGTGAGTCTGGGGCGAGGTCTGGGGGCGTGGCGGGCGGGGCGGGCGGCCCAGGTAAGGATTCGTAATTTGGAGGGACGTGACTGGGATAACAAGGATCGATGTGCCCCTTAATGACTCGCACTATTTAATGGGGCGCAAGCCGCCCGCCGCGGCGACGACCGCGGTGCCGTCTCGCGGACCCGCAGTTTGATGAAGACGGCGATGGGAGATGTCGGTGCGGATGGTTTATACAGGCGGTCGCGGCGGCAAGTTTGAGTTTGGCAGAAACAACGAACGACTGCTGTAGCGAGCGCTGGCTGCTGCTGCGCGGAGGGGAGGGGGGGGTAGACGCTGGGATCTGGCGGGGGTAAGTCGGGCCACGCGCTTAAATTCTGACCCGAAACCGATGAAATCCAATTAACTGTCGGAGTGAGGCATTCCCTAGCGGGGTCACGCTTCCCTCCTCCCCCTCTCGTCCCGCACCAAAACTCCTTTTCCCTACCCCGAGCCCCAAACGTGCATCGAGGGTTCTGGGAGAGCAGGGCGATGCAAAGTGAATGAGGTAGAGAGGGTCTCTGCCACTAGTCCGGCACCCGCGCACCTGCTCACAACGCGAATTTTCGAGCAATACCCCTACCCCGTACCTCTTTCTCTTTTTCCAGCCTCTGCTGCACCGGCAAGCGCAGCTAGAGTTATAATGGTTGGGTCCGGACGAGGTCCGACCAGCTGCGCTTGCCTCTGGCGGCTACCTGCTGAGGGCCGCGCGCCCTGCAAAGGGCTTCGCACTGCGAATAACCCAGACTTCGCCTGCCCTTATTTCCACCGCCAAGCCCTTTTCCTTTCATCTCTCGGACAGAGAAAGAATATTGCTTCTGCTAATTAAGCTTCTTGCTAATTAAGACGGCTTTTGTTAGTTTCTTCGAGTCCAATCATTATGGAAGCAGTTGCCAGGGGGATGTCGACCTACTTCTTGGACCCGGAGCCCCTGGGCGGGCCGGCTGCCCCCTCCTCTCCCTTTCCTCCTGGACAAGGCCTGACTGTTGTAAATGGGAAAATGCAAAATACTTGTCAACGCCCCCATCCATCAACCGGTCGGCGATATGGAGAGGCGATGGGGCGGGGCGGGCCTGGTCGCTCATCACCGTGCTGCTGATCGCCGTGATCACCATCACCCCCGTCTCGCTGGCGGTGATTGTTCCCTCCACCGTTGCCTATCCTCGGGGATGGTCGCGGATGCGGCTGGGGAGGGTTTTGTGATGGTCGAGGGGGTCACATCAGAGACGTGGTTGTGGGTCACGATGATGGTCACGGTGATGGTGGTGGCTGGTGCTGATCCCCGCGCAGGGGAGGCGGGCGCGGGGTGCGGAGGCTATAACGGCCCCTTTTGTGGCTGCACGCCGCCGTCTGCGCATCGGCGCAGCAGAACCAAGTTTGGAATTCCCCACGCCCATTCAGGGGACCGGCTGGGGATGCAGTTAGGAGGACTAGGAATGGTCTCCGCAGGGCGGGCAAGACGGCGCGAGGGAGAGGGAGACTAAGGCGCGGGGTGGGGGAGTGGGGCATGAGAAAAGAGGCCAGAAAATGTGACAGAGAGAGGTAGGCACCATTTGTGCGACTCTTTGACTCGTCAACAAGCCTGCCCTGCCTCCGGCGCCGTGAAGCGAGGCTGGTGCGGCCCTGGCTGAGCCGAGCACTCCACTCCACGCTGACCTACTGTGCCTCCTGACCGAGCCCGGCCGGGCAGGTGACGCCACCGCTCACAGGAACGCTCAAAGGGCTACAACGGCTGGTCCATATCTCTATCTCCTCTCTTCCTCTCTCTCCGTCTCCTCCCCCCTCTCTCTCCCTCTCCCTCTCCCTACCTCCCCCTCCCTTTTCCTGGCCTCCCTTTACCTCATCTGCCCTCAGCCTTTCTCATTCTAACTCTCACTCATCTACAGACTCTTGTTTGCCCAGCACTTATTGCTGTTTCGCCGAGTCGCGTCGCGTGCGCAGGCCTAAAGAGAGCTCCCGCCCTAGGCGTTTAAACAACATCTAAAAAGGGCACGACGAGGGATACAATATTTTTGTTTCAAGCAATTAGTTATTCACATGTAATTAATTTTGAATTATTGTTCATAACTGAGAAATAAAAAAGAGTTCTTTGAGTTCCCCGTAGTTTAAACGGTAGCCGGCTCCCTTCGGAGTAAAAAACAAAGCACGTTACGCTGACTTTTTACGTTTTTCGTTTGTTTGTATCGTGACTGGCACTGTGAAAAAAGTAGGTAGGTTTACAGGAAAATTTTCCTTGGCGCAAGTTGTAAAATTACAATTTGTAATCATAAAAATACATGCAGTATGTATCGACTTCAAATCCCTTGGCGAGTAAAAAATATGCTGTCGTAAATTTACAGCTTAAATTATAATTCGAGTTTACAAATTTTTTATAAATTTACGACGATATTTTTCACAGTGAGTGTCTACACCTACCAAATCAGGAAAATACTGAACAATCAGTGAACGTATAGTGTGCTTTGCAGTGTGCAGTGCTCCGCATGGTGGATGTGAGCGCCTGCGGGCGACAGCCGCCCGTCCCGCGGGACGCGCGCGCCGAGTGGGTTGCCTACCCTGCCGTCCGCAGGCGGTGGCCGCTCTGCTGCGCTCTGCTGAGGTCGGGGGGCCAAGCGTTGGCCAGGTCCGCCAGTCGCGCGGGTCGAGCGGGTGGCGCGCCGGTGAAGTGGGCGGCGCTGCGGCGGCGCGGCGCTCATCTCCCTGATTTGGTCTCTCGACCCGCCGCCGCCACGCCTTTGATCAACGGAATGAGACTCTTTTGTGCGGTGCGCGCGAGGGCGGCGCGGTGCCGGCACCGGCGGCGGCGGTCGGGGTTCGAACTACATACAAGCGCAACAGCCAAGCTGCCTTCCACTCTATTTTCTTTCTCTTTTCTCCCTCCTTTTATTTCCATCGTACTTGCCCTCATCCGGGACGTGCATTCATTTTTGTTGTGCATAATACATGGGGCGAATCAGATACCGTTGTTGTACTCGCTGCTGTACCCGCCTCTCTCCTGCATTGGGGCCTTATTCACTCCCTACCCTGTCGGTGCGGGGCTGGAGGTGCTTCACTACGCGTCCAATTATCATGCACTCGCTGCTGCGCCATTCAGAGTTCCGCTGAGGTATCTTCTTTCACTCGGAGTTATCAAGAATTCACTTCGAACCTGATGAAATTTCTACGGTTTTGGGAACACACCGGATAAACAAGTGTGTGAATGTGGCACTCTTGTAGGTGTGTAAAATTCGCACACTTGGTAGAACGAGTGCGTGCATGAATTTTAAAGGAAAATTCACACTTTTACTTCCTGAAGTTTGGGGAGGCATTCACACACTTACGTTTCACGGTAAAAACGACGTCCTGGTTTCCATGACGTTTTGGAAAAACCATGACGTCTTATGGAAGAAATGCATGGGAAACGTCATGGTTTTCCAAACGTCATGAAAACCAGGACGTTGTTTTACCGTGTTCCTGTGCACGCCAATGCACAGGAATATGTGTTACAACCAAAACGAAAGCAAATCACCTTGATGAAGAAGATACTACCTTTAACTTTTAATTGTGGTCTGTAGGTACTACCGTTCCTGTTCGCCAGTCGAATACTGAACCTAGTCCCGCAGTGCATGAGCAGGCTCTTCCTTTGGACTAGGAGCTGGCCCCCTACCCGTTGCTCCTTCCTCTGCCCGCTGTCCGTCCTCCGCTCCGCCCCCAACCCAACAGTCAGCGGTGCGTCAAGTTGCGTGCGCTGGGCTGCCTACAACGCGCTTCTTTGGGGAAGCAACTGCTAACTGCCAGGCGACCGTTGTCGCCGTCCCTCCTCCTCCTGGTACCCTCCTCTTGCTCCCACGAGTTGCAGCCGGCGGGGGATGGCGGAGCTGCTGTCCGACGGTGTCTGCTCAGTTAATCTGTCACTGAGACAGCTGCTGTGGAAGGGACCCCGCCCGCAAGAGCGCGGGGCGGGCGCGGGGCGGGTGTCGCCTTGTTCCGAAAGAAAGCGCGCAATCTACAGAAACCCATTTGGGAGGAGCGGTGTCGTGGGCACCCTGCCTGCTCCCACCTGGCCCGGCCCGTCCGTCCACGTCCAGCGGGCCGCACTGCTCGGCCGCGCCGGCCCCCTCCTAGCATTTCTCATACCCACCGCACCAGCTCCTGGACGGTATAGCGCCTTGGCTCGACAGCCTTTGGCGGAGTCCTTGGTGTCCTTTGGTGACCAGCCCTCAAGGGCCACTCTTTGTAAGCGCCCGTCCCGCACTTGCCTGCCTCTACTCCTCGCACCTTTGGGTGATCGCGTCGTGGCAAGAGAGTTGCGGTGCGTCGTCGTTGGGGTGACGACAACGCTGGTAAAAACAACAACAACTTATTGTTTGTCTTGCTCGTGTCGTCATGACGTGCGTAACTTTCCCCTTTCTCCCCCCTCTTTTTTTCCGAACAGTGTACGCCCCTGTCTCGTCGCCCCGTCCCCGAGCCTCCGTCTCACCCGGGCCGTCCCCAAGCAGCCCGTGAAGCTGTCACTGTCACGCAGCGCAGCCCGCGCGCTACCAGCCAACATTTTGCTTGGGCTGGCGCTTTCTGGAATCGTACGGTACAGCACATCCGGGCCGCGGGACGGCTGGGCGTGGCGGGGCGGGGCGTGGTGGGGCGTGTGTCGGGTCGGGAGGGGTCTGGCGGGGTGGGGTTGAGCACACCTCCGACCTGGTGCCGGGGCCGGGGCAAGGCCTCCCTGCCTGGCTGGCTGGCACCTTCACTTACGAAGACAAAGACCGACTCGTGCGCGAGAATATGAGAGGAGAGGAGAGAGGAGGCTGCAGGGAGACAGACGACTTGCCGTCCCCTGAGACGGCGCGACCGCTTTTCTCTGTGTGTACCGTTGCCATATCCTAGTGCTCCCAAGGGACGGATGGCGATTGTAGAGTTACTTGTTGAGATGACAAGGAATCTTTACAAAGTATATCAAGGATACAAAGCATTGCTCGATAATCATTCTTGTAAAATAGAAGTGGTAAATATGTGTGTCTAAAAGGCTCGACTCATTTTGCCGTTTTTAATCCTCTGTCTCAATGAAAAAGAGTTACTGTAATAATGAAAGCACATGGAACAGATGTCAGCAAGGTTGTTATCTCTTACTCGTCTCCGGTATCTCACCGGAAAAGCTTATTTCGGCTGATGATATTCCTGCTGGCTGTTTTAGCACTCCAATAACAACCAATACACAAGCTTTCCTAATGGACGCAGTGTTATTTTTGCTTTGCGTTTGATCCTCGCCTTTTCGTCTTTGTGGCGAACTGTAGCGTATCCCCTCGGGGGACAAGAACACAGACAGCGCTAGAGACAGAGGGAAAAGCATTCGATGTTTTTATTTCACTCACCCACGGGGTTGACTGTTGACTGCTTCCACAACACACAGGAGCACACCTACACACAC
>NW_026267138.1:2754361-2755526 GCF_000697945.3 Frankliniella occidentalis | reverse complement strand
CGGTCTCTCGCCCGCGGGCTGGTCTGGTCATTTGCCCGCCCGATGTCGATACCCGAGCCGAGTGCGGGGGCGTGTTCGTGTTGTTTTAGTTTCTTTCTTCTCTTCGCTGGGCCCGGTCGCTGAAACTAACCAGCAGGCGGGCGAGCGGCTCGGCCAGCAGAGGAGAGCAGCCCACTCGGCGCCTCGCTCGCGTCTGATGAAGTTGTGAGTCGTCCCCGGGGAGCGCTTCGCCCGGCCCGAGTCGCCGCCGTGTGCGCGCGGCGGGCGGGGCGGCGACCCGGCGGCCCGCAGACTACACCCTGCGACACCGCGAGAGTGAACCGGGCCGCCGAGCGGTGGCGCCAGGGCCGTCAGCGGCGGCGACCGACGGCTAGCCCTATCCTCTCGATGGTGTGGCCGTTTCCCAACCCATTACTAGAGCGGTCAGAGTTTTTCCGTTCTTCCCCCTCCCCATCCCCCCCACCCACTCCCCGCCTTTCGCGCAGACGGCCGTATCCGCTCTCGATTTGACCTCGGCGTCGGCGTGCCCCCCAGTCCCGCCCCGCCCTGCCCAGCTCGGCACCCAGCTCACCCCGGCCCTTGCTAACCCGCACGCCCGACACAGCTCAGCCGGCTGACGTCTTGGCGTGTGGCTTAGTTATTTTCCACAAGACGATGGAAACTTTCAACTAGAAAATAATCAATACACGATCCTCTCTCAAACTGTTTCTTTGCCCCTTTTCCTCTTTTGTCGGTGCGACGAGGGCCGGCCAATAAACGCGGATAGAAAGAGGCGCGGCGATACGTCGCGACCAATTAATTCCGCCAAACTCATCGGCGGGGCCGTGGCCGGGGACAGCGCGCCGCGCAGAGAGGGAAGATTTGATTCAGGAGGGGAAATCGAATTTTAGCGCGCGCCGCCGCCCGGCCACAGCGCCTGTCGCTGGGCGGGGAGGGGAAGGAGGGGGGAGATCCACGTCTCATCTTGCGGGACAGCTTGCGTGGATGAGAGAGAGAGAGAGAGGCGAGCGAGGAAACGGAAGAGAGGGGGAGTGAGAGAGAAGGGGGGCTTCTGCGCCTGACGGCGCGGTGGCGTGAGGCGAGCAGGAAGAGATGGGCGAGGAGAGCAGAGAGGAGGGGTTCGCGTGGAATTAGGGGATGCTGTCTGGAGCGGCTCTATCGGCCG
>NW_026267138.1:2751600-2752971 GCF_000697945.3 Frankliniella occidentalis | reverse complement strand
TTAATAAAAATAAATAGTATAAAAATGTTTCGAGCCCAATAAGGGCGGCGTGCGGGCGAGGGTGAACAGAGGCGTTTGTTGCGAATATTTGACACGAGGTTTGACACGTGCAACAAAGGCACACATTAGAAAGCCGATTTTTCGTCAAACGTCAGTCGACCTATCTAAACTGGAAACGGGAACAGGCAATCTAATTAACGGTCAGCTTTTACCCTCAAGTAGAGCTAGCCGCAAGGGGCCGTTTAGAAAACAAAGGTGATTAACATGTTATGTTATTTTTTGTTGGATATATTTTTTTTATGGTGGTGGTGGTGGTGGTGGTTTTGTTTGGTGGTGGTGTTGGCGGTGGTTGTGGTGGATACGACAACGCGCGTTGTAACGGCGCAACAACTTTGTGTTCCGGCCGATTAGCTGCTAGTCGAAAACGGCTTCAGCTGAAGGACCTCGCAACCGCGCCACCAGCGTGGAGAGCGGGAAATAAAAAAAGAAATAAAAAAGGCAGGGGGAGGGAAGAGTCTGCGCAAACAAATCCGAGCGAAAACAACAAACTGGCTTTCCAGCGCCAGCGCCGATCAGTAGGGAACTCTCGGCCATCCCCTCCCTCCCGTGGAGATCCTCGTGGGAGGCCGTGGGGGAGGCAAAACCAGCCGCGAGCCTCCAGGCTCTCTTTATAAATGCTCTGGGGCGGGACTGGGCGTGTTATACAATATAGGCAGAATACTTACTGGACTCGGAAGTTGCGCGTCGGCGACGCCTCTGCTGCTCGCCCTGCTCTCCACCAGCTGTTGCAGCCGCGCCTTCAGGTCGCGTGGTGGGTGACCTTGGAAGCAGAGTATATGCAAACTTTTACAAATATTTTAAGGGATTTTTGATTTATACAACTCTAAATTCGGCTCGAGTAATAATAAATTTACAATAAGTGGGATGACTTAAATTTGAAACCGATTTTAAAATTTACGTTTATTCTATTGGTACTTTTTTTTGAGGGTCGTGAACACGGACACACCGAACTTAAATTCTCCTACCCTAACACTTGGAGAGGGCAAATGATAGAAAGCTTGTCAACTTCATCCTACGGATGTCGATGTCAAGTGTCAAGTACGTATAACGTGGAATGCTCTCGCGAGAACCAACTTGCTGAAAATGTCTTGAGGTGACGGAACGAGCAGACAATCGTCGACGACCGTATCTGTACTTTTCAGCGCATGCGGCCTCGCGCTCGCTGACCTAGTCGTGCGGTCAAGTTCGCGCTCGAGATCACTCCCTTTCATGAATTAGCCGCCTCCGCCCCTCCCCTCCCTCCTTGTCCGCACATTCCCATAACCACCGCGGTGAGCAGTCGGCCGCGGTGCCCCCCTCCCCTCCCCCACC
>NW_026267138.1:2750827-2751478 GCF_000697945.3 Frankliniella occidentalis | reverse complement strand
CCGCGCCACGCCGCCTCGCCTCGCTCTGCTCCTCTGCTCGCTCGCCCCGCTGCGCGCTGCGCTCCCCGGCCCGCCTCAGTTCGCAGCGCGCCGCCTCACCGAGCGGAGCAGAGCATACAGCCGAGCGCAGAACGCCTAGCAGACGACAAGCAGACGACGACCACGCTAGCAGACGACATCGCGAGCACAGTGTGCAGCGCACGCCCCCTCCCGCCCTCTTGTGAGGCTTCCCCGTTGACGAGGCCGCCGTCGCGAGGACGCGCAGCCCGCGCAGCCCGCGCCGCCGGCCGGTCCGCCGGTCAGCACCCACCCGAGTGACTTACCCCGTCCCTGATAATCAGTCCGCGGACACGAGCCGGGACTTTGGAACTTGATTAAAATTTAGTGAGGAACTTGTGACGACCGTCCGGCTTGTTCGAAAGACCGCTCCTCCTCTCCTTGTCCGGGGGAACTTTGCTCAGCGTCCCGACAGGACAGCAGTGCGCGTCCCAGAGGATCCCGACGACGACACCGGAGCTGTCTGCGCCAGCCGGCCTTTCTCCGAGTCTCGCCGACGCAGTCCTAAAGGTAAGAGGATTGTTCGAGCCGACGCACTCCGTGTCGAGCTGTGTGTTGTCTGACACCAACACTGCTGCGCCGCTGCTCGAGTGT
>NW_026267138.1:2749406-2750468 GCF_000697945.3 Frankliniella occidentalis | reverse complement strand
CCCCACGTCGATTCCCTCGTGACGAAAGGCAGTGAGAGAACAGTGGAAGGGGATTGCATATGAATATAAATGCGAATTTGACGCGGCAGCGACTGCCACCCCCCACCCCCCTTTTCACAACGCGCTGCCAGCTCTCCGCCGGGGGGACGAAAAAACAAATGACGGTTGAATTGAGTGGGTATGGTAAATAGCAAATGCCAGTGCGGTAAAAAGCGAGTTGGATCCCGGAAAGTGGTACGGAATTAAAGTTTGGACAGCGCGGGTAAGCGAACGGTGGGGGTTGGTCTGTCTTTTGGAGGGGAGCAGGGCATTAACTTTGTATTTGCTTTCCGTACCGTTCCGTACTCTGTTACCATGAGGTGGTCGGATCGGACCACCCCCCCTCATCCCCACGTGACCCTGCCACGTTTTTATGCTTGGCAAAAAAAGGCGTAACGCACTTGAGCGGGGCACACAACACACCCCCCACCCCTATGTTTTTCATTGACGCCCCCACGCCCCCGTCCCCCTTCTCTCCGCCCCTTTCAGGTGTGCGCGGGGGCGGCGCGTGTTGAGTGCGAGCTCAGCGGGCACTGGGACGTCCCCCTCGTTGTGACTATTGTGCTGGTCAAGGGGTCAAGGGTCACGACAAGTGCTTTTGCCTCGCAGTGCTGCACCCCACCCTCCTCCCTACCCCTTTGTCTCCCTGGTCCTTCCTGCCTGGCAATCCTCGGCTCTTACTCTGACCTTAACTTCTCACTCTCGGTGACTTTCTGCGGCCAGTTGATTGACAGCGAGGTAATTGCTTCCTTCTCCCGTGTTAATGCTCCCAACCCTACTTACCCCCCTCCCTCGGCCCTCCTACCCCTACCGCTCGGGGCTGACGCCCTTGTCCAACCCCTATGCGCCCGCCACCCCCGCGTCGACTGCCGCCCGCCGCTGGACTCCAACAAGTCGGTTTATCGTTTTCGGTATGACCGCGCCGAGATATCGTGGTCGGGCGAGAACAATGTCGAGGTCGGAACTTTGGCAATTCGGCGCGACCCCCTGTGGTCAGGGGCGGATGGACTCACTGCTTGCCAT
>NW_026267138.1:2746743-2748391 GCF_000697945.3 Frankliniella occidentalis | reverse complement strand
ACGGCGGCAGCTCGCATCGTACACAAAGGCGGGTCAGCCTCAAAGGAATCGCTCGCTCGTGAGCGTACAGGACGCGCGTGCCGGCACAGGAGTAGTAGTGTGGGTGGGAGAGAGGGAGAGGCGAGTGGCTCAGTCCAACATGGCAATCGCTCCACTTGGAAAAGAACCTGCTGATCGCTGCGAATAGAGCGGTTCCCCTGCTCGCTCGCCCGCCGCACCACTCCGCTACCCCTTCACACCACTCTCCCTCTCTCCTTTCTGCGCCGGGCCGAGTCTGGATGCAGAATAGCGCCCGCGGTGGAGGCGGTGAAAGCAAATTTCAGCCAGTGTGTAAGGTGGTGTGGTTGTGAGGGGGCGTATACATCTGTGTGTGTGTGTGTGTGTGTGAGTGTGGATTTAGGCCTACAACAACGCGGCGCCACGCCCGCTGACTGGCCTGTCCGCAACGCATGCTCTCCATCAGTCACTTCCGACCACCCCCTCCCGCTCTTCCTCTTTCCCCTTCCTCCCTCCCTCCGTCCCTTCCCTCTCCGTCCGTTGTCCTCTCTCTTTTGCTCCGCCACCCACTACCCTCCCCCATTCTCTGCTCACCCTACGTGTTTACGTTCGCGTTGCGGCCGACACGGTTGTGGCCCTCTCGATAGCATGTGCGATTTCATCAGCTCGGCGCGATCCTCGCGGAGAAAGAAACGCGAACATAAAAAATAGTACAGGGTGCGTTCGAACATTTATGGATGTTTCTTTATCAAACAGTACAAGTGGTTCATTTGCACTCCAGCGAAAAGAAGTAGCCATCGCGAATGCGATGGATCGACCACCGCCTGTTGCATTTAGTTCATGGAATTTATTTCGTTGTATTTTTTTTTTTTGACGACGGCTGTTTCGTTTTCTTGCGTAGGGAAATTCATTAATGGCCTGCCCTTGGAAAATTCCTTGCGCCCACTCTAGTCGTAGGCGAGGTGCGGTAGGCTGTAACGGGAACGGGCGCGCAAGAGCTGCTGAATTTAATTCAAGGAAGCACGAGAAATGCGTAGTTTGCATTCGGTGTGGGCGGAGATGGGAGGGAGGGGCGGGGGTGGCTGAGCAGAGCAGGCGAGGAAGGATGCGTCGTGGAGTCTTTATGGAGGGGGAGCGTCGAGGCCGAGAGAGAAAGAGATAGAGAAGGGATAGCATTATCTGCGCTGCGAGGCAATGGGGCTGTGACACGTGACACCCAAGTCATAAATTAGACAGGTGCTGCGTGGCGGAGCGCGGGCGTGGCGTGGCGCTTTGTCTCAGGTGTGGCGGCCGGCTAATTATAGTACGGAGGCCGGAGGAAACGTTTTCGGTTTCCTTGGTGTGTCCGACCGCCGCCCCCGCGAGGGAGCAAGCTAGGTACCGGATCCGGACCGGAACGAGCCAGAGAAAAAAAAGAAAAGATATGAAAAATGAAAGATAGGTCCGTTGTATTGTATTTCCACTTTTTGGGCAAATGTAACGCTTTTGCTCGTTCCAAATATTTGATTATTTTTGTTGTTGCATATTCAAACCCTCTGCCGCTGCTGTGATTGTACTGGAAGATTCCATTCCATTCGTATCTCTGTTTTATTCTGTCGCTTTTTGTAACCTCGCGGGCAAACGATGCATTGTAACCATATTCCGCTATACT
>NW_026267138.1:2740392-2746453 GCF_000697945.3 Frankliniella occidentalis | reverse complement strand
GGGGCGGGGTTCCACGACAGCGCCGACTTGTGTGCCGTACCTGAACCGTGACTGACGGGACGACGCCAGCAGCAGCAGCGCGCAGCCGGGGCGCGGGGCCGCTGAGGCCCGCGGGGCGGACCGTCGTGGGGCGCGAACGAGCCGGAGATTTGAATGAGTGATACTTTGGCTCATTTATTACGGAGGCGCACTGGCCCCCCTTCTCCGCCCCGAGCTGCCGCCGCTGGAAAGTTTGCCACGAGCTGCCTTGAGCTTTCTCACCCCTCCTCCCCCCGCCTGCCCGGCCCGGCCGCCTCTCTCAAACAGATTCGAGATGGCGCATTCCTCGCAGCAGCTTGCTGAGGGGGGTGGGGGTGGGGCAGCGCAGCGCAGGGGTGGCGGAGGCAGATAATGGCCCGGGTTTTAGGCGACGGGTCCTCTTCCAATCCCGCCCCGCGCTGCTCCCGGGGGGCCCGACTTCGCCACGCCACGCCCCGCCATGCCCCGCCACTTCCTGGCTTGTTTGTGCGAAGCAGGCGAGCGAAGGGAGAGGGAGATCATTGATGGGAATCTCCTGTTGCTGACCTCGCTCAGCTGAGCCCCGCCCCGCCTCACCCTTCTGCCTGTGCCCGGACTCACCCCCGCCAACGCCACCCTACGCCACACCCCTGATGTCCTCCGCCGTGGCCATACACTTGGTCTTCCGTGACAGTCGCGAGCAGCAGAACCTTTGTGGGTTGACTCTACTCTCCCTCTCCCTCCCTCGCTCTCTCTCTATCTCTATCTCTCTCTCTCTCCGCTGCGGTGGTGCTCCAGCACCGCAACGCGCGGCCTAATCTCCCGTGAACGCCACCGCGCCGCGCTGGCTGCCGCGCTAGATCGCCCGCCGTTCGGACGCCTCATTTGCCTAAAAATGAAGCCCGGCGCGCGGCGCTGTGTGCGGAGCTAAAGCGGAGCTGAGCGCGCTGCGGTCGGCCCGGTGGAGCGGTCGGTAATGGAGACAAATGCGCACCAGCGCCCGAGTGACGTTCATTACCAGCAGATATCGCCCCCGGCCAGGTGGGGCGGGGCGGGGGCGCGGCGGGGCGGGGCAGGGCAGTGACATTTTTGTCTGGCATGCGATGATACGAAATGCTGCAAAGTGATCCTCATTTTGGTACTACAGCGGCGCTAGAGAGCGGGAGAGAGAAGGAGAGCGAGATAATAACGAGATGGAGAGCGGGGAGGTTTTATCGAGCGGGCTGCATTATTAGACGCGCGCCCAACAGCCCCTAATGGCCACGGAGCCCTCCGCCGTCAGTAGTTCACTCCTTCAGAAAGAAAACTCTCGTCTTTCTTTTGCTCCCGTCTCTGGAGCGAGCGAGTGAGCGAGTGATTTACCTGGTGGGGTGGGGCGGGCGCGGCGCCGTGGCCAGACCGGATGCGGAGCGAGCGATACGGACGCGATCCGCATGTTTTCTCCGCTATTGGAAAGGAGGAAAAATGTTTCTTGTCGCTGAATCGTGTCGTGCTTCCTGCGACCGCCGCACGCGCGCGCGCACACACACACACACACACACACACACACACACATCCTCCCCCCCCGACCTGGCTCCGCCGCCACCCCTCCGCCTGTCTGCCTGCCTGTCATCCAATTGCTCTCCTCGTCCAATTCCGATTTCCATTTTTACATAACGCACACTTACTGTACTAAATCTGAATCGCCTCTCACTCTCCCTCCCTTCAGCCGCCACCACCCATCGCTCTCCCCACTTTGTTTGCACCCTTCCCTCCCCGTCACCCGCCACTCCCCCCCCTCCCCTCCCTCAGTCTCTACACTGTGTGCCACTCCCACCTCCCTATTGCCTTACTACTCTCCGCTATAGCGCCCGCGACCCCGTTTCAACCTCCCCTTCTCCCCGTACCCCGCCTCCTTTTTCGAGTCCCGTTTCCAATCTCCTTCCTCACTAATTGTCACAACGAGTTTTCCATCCCCCGCTCCCTATTCCGCTCTCCCCCGGGTCCGCCCCGCCGCCACCACTCACCCTTAACCCGCCCCCGGTCGCCCCCGCTCGGGTCCGCGTCGGTCTCGTTTTTGCCCCGTGGCTCCGGGTGCGTGCGCATGTACACTGCGTGCGGCGAGACAAACAGCCCACCGCCGGCGGGGGCAGGTGGGGGTGCTAGCTATTGTTGGTCCCCACCCTTCATCGCCGCGCGGCTTCGCCTCGACCCCTCCCCTTTCCCTCCCTCCCTCCCTCCCCTCTCTCTCTCCCCTCCCTCTCTCTCTCCCCTCCCTCTCTCTCCTTCTCTCTGTCTCTCTCTCCGTCGCTCTTTTTCTCTCTCTCTCCGTCGCTGTCGGGCGTGCGGTTTGGCGCGCCGCGCTCTACGATCGACTCCCGATGAATAATTGACTCCAGGCACGTACGGAATCGGACCCCTGCCGCCCGACCGCCCTTCTCCCCCCACCCCAATCCTCATCTAGGAGTCCCCCCCCCCTCCATCACACACTCTCTCACACACACAAATACTTCCACTCACACACAGACTCCTACTTTGCTTCACTTTGCTGCATCCCCACTCCACTGCAGCCCTTTGCCGTCCTTGTTGAACTACCCGGAGGGCAGGACAGGAGGAGCATACGAGCGACCCAAGTAGGGACGGGATAGAGACACAGAAAGGGAGAGAGAGAGAGAGAGATGAGAGGTAGGGGGAGGGGTGGAATCCGGTCCGTCCGGATGTGTGCGTATCGGTACCTCGCCGCGGGCTGGGGCCGCGGTACTCGCTGGCCTAGAAAAATAAGGGTCTGCTCTGGAGGGCGAGTGGACGGGATTTTCACGGCGGCAGCGGGGTGTTGGCGTTCGATCAGGGAACGAAAAGAGCAAGGAAAAAACATCTCGAAAATACAAACGTTGCTGGAAGGAATGATTATCCTTGCGCGGGTGGCTGCAGCCAGCCTCCTGAGCCCCCGGCCGCGCACAGTCAGCCACCCGCGCTCATCACTTGTGGAGCCCGGACCTCGGCAGGGACGCAGCGGAGACCTATCGGAGCCGATAGCCTCAAACAAATGTTTGTCGTTTCCGGAAAAAAATATCGGCCGCGCTCTGTCCCTGCTCTGCCAATGTAGTCTTTGTTGGTGCCGCCCGACCGTCTGTGTCTGTCTGTCTGCTGCCCCTTCCTTCTCATCCCCCTTCTGCTGCTCAGCCAGCCGCTCTAAACACAGCAGTGCTGCTCACAATAACGACTTTTTTCGTGCTCGGATTCTGCTGCGCCAACTTTGGCGACAGGGAGCGTTCCACTGTGCGCGCAGCAGCAGCTGCAAGCCGTTTTTACCCCCTACACCGTTGAGTTGTAAGGATTTGACAGTGTGTCCGTACACTGGAAAAGGTGCGTAACCCACGTGTTCAAAAAACAACAATTATTTGCAATGATTTGTGGTGGGAATTAGCAAATGTTGTCTGAATGTCTTGTTTTGACCTTTAATGGCATATTATGGACTGCAGCTAAATCTTTCATAGGTCAGCACACAGTGCGACTGTGCGTGCATTCCGGGCATTCTCAGCAAAAGCGGGACCCCATTGTGGTCGCGGCAAACTTATTGTGTATGAAATGGGCTATTTTAGACGGGGGATTTTTTCCTGCAGCTCACTGCAATATATGTGTGTGGGGCTTTGTCCCACCACAATGCTTCAATATAAGGTTAAGAGAGCAGAACACAGGGAAATAAAAAATGGGTTGGTGTAGATTGGGAGAGTCGAGGGAGAGCGGTACCTTGCAGTATTCAACGTTGAAGGCGGTTGAAGGCCGCCCCGCCCCCCTGTGTACCAATTAAGGAAGCAATTTATTTCCGCCAATCCAGCCTCTCTTTCGCCACCTTTATACATGCGCCCTGTCCGCCCGACAGCGCGTTTGACGCTCTGGCCACGTGGGAACCTATATGGCAATCAGGCTCCTTTGACACGTGTTTGGTTGGTGGCGGCACGTGGGGCAACGGCGTGAAAGAAAAAACTCGAGAGGCACGCGTGTCAGGAAATATAAGCGTACTGTTAATTTCATGTTGAATTTCACGTCAAACGATAAATCTAAAAATGTTTTCCTTTGCCGAGCATGACCATATTGCAGTGTATTTCGAATGTCAATCGGAGCGGAGGCTCTCTGAGGCGCGCGACCCCTGCGAGTCGGGCTCAAATCTGTGTCGCGGCCCCGTCGCTTGATTTTGTAAGAGCGGCGCTCCGAGGGGAGCTTTTGTCGCGCGGGCGAGCGGGCCAAAGGGGAAGGGGGATGGGAGAAAGGGGACGCGCTGGAAAAAAAATAAATTGCACCAACTCGCGCGCTCTTCTCAATTCGGGTGGGTTCCCGCGGCGCGCAGTCTTGTGCCTGAGTCTGGGAACGAGAAAGGGAGGTGACGGGGATGGGTTTGGGGGGAGGGCATATCTGGTAGGGTCTGAGTCATCTCCTGTGGGGGTGCTGCTGGACCCGGCACCTGTCAGACTTCCCGCCTCCCCACACCCCCCTGCGTCCGACGGCCCCAACGCCTCGCTGTAGCCACTGCCGCCTCTGTGAACACCCAATTGACCCAATACACGCTTCGAGCACCAGCGCCTATCAGAGGGAGAGACAGGGAGGGGGTGGTGGGCAGGGAGGGAGAAAGAGAGACATATGGATGGAGAAGGGGGAGGGCGAGGGGGAGCACTTGTCCAGTAGACATGGCGGTATCCACCTGACAGCTGCAGGTATGACAGGAGCGGCTCTTTAGTGCAAAGCCGCCGTGTCAGCAGCGGGCTTCCCTTCACACAAGACCCCCCGCGCCCCGCCCCGCCTCATCCCTATGCTGGCCTCGCCGCGCGCTTCCACGCCCACGCCGCCTTTGAAAGGGCCCGGTGTCGATAGAGAGCGGAATTGAATTGACTTGGCTGTGCGCTGTGCGGCGCTGTGCGGTGTGGGCGCGGCGGCGCGTCTGATCCGCCCGTCTCCTCCGCCGAGCGCACACATCATGCAAAAGAGAGTGATGGCTGATACCCTCTCCGCTCAGGTCCAACACCCCGCGGCGGCGGCATCCCCCCGGTGGTGGCCCCCCTCCCACCCACTCGGCGCCGCGCCGTTGTAAAGAGCCAGTAGTTGTTGAAGTTTGCCTGCGGTTTGTGTGGCGTGGCGCGGTGGGGCGGCGGCGGCGGCGACGGGCGCTAAGCTCCCGGGCTTGCCAAGCAGCCAGGTCTCGTTGCGGTGCGAGGCTCTCTCCGGCCCACCCTGGCTCAGGGACGCGAAACTGGTATGGGCGCCGCCGGAGCCCAGCCTTGTCTTCTGTCCTGTCCTATGCCCTCGTTTGCGCTCCCAGTGCACGACTCTGTAGGTGCGAGTGAGACGGAGCCAGCGGCGCCTAGTACTACTATCATCCCGTATCTGCCCCGGCTCCTCGGCTGGCTTTAGCCGTTGCATGGTCGTTGACGAGGTGCTGCTGTCTGAAATGTCGGAATGTCATGAAACAAGGACGTGAACCACCGCCCGCACCCCGAGAGAATTTTTTTAATGCACTTTTAGTATTGTGGTCTGGATTTACGTTTCAACGACTCCAAAGCTTCGCACATTATGTGTCACATGCAATTTTACAACATCCATATATTTCGTATGCATTAGCCTTTCCACAGAGAACAGAGAAAATGCGCAGATTGAAAAAAAGTGAGGCGACAAAATTACCGACGCGGAACATTTTAGCACGACTCTTCCATCCCGGCCTCAAATTTCCCCATTTCTGCCCGTATGAAGTGCTCGGCATACATATACATTTCAACGACCTCGAGGTACGGCAGGCGGTTATATCCATATGGCTTGTTTTTTTTTTTGTGTGTGTGTTTTTTTTTGTTTTTTTTTTGGCCTTTTCTCTTTTTTGTTGCTTTCTAAAAAGACAGAGAGATGGGTGAAAGGGAGGTGGGGGTAGCGAGCTTGGTGCCCGGCTGAGCCTGACGTTGCATATGACAGCCCATCAAGTTTAGTCGGACGACGCGTTGGAGAACACGTGGTTGGAATGTGGAAAGTTTGGACGTGGCGGGTGTGAGGCGGGATGGTGCGGTGTTGGCGCGGCGGTGAGGGCCGTGGGGGTAGGGGGGGG
>NW_026267138.1:2735028-2739850 GCF_000697945.3 Frankliniella occidentalis | reverse complement strand
GGGGGAGGGGGGACGGCGAGGAGGAGGGGCTGTCGGAAGGGAAAGAGGCCGGAAAAGTGTGAGCCGTCGCTGTCAGGACCAACATCGCAGGAGCGGCGGGGCGGGTGGCCCCAGCGCAAGGGTTGCTGCTGCTCCGGCCCTGCCTGGCGGCCCGGGGCCTGAGCGAGCGGACGGACGAAACAATACCGAGTAAGCAGCTTTTTCCTGGAAAGTTCAGCGCGCGCGTGCCAGGCCTGCATCCTGTATTTTCTTCAGCCGCGGCGCGTAATAAGTAAAGTGTTCGACGGACAAAAGCCTCGCAAACGTAAACACGTTTGAAGCGCGCGGGTCGTTTTGGGGGGTTGTTGTTTTTGTCTCGTGTTGGTCAAGCGAAAAAAAAGGGGTAAAATGAGTTTTGTTCCCTCTGTTGTTTTATCCTTATCAACTCCATTTTCACCCCAGAGGCTGAATGCGTACAAAACACCCAAACACCTGTATCGGTGCTTTGCCTGCCCCATCTCTCTCTCTCTCTCTCCCTCTCTCTCCCTCTCTCTCCCTCTCTCTCCCTCCGTCTGCCCGCCTGTCGAGAGTGTGCGCACGACACGCGCTTATCGCGGCCGTGTAACGCGGCCGCCGAGGGATCCCGAGGAGACCCGTAAATACGGAATACGGGCAGCGTCGATGTGTGTATGTGTAATTGTTACGACACGCGCGCGCGTGTATGTGTGCGTATGTATATGTATGTGTGTGTGTGTATGTGTATATTTGCGTGTGTGTGTATGCGTATGCATTCCTGCGGCCGGAATGGAGACATGTTCTGCATGCTTTGCGGCAGCGAGACCGGACGTGCTACATGTGAGTTGTGTCGCATTCACTGTGTGTTGTATGCCCTGTATGCTCGCTCGCGCCTGTGTGTGTGTGGGGCCGCGCGCGTCCGCCTGCCTGTGGGCAAGGGCGAGGCAAGGGTGGAAAAGACATGCCATGAGTCGCCCTGAAAAATTGATCCTGTTTGCCGAGAAGACTGATATGTGTGAGGTGTAGCCGAGTTTTCCGGAACGCAAGTTCTGCGCGCAAGTGAGAGAGAGAGAGAGAGAGAGCGCGAGCGAGCTTAGGCGGAAGTGGAAATAGGGGGAACCCACTTCCTCAACTGCTCGTAGAGCACGCCCTTTCGTTCGTTGTTTGATGACCCTGGACGAGTTCGTGCTGTCTCGTGTGTCTCGTTTCGACAACGCACTTTCTCTAATCGTCCTTCCCTCTTCCCCCCTCACACCCTCCCACACTCTCGCACACACATGCGCATGCACACATACGCGCCTAGCAAATTGGTGTGCTGTCCGCAGTGTCACACTGGCCATGTTAATGAAAGAAGGGGTCGTAATTCCGACTAGTATCGGATTTCGGGGCTCTTTGGCTGTTCGCTGTCGGGGGCATCTGATGGCGTCGCATTACCGCACTCACTGATTGCCCTGCTTGATTTTTATACCCTTTCCTGTTTGTGTTTCCACGCTTCTTTTCACATTTTATTGCATTGGTTGTGGTCTGATTCGACACGACTAGCACTTTTCATCCCCCCTCCCCCTCGTTCTTTTCTATGATTGTGCAGAGTGTTTTCTGCCTGTCAAATCCCCCTCAACACACTCTCTCTCTCTCTCTCTCTCTCTCTCTCGCATTCACTCACATCTCTCACATCAGCCCTCTTTCATTCTCTCTCCCGCTCGGTCCATATGCATTACTGCGGGTGGAAATATACTGAATCAACACGCTCCGCTCTGCCGCAGAGAGCTATGTGGAGCGATTGCCTTCCGCAGCGGTTGCGATATTCGCCATCCACGTGCTGTCTGCGAGCTTCTAGGAAACGTCTACGCGAGGCCGTTGTTTTGTTTTACAAATGAAATGGAAGCATCGCGAAACACTACTTTATTTTAATGAGAAAGGCTACGGCTCATCCGTTTCATTTGACAGGTTGCAAATCAATGCTTTTCAACTTCTTAGAGTGCACTTTTGCATGCAAGAGTATTGCGAAAAGATTCAGCAAAGGCGTTTTATGTTTGCAAGTTTCGTAACACTAATGGCATATTTTATTTCTTTGTTTGCAGGTGAGCGAAGGCTTCCGCAACGGAACCTCCTGCGGTGTCGGTGGAAACGAAGGTACTTTCCAACACCGTGAGTAAAACCTTGTTATGGTTGCAGAAAAAATTTCCTTGGTGCCTGTTAAAAAATTACAATTTAAAATTGTAAAATTACAAGTATTTTGCCCGATACTTAAAATTTATTGATGGCAAGCAAGGGAGCTGTCGTAAATTAAAAAATAATTTTGATATTCAAAATAATTTTGATATTCAAAAATTACAAAACAAGTTGTAAATTGACGAAGATATTTTTCACAGTGCATAGTAAAAAGCCCCCTATCCCCCCCCTCTCTCTTTTCCCTCCCCCTCGTAGTGCGCAGCAACATGGCGCAGGGGAGCGAACTGGTTGTTCGGCGCCGTCCAATAATAGAGTGGCACGCACACCGCGCTGCTCGGCTTTATGCTCGTAGTGTATCGGCGCGCTAGCGGAGCGGGGGTAACGAGCAGCCCAGTCCCGCTGATGTGATGAGCAGGCCGCCGGCTGGAGCTGGAAGGGGTGCTCAACTCAGGGATATCTTCGTACACTGGGCTGATATTCAACCGATATTACACGGTAAAGCTCGCTCCTTGATATCCAATGACCAAGACACCCATTCAAGGACGTTCCATATGTTTTTCCCTACCCCCGTTCTTGTCTTGAATGGGTGTCTTGGTCCTTGAACATCAAAGAATTGTTTTTACCGAGTACCTCAATAATATTACACTCATTACCATGATATTTCATATCGATATTACTCATATTTTTGGCGATATTACTGCAATATTAAGTATTACAGTTATATTACCTAAATATTACTTCAATATTACTCTAGTATTACTTATATCACCAGCAATATGTTATAGTCCTTTCGTACACGACCAATAGATGTTGACGACCCTTCGCCTCGGCTTTAGTGCTCTGAGCTGTCGTTCGGCACCGAAAGAAAGAGAGACGAGGAGAGAAGGCGTCGCTGCTTGACGGGCGTCGGCGGTATTTACATGGATTTTCATGTCTTAGTTCTTTTGCCGAGCAGCCCACTCCTCCTTTATTCTTATTTGCCAATCTACTTTTCGTCCGCGCGTGCGCCGCGAGGTCGCTGGGGCCGGCGGGCCGGCCCCCAGCGCTGCTGCTGGGACGGACGGGCGCAGATGTCCGAAGCTAAATCCGCAAAGTTTAAGTAAAGTAGGGCTACTCTAGAGCTGCGTGAAGCTCGTTAAATCTACAAGTGAAATGCGGTGCTAACGGCCGACCGAAAAGCTACCAGCGGCCATCCCCGGCGGGACGGAACGCGGGGTGGGGCGGGGCGGTCCGGGGCCAGCCGTTGTGATGAAATGTAAACGGAAGTCAGCGTGTTTGTGAATCCCCTCCCGCGCAACCAGGGGAAAAAGGGGACCGAAAGAGGAGAGAAGGGTCTCCGTGGAAATACAGACGTCTTGGCTCACTCCTTGGACCCAGCAACCAGCCCCTACTCTCTTTTTTTATTTTTTGGTGACCGGTTGCCTTTTCTCTTTTTTATTTGCCTCGTCTGGTGGAACAAAAACACGGCCCGATTGGCCGGCGTGCGGAGCCACCTTGTCGCCTGGCCCTGGCTCCGCACGGAGAGTGGCCGTTATTGATTCCCCTCCTCACCTGACCGGACCCGACCGGACCGTGTGCTGTGTTTATGTTGGCGCCACACGGCGGGAGCGAGAGAGCGAGATAAAGAGAGATCCACTCGCATTACTTTATTTCCGCAGCAGGAGGCTCACGCCCGTGTACACGACACGTTTGTTGTTTATGGAACGGATGCCGAATCCCCTGGACCTCTCTCACCGCACCCTCTCAGCGGCGGCGGCGCGAGTCCGAGTGGGGGCCGAGGGGCGGGCGGGAGGCGGCCCGGGCCCGGCACAGAGCCGCGGCCAGAGCGCTTGATCCCGCCGCTCCGGCTCTTGTCACGCCCGCCCGCCCCGACCGGGCAACACTGTGCGAAATACAATGCAATCGGATGCGATAATCCATCTGGCTTTTATATTTCGTACGCCGAACTGTTACGCCGCGTTTACTCTCTTGCAGCTAAAGTTCGTGGGCATTATTTTAGAACACGAATAAAATTTTTAACTAGCCCCGGACTTCTCGTGTGCATTACTTAGTTCAGAAATGCACCATATTGTAACCAAACAATAAAATTGTGTAACAAGCTAGCAGCAATATTGCCTTTGAACTCCTAACACTAACACCTAAATCCTGTGCTACTTTAAAGTAGTTAGTATCCCTCGACATTTAGAGTGCTGAAACCGTTACTCGATTCGTGAGCCTCAATTTGGGGAAAGGGATAGTCTAAGACCAGTATTGTCAGTGTAGTAGCTATTTCATTAACTTTTCTCATATGGAATTTAAGTTCAAAACTATAAAAACGGTTACCTAATTAGATAAAGTTTTAAAAGTGTAATTGTTGAGTGCAAAATATTGATCTGTGGGTCTAAGGGTGAACCAAATGCGTAGTACTGAAATGAATGTAGACTTACTTGCGAAAGGTCGGCCACAGTCAGTGCCTGCAGTTGAGCCTGGCACCACTCGACGGCCGCGGTGCGGTGCTCCAACGCCGGCGAGGTAGGCCACTCAGCGCGTCGCAGCGCACGCCTGTGCGCCGGGACGGCCTACCTGGCAGGCGCTCTCTGGAAGGCGGCGGTGCGCGAGGCAACACCGCCCTGCTAGAAGAAAGCGATCCTGGAGATTTTCACAACGCACTCTCCCG
>NW_026267138.1:2733246-2734890 GCF_000697945.3 Frankliniella occidentalis | reverse complement strand
CTCAAACATACAGAAGAATCAAAAATCATTTTCGATAATATCACTTCAGAAAAGCACCAGAAATACACTCAACATCATGGCAAAAAATCAAGACAGGAGCAAGTAAGGTAAAATTAACACAAGTAAAACACAACATAACAAAAAGCAAGGTATCGTTCAGAATTCAAGGCTCAATCAGTCAAATGTCAAATCGCAACACACACAGAGATAAAAAAAGCACTAGGCAGGGTACACTCACAACAGAAGAATCAAAAATAATTTGCAGTAATTTCAGTACAGAACAACAGAGTGCAAAAACAAAACAATAGGCAGTTCAAAAAGAATTCAATTTGCAAAGAGAAACAACAACAACAAAACAGAGGAACACCGTTGAAAACAATATCAAATGTCAAAACTCACGGAGCAACACACAGAGGCAAATTATGCTTAGGGCACACGGACACACACAAACATGGCAAAAACCAAATAATTCGAAACAAAACAGGAAAGAGTTTAAACACAAACATGATAAATAGAGAGAAACCCATCAATGATAAAAGCAATTCAACAGAGGTAAGACTCGGCAATAGATTTAAAGAGAACAAGACAGAAGAGCATATAACACATATGAAAAAGAATTACATTGAAATTCACTGACAGTGACAAGTAAACAAGACACCAAATAGAGTACTTAACTTTAATGAGGCCTTCATACTGGCAACAGGTAGGAAATGGTGACTCAAGCAGATCAGTGACGTCGTTGGTTTAAACATCCAATCGTAACTTCTTGTTTCCTGAAAACAATTACCCCAATTAAAACTAAATCAGATAAATTATAGCACAATAATTAGAAAACAAATAAGATTCTTACCTCCAGATGGAATCTAAGAGCTGGGATACCAAAATTCCTTATCCACAAATCCTCAAGGAGTTATCAAAACACAGAAGCTTAAGTGCGTCACCTGTTGATGCAAAACATAGAAAAAAGTTTAACTCTATAGCACTGGTGATGTAAAGAAGCTGGTGCGTACACCAAATGAGACTATGGTAGTTGAAAAAGAGAAGTGAAACACATAATTATACAAGTGCTATAGCTTCACTAGTGGAGAACATAACCTTATCCAGCGGTACAGAAAAGTTTAAATAGACACTCTGAGTGTTTTACTTAACAGTAAAATCTATCGTAGTGACTTAGAAAGACGCCCCGACAAGGAAAATGTCTCGAACAACGAACAATTCGATTTTAAGAAGTCAAATAACACCTCACCTGAGATCGGTTGTGAAAGTTGTACTTCCTTAGCCTACTCCCAAAGAAAACTTGTGCACACTGACGATATTCGAACATACTAGAGCAGGATTATACTCTCCGACGGTTCCAAAAGCCTTCGCAGTCAATAGTAAAACTACAAAAATGTGGTAAAACAGTTCAAAAGATTAAAATAGAAACAAACGCGATTTTCCTCTGTCTCTTTCGAAAGCATGGATGGAGCCGACTGCCGATTGGCCGGCAGAGGGCGGGCGCGGGCGCGGCGGGGGGCGCGGGGCGAGCGCACCACAGCCACCACTTCGGTACCAACCTTCACATAGTTAAGCGCTCCCCACTTTCAAATTTCTCTCGTGTTGTTTTTCTATCTCGCTGTGCATAATAGTAATTTTAAAGAATAA
>NW_026267138.1:2730634-2733196 GCF_000697945.3 Frankliniella occidentalis | reverse complement strand
CCCCCCTCCTTACCCCTCCCTGCCCTCCTGAGTGCTGTCTAATTTCGCTATGAAGGAGGCCAGGAGGCCGACAAAAGGGGCCGGTGTTGCCGGCTCAAAGGCTTAGCCGCGGAGGAGTCCGGAGGCGCCCGGAGGAGTGCCTCGTGTGCCACCTCGCAGAGGCTGAAAATGAGAAAGACGACGGCGGCGGCGAGCTTCTTTTGTCTCATTTCTTCCTCTTTTCTTAGCGCCTTTTTGCGCGCCGCGCAGAGCCGTGTATCCGATGGCGATGTCGTCTTCTGTTCCATGCGGAATGGGGTCGCTCAAGGAGGCGGGCATCAAAAGGCATCTCCTACCTTTTCTTCCCCTCCGGGCAGAAAAGAAACGGAAGGTTTCTACCAGGTCCACCAGCAAATGTTTCGGTTTTGGATATGAGACGCGTTCCGTGAGCGAGTATACTTGACTTTCTCTTTGTCGTTCTCTCGGAGGGTAGCGTTTGAGGTCGCCCGGGCAGGCCGGCCGGGCCAGGTCGGGGCCGGGGTCTCTGCCGGAGGGTCGGCCGGGTCCAGCTTTGTTTCCGACACTTATGGCCCCGATGTACTTAACGGCGCCGACCCTTCGCCGTGTCGTTGTTACTCGCTCGTGTTTATGGCGGTGAGCCGGGAGTCGCCGCTGTGGAGATTTTTTCCTTCTAGAGGACTGGGCAGAAAACTGGCTCCCAGAAAATTAATTAAAGCTTTGCATCATGCATAGTGTGGTGCGTAGAGGCAACACGAAATAGTTGGTGTTTATTTTGACAGCCGTCCAAAACACGTTATTGTGGTCAACTCTTATTGGTGTTGTTTTTTTTGTTTTTTGGGAAAAGTACCCATAATCTTATATTTAAAAGCTTGAAGGTGTGGCAGAACTCTACGCGGGTTCAGGAGGTCACGGTACACAGCAGGGAAGCCCAACTGGGCTGGAATGGAACAGCCTCCGCCCTGCTCCGAGAGCTGCTTCTTGCCGAAAAATGCACACATCTCCTCCCCCGGTCGTATCTTCATTCTGGCGGCCCGACCCGTCCGGACCGGACCGGGGAGAGGGGAGGCCAGCAAATATGTGTGCATTTTTCATGCCAGGCGCGCATTCGGGCAAAGGGCGGCGTGTGCGGCGGTGGCGGCCGCGTCCGTGGGTTGGGGGGTAGGTTACGAGGGGGCTGTGTGGAGTGGGGTAGGCTACAGCAGCGTCGTTGGGGTGGACCTCGATAGGCGACTTGGGGTGCTGCAGACCTCGGTTGCGTGGGGTACGCGGTAAATAGGAGGCGATACGTTCACCTGCGGGCGGATTGTACAGCTGGGGTTCGGGGTCCTCGCCGAGGGGTCACGATCCACCCTTCCCCCCGCTGATGGACTCCCCTCTTTCCCCCCCCCTCCCCAATCCCCTATCGACGGTTAGCTGGATGGGGCGCAGGTGTGAAAGCGGCGCCCCGCCTACCTGGCAGGCGAGCACCCCTCGCGCATCCCCCCTGGGGGCCCCTGGGATGGGAAATGAGTGAAATATAGCGCATCCGTCTCGCTGGGCGGCCGTGGCGGGATTACTCTGCCGTGGCCTCCCGATCGGCTGTCCCTCGAACCACCCCGCCTCCCTCTACCGCCGCTCCACCCGGCTCCACCCGGCTCCACCCGCCATGTACCTGGTCATCGCCACCGGGACCTAATGCGGCATACGATAGGAGGGCTGCTGCCTCTCCACCGAATAAATCGACGTTTCACATTTTTTGTAAAGCGAGGTGGAGGGTGGGGCATTGAGATTGATGTGACGTATTATCTTTCTCTCCTTCAAAAAAATTATGGTGCCACCTGAAACCGAGGAGAGGGACCGGATGTCATCAGCATCGGCCCCCTCTGCGGATTACGGTGACGGGAAATAGCCCATCTTTGCGGGCTGTGGCCGAGGGGGCTGGCGCAGGAGGGGCTGGCCGAGGAAGGGCCGACCGAGGCCGAGGGGGCTGGCCGAGGAGGGGCTGGCCGAGGCCGAGGGGCTGGCGTTGACGTCGCGGCTAATCAGCTCCGACGAAACGAACTGACCGCGCTCCACCCGCTCATTACGCGAGGCTTGCGTAATGGAAAACAATTCGTTACACTTTTTCGTTTTGTTAGGGCGCACTTTGTTTCTGTCACGTCATCAATAATTAATCGTTGGCGTCCCTTTTTTTTTTTTGTCTCTGGCTCTCGTTTTTGTTATGTATGCTTTTTTGGATGTGTCGTGTTCCGGCTTATGTTTACAATGTTTACGCTTTCCAAAGTAAACACATGAGTGGGAATGGACATTTGGTCACCTGCAGCAGTGTGAAGAAAAGAATGCACCTGCGTTCGTGTGAATCAGTTCGCTCAATTGCAGTTGTGTGACATTTTTATACGCTTGGATTTTCTGTGCGTCTACCTTCTCTTCTACCCCCCCCCCCCCCTTTCCTCCCTCTCTGTTTGGGTGAGTGTCGCTGCGGTGGGGAGAGTGTTAGGCTCGAGAGCGCCGCCGTTGCCAGCTGTCCAAACACTCCACCCACATGTGCGTTTCCAGATGCGACGTCCTGTTTGAGGTTAAACG
>NW_026267138.1:2727577-2729860 GCF_000697945.3 Frankliniella occidentalis | reverse complement strand
GTTCGATCCCAGGCTCCGGCGGCGTGTCTGCATTTTGCCGTTGGCCCTTCTCTTCAAATAATTGTACATCTTTCGGTGATTATTCGAATGATTGACTGCCTAAATCGGACGGCTCTGCGGTTCCATTTGTAACAGAAACTGTTGACACTCCGGAAAAACTTCACAGAGAAATCAGCCATTGTTCGTCCGCCAAACAGCCTGTTCGCCTACCGTTCCCGGACGAAAATCGGCCTTTTTTCATTCGCTCCTCGGTCTGCAGTCGGATTCGAAGCGCGGCCGAAAAAAGGCCGATTTCTGTCCGGGAAAGTGAGGGAAGGGAGCCGTTTTGCGACCGGGAAACTCGCCTTGTTTCAAAGCCGGAACGGCCGAATCGTTCTGTGCGGGAAGTTTCCGTTTGCTTTTCCCCCCTCTTTTGTTCGTCGAAAGGGGCTTGGTTTGTGATTTCTCTGTACGCTTCGTAATCATCAGCGGCCTTCTTCCTCCACTTTCCTTTTTCCCAGTCCCTCCTCTTCCATGTCCCGCCCCTGGTCTTCTCCCCCTCTCCCCAAATCGTCCGCGCGTCCGCGCGGGGTCTGCCGTTGTGCGTCCCGGCGCCCCTCCCCTCGGACAGGTGTGCGTGCAATCAAGATTTTTCCAGCTCGAATGAAATCGAATCCGGGGAATTTTAATGTGAATCGAGAGCGGATTGGATAAATAATGTGTGTCTGAATCGAATGGATGATTTGGGTTCGCGCCCCCCACCGCCGAGGTGATTTGAAATGGAGGCCCGGGTTTCCTAACCGATTTGTCTTGTTTGCTTTGCTCTTGTTGCTAACCTGCCATGTTGAAACTGTAATTTAATTTCACTGCTCTTTCAAAATCAGAAATTTCTCTGCTCTCCATCGTGTGTTTAGGGCGTTCTTTGTTCGTACGCTTGATCAATATAAAGTGTTACAATTCGTCTTAATTATTTTATCACTGTTAGCTCTGGAAATATCTGCCTCGACGTTGAATGTGTCAACTGTCTGAAAGTAGAGAAAAAAAATGACGGCTCGCTCGGTAGCGCGATGCATGCTGCTCGTTTTTTTCGTGTTAATGTTCTCTTTCAATGGATCTAAAAAACGAGCAGCGAAAGCGGTATCACTCTTATCCTGTGCACATCGGTGGTTGTGACCTCGCGTATTAGTTCTGTAAATGCAAAAGTGAAACTGATACAAGAGTAAATACCAAATGACCCATTGTTGCAACAGCAGAACAGTTTCCCTTTACTTGTAACAGACGGAACCCCACGGAGAACTGGTCATCAATTTTTTTTACCGGATCTCGTTGAAAAAAAAAAATATTTTCAGTGTCCTAACAGATTTTTGATGGTTCAGTTTTACCCAGTAATGTCTCATGTAAAACAAAATTGAAGGTTTTACACACGTCTAAAATTTGAAATTGCGGAAAACTATTGGTGGTCTTTAACCTAGTCCTTAATTTTCTAAACAATTCATTATTCAAAGACAGCGACGTCCGAAGTGACAAATGTAAGTTGTGTCACATTGCAACAATACTGCGTCCCATTCGTTAGAACGTGAACTAACCCTTGCTTTGCTCTGCCATCATGGACCATGCGCCTAACTGCTATTTAAGGAATGTGGCGTCACATTCGTTTGAAGTGAAACGTGTCACATTCGTTAGAACATCGTCACATTCGTTTGAACGCTACGCAGCCAGAATTGACGCTTAAAATGGCGGCAAGCTTGTTCCAGTCACGTTTAAACGAATGTGATGTGACATTCCCTGAATAACAATGTGCACGTGCAGTGTATGGCAGGCGTACCTATCACGTTAGTACAAGTGTGACACAATATTCCAACCGATGTGTCACGAGTCAGTCGTGTAAGTGTGACTTCGCGTAGTAATCAGATAACAGTGATAACATTTCCACTGTTCTTCAGTGAGTTAATATTTCTCTACGAGCTAGGAGAGCAGTAGGATATGGTTAATACACCGTTACCGTTTCCCCCTCTTACCAAAGTGTTTTATTCTCTCCAATTTTTTTTCCCCGGACTGTACCCCGGGGAATGACCTCCCCGGCCGGCCAACCCGGCACCTGAATCCATAATGTTATCGGACGTGTTGCTTCGATGTGTGTGGAGCGAGGGTGGGGCGGGGAGCGCGGGGCGGCTGGACCGCAGAGGCAACACCAACAGTGCGGCGGGCTGTTGTAGTGAAGCAGTCTGGAGAGGGGAGGGGCGCTGGCGCTGGCGCTGGTTGTGGGGCGGGGCTGCCGCCACCCGGCAACACAGCCCGCCCGGC
>NW_026267138.1:2724736-2727527 GCF_000697945.3 Frankliniella occidentalis | reverse complement strand
CTAGGCCCTGGACTGGAGCCTCTTGAACCGCGGGCAGAGGGCCAGCAGGTCCTTGATGTGCAGTTGCTGCATCACCATCAGGCACGTGCTCGGGAGGAGCCACTCAGGGGGACGGGGGACGTGCGGACGAACCTGCGCATCCTGTCGTCCGGGCCGGGCTGCGGCTGGGCCGAGCAGTAAGTGCGCACGGTGGTGGTGACGTGAACACGTCTTGCAGCCTCAGCTGCAGGCTCCGCAGGGCCGGCGCCGTGTCGGGCGTGATGGCGTGAGCAGCTCGTGCAGCTCGGAGCTCGGTCTTGTTGAAGTTGACGCGGAACGCCAGCCGCAGGGCGGGCAGCGAGGGCAGCGCCACCAGGTCCTCCAGCCCGGAGATCATGTTGCACCGGGTCCCGGAGGACACGCGACGCAAGATGTGCATTGCGAAAACCGCCACGGCACAGGCACTGCGGCTCCTGCGGCTCCAGCTGCTGGGCTGCTCAGCGCACTTCATGTCCCCCGTGTGGTCGAGCAGTGTGCCGCGCTGCGCGGCTGCAACACGCGTGGCGACACCGGAGGCTGTGCTTCAGCTTTGACGACAACCAGTGCTTGTGCCCAGTGCTGCGCCTGGCTCCGTGCGTCGGCTTGCTGGGCCGGTACTTGACTCTCCGGCGGGGACCGTGTCGCCTGACAGACACAGACATCTTGCTGACGAGGTGCGCCGCCGGGGTGGTGTTGATCAACATGCGAAAGGGCATCCCTCCGGACGTCTTCGGGCTGATCCGCCGCCAGGTAGTCGAGCTCGGCCGACTCAAAGTGATCCCGATGCACTTTTTGGTGGCGCGCCCGTCGGCGCGGCCCTGGAGGTGGTGGTGTCAGTTTCCGGGCTAAGAGGACTCAGGGTGAGGGTGAGAACTCGACGAGGAGCCTGCTGTCGCTGACCTCCACGGCGCCGCTGATGGCCGCCATGACGCACCTGCGCGAGCTGGGGTGCGGAGCTCTACCTGGCCTGGAGTCCCTGGCCGCCTGCGAGTCGTTCCAGACCCGCGTGAGCTCTGAGGGTGAGCACCGGGCTGCCGCCGCGGGGGCCGCGGACCTCCTCCGGCGCATCGAGCACCTGCGCGAAGTGACCCTGGCGTAGTAGCCGGCGATCAGCACCCCCGCCGCGGTCGGTGAGGAACTCGTCCTGGCGCTGGCGTGGTACGAGTGGTCCGAAGCATTCGGCCGAGGTAGGGCAGCTCGCCGTGGCCTGCGTAGTGAGGAGCATTGCGGTAAAACATCCTAACGCTGCGAACCTTGCCGTGGAGTACGGACCGCAGCGCAGCGCATGATGGCGAGGCACACGATGTGGGCCACGTTGGCGTCCTCGACGGCCCGGTCCTCGACGTCTCGACCGGGGGGGCCGGCGCGATACGGGTCCCGCTCGAGGGTCGGCACCTGGTACGACAACGACATGCGGCTGACGGGCGGGCCCGGGAGCGTGCGTAGCCGGCTCCACGTCCTCGTTCACCGTGTCGGACACCACGGCCACAAGCGCAGCAGATGGCTCAGGTGCAGCGGCAAGGAGGGCGACAGCGACGAGGAGGGCGATGGGGGACGGTCGATACTGCGTACAGGGAGGTCTGGGAGTCGAACGTCCGAACGGTCGATTGCGGACAAAGCCTTCTTGACAGGCGGATCAAGGATCATCCACAAAGCACGTCCGTGTCCGTCATTCACCGTTGTGAACTTGCAAAACTCAGTCAATGCAAACTCTGATAACGCCTGGTAGGTAGGCAACGTTTTGCATGCAGTGCATTCGTGTACTGTGGAGTGGCGTACTCCAAGTCTCGCAGGCGCTGAGCTCCCGTAATTTGCCGAATGAATATCAGAAAAGCGGACGTGGTCGACTTGGAGAGCTACTGCTACATGACGCCCTCCGCCCGGCGCGCCTACTGGCCGGCATGCCCAACCTCCGTAAGCTTAAGTGCAACATGATCTCCGGGCTGGAGGACCTGGTGGCGCTGCCCTCGCTGCCCGCCTTGCGGCTGGCGTTCCGCGTCAACTTCAACAAGACCGAGCTGCACGAGCTGCTCGTGCCATCACGCCCGACAGGGCGCCGGCCCTGCGGAGCCTGCAGCTGAGGCTGCAAGACGTGTTCACGTCACCACCACCGTGCGCACTTACTGCTCGGCCCAGCCGCAGCCCGGCCCGGACGACAGGATGCGCAGGTTCGTCCGGCACGTCCCCAGTCCCCCTGAGTGGCTCCTCCCGAGCACTTGCCTGATGGTGATGCAGCAACTGCACATCAAGGACCTGCTGGCCCTCTGCCCGCGGTTCAAGAGGCTCCAGTCCAGGGCCTAGTCGCGGGCCCTTCTGTCTGGCGCGATCGACGCGTCGACGTCGGCGACCCCCTGGGCGCGTGCGCCGTACCTGGAGAAAGCAGCCGTCGGCCTGTTTGCGAAATGTCGCCGGCGCAGAGCGGCCAGTCCAGTACCTGGTGCCGCGAACACCGCAGTGTTGCGGGTTTGCCTACTCTCTTCGCCGCCAGTGAGGCGACATGGACCAAGAGGGTATGCAAACCCGCAACTCTGCGGCGTACGCTTATCGCGGCCTTTGCTTATCTTAAGTGCACGCCTCCGCTTGGACGACAACCAGTGCCTGTGTCCGGTGCTGCGCCTGGCTCCGTGCGTCGGCGCGCTGGCTGCTGGCTCGGTACACCTGACTCACCGGCGGGGACCTGTCGCCTGCCGGACATCACGATGAGGTGCGCCGCCGAGGAGTGGGTCAACCCGGGCATGAGCGGCTTGAAGGGCCTGCTGCGTGCCAAGGCCCC
>NW_026267138.1:2722121-2724394 GCF_000697945.3 Frankliniella occidentalis | reverse complement strand
AGCTCGGCTTCGCGACGGCGACGAGGGTGGCGCGGTGGCGGTGGCTGCCGTGAAAATCTTGGCAAACGATGACAAACGATTTGCGAACTGCTGCGGTGGCGTGGCTTCGCCGAGGATCGACAAGCTATTTGCCGCCGCCGTGGAGACGCGGCGTTCCGAGCGTCTCTCACTCAGCCCCGCTGGGTGATTCTGCGGACTGGCGGCCGTTGCCCGTCTCAGTCCCCACACATCTGGAAAAACAAACAATCCAACAGTCGTTATCATTTTTATAAATGTAATTTCGTGTCACTCGCTCTACAATTTACAATATAAAGTTTTTAGTTTTAAATTGCAAGCAGCGAGCCCAATAATGTCGCTTACCTGAACGATCATTTTTTTCTAACTTTATCTAAGTCTTTAACACGTTGAGTCCCACGTAACCACACGTCTGGTCACAATGCACGCCATTAATGCCCCCCCCCCTGGGACTCAACGTGTTAATTTACGCCGATGTGAGTGTATGAAGCTCTTCATTACAATTGGGCGATGTCAAATAAATCTCACTCCTTGAGATTGCGAATTTGAAGTTCGAATTCAAAAATAAACTAACCATAATGTTTGGCATTTTCAAGTTGTTAAAAATTGTGAGACTAGTAGAACTTTGAGGTGTATACCGACATTGTTGGAGATTTCATGACATCCCTGCAAACATTTCTCCTATTTTTGGTAGAGCGCAGAGGACGATGCTTTGCGCCGACTGGTTGGATAGGGACATGAGCCTCATCGCGGCGGCAGCACGTACTCGTCGGCGCGGCCTGGATAAAAAAAAGGAGCCAGTCGGACCGACTTAGGGCCGCGGCGGCGGGGGCTGGGCTCACGAAAGTGGGTCATGTCTCA
Organism: Frankliniella occidentalis; assembly: GCF_000697945.3. Classification (NCBI taxonomy): domain Eukaryota; kingdom Metazoa; phylum Arthropoda; class Insecta; order Thysanoptera; family Thripidae; genus Frankliniella; species Frankliniella occidentalis. The sequence goes on along the minus strand of NW_026267138.1, from coordinate 2,723,518 downwards.
TGTCCCAGATCCCGCTCTGCAGTAAAAGTGTCGCACCTCGAGAGCAAAGAAGGCTGGCCTAGCGGCAGCGGCACTGGCGCGCGCGCCCGGGTGGCCGTGGTGGTTGCGCAGCCTCCCGGTCCAGCACGTGCGGCAGAGGCGGCAGAGCGAGCTCCTTTCGCTTGCCCTTCACCTCACACTCGCATCACCCCACCCCCTCCCTCCCGCGCTTTTCTTCTTTATGCCCCTCCTCTCCTCTCCACACCGCGCCGTGCCGCGAAACAGCGAAGCGAATGGAGGGGCGTGGGGCGGCAGCAAGAGCACCGCAAATCACCTTAGCAGCTCATTGGCACACAAAACTTTGCTAATTCGATTCGGGCTGGAACTGGATGTGCGCCAGTGATCGTTGTGTGGCTGTACGCTTATCACGTAACGGAACGGGCAAGCCAAATCCCGCCAAGTTGACATTTCAGAAAACCGATCTTGCCACCAAATGTCTTGAAAACGTTTCTGTTTACGTCTTTCGTTTTTCGGTAAGAAGCAAAATGGCGGGGCGGGCCGACTGGGAGTTTGGTTTGCAAATAACTTGTTGTTCGCGAAAGGGGCAGCCTCCTTTGCGGTGTGTTGCAGCAGCAGGGCACCTTATCACCCAGCAGTGTTATCGGTTCTAGCGGCCTAATCATGGAAATATGGGAATATGTGCCAGTGGGAGCGAGGGCAGGAGAGGGGGCTGGGGGCACATCCTGCCCGCCCGAGCAAGTTTGGAGAGAGAAGTTGGCACGGAACGGGCCAGGGCATAGAGGGTGCCGGGCCTCCGCCTCGGCCTCCGCCCGCCGTCTCCCATGACACGTCCGGAAAATAATTTCTCGCAGCAGCAGCCTTTGGTGACCTTATTAGCGCTATGGAAAGTTTTTATGCGAGAAACATAATTGGCGTAAATAAGCGTATATTTTGTCAGCCCCATTGTATACCTATACGCACGGAAAGAATAAAAGAGAAGCCGACATGGCAGAGGAGCCTTGGGGATCAAACGACGCCGCCTGGGGGTAGGTTCTACCCCCAGTCCCCTGCCCTCCCCTCCCCTACCTCACCCCCAACCCGCACACTCCCGCACGGGTTGCAGAATGGCTGGAGCGGGACGGACCCACGATGGGCCTTTTTCGTTTGCTGACAGGCCACTGACACGAAACAGAAAAGAGGGGGAGCAAGGGTGGGGGGGTAGGGTAGGGCTGTGCGGTTAACCGGTTAACCGATTGTCGATTTCGGTTAATCCACTAACCGGCTAACCGGTTATTTAAAATTTACGTAACCGATTAACCGAATAACCGCTATAACTGATTAACCGGACAACCGATTAATCGGTTACTCTTTGAAACCGGTTAAAACCGGTATCGATTTTCTGAACCGTGTGAGCGCTT
>NW_026267138.1:2718578-2722071 GCF_000697945.3 Frankliniella occidentalis | reverse complement strand
TGGCTCGCCACGGCCCGGCACCGACCGCTCGACGACCGACCGGTCGGTGCTCGGTCGGTGGCTGAATTCGGACACACTCTCATTTGGTGTACGCACCAGCTTCTTTACATCACCAGTGCTATAGAGTTAAACTTTATTCTATGTTTTGCATCAACAGGTGACGCACTTGAGCTTCTGTGTTTTGATCATTACTCCTTGAGGATTTGTGGATTAGGAATTTTGGTATCCCAGCTCTAAGATTTCATCTGGAGGTAAGAATCTTATTTGTTTTCTAATTATTGTGCTTTAATTTATCTGATTCAGTTTTAATTGGGGTAATTGTTTTCAGGAAACAAGAAGTTACGATGTGGATGTTTAAACCAACGACGTCACTGATCTGCTTGAGTCACCATTTCCTACCTGCTGCCAGTATGAAGGCCTCATTAAAGTTAAGTACTCTATTTGGTATCTTGTTCACTTGTCACTGTCAGTGAATTTCAATGTAATTCTTTTTCATATGTGTTATATGCTCTTCAGTCTTGTTCTCTTTAAATCTATTGCCAAGTCTTACCTCTGTTGAATTGCTTTTATCATTGATGGGTTTCTCTCTATTTATCATGTTTGTGTTTAAACTCTTTCCTGTTTTGTTTCGAACTTTTGGTTTTTGCCATGTCTGTTTGCGTCCATGTGCCCTGAACATAATTTGCCTCTGTGTGTTGCTCCGTGAGTTTTGACATTTGATATTGTTTTGAACGGTGTTGCTCTGTTTTGTTGTTGTTGTTGTTTCTCTTTGCAAATTGAATTCTTTTTGAACTGCCTATTGTTTTGTTTTTGCACTCTGTTGTTCTGTACTGAAATTACTGCAAATTATTTTCGATTCTTCTGTCTGAGTGTATCTTGCCTAGTGTTTTTTTGATCTGTGTGTGTGTTGCGATTTGACATTTGACTGATTGAGCCTTGAATTCTGAACGATGCCTTGCTTTTTGTTATGTTGTGTTTTACTTGTGTTAATTTTACCTTACTTGCTCCTGTCTTGATTTTTTGCCATGGTGTTGAGTGTATTTCTGTGCTATTCTGAAGTGAAATTATTGTAAAATGATTTTTGATCTGTATGTTTGAGTGTACCCTGCCTAGTGCTTCTTTGATCTGTGTGTCTTGCAATTTGATCTTTGAGTGAATCTTGAATTCTGAACAAAATCTTGCTGGTTGTTTTGTTTTACTCGTGTTGACTACCTGACTTGTCCTTGACTTGATTATTTTCCATGATGTTGAGTGTATTTCTCTGCTATTCTGAAGTGAAATTATTGCGAATGATTTTTGATTCTTCTGTTGTGAGTGTACCCTGCCTAGTGCTCTTTTGATCTCTGTGTGTGTTGCAATTTGACCTTTGATATTGAACTTGAATTCTGAATGGTATCATGCTGTTTGTTTCTGTTTTTTCTACCTGCTCATTTCTCACTTGTCCTTGTTTTTATTTTTGCTATATTGTTGAGTGTGTTGTTCTGAACTGAAATAATTGCAAATGGTTCTTGATTTTTCTCTGATGTTGCCTGTACCCTGCCTAGTGCTCTTTTTATTATCTTTGTTGAAACTGTGTGCCTTATGTGATTTCTGAAATTGCTCTCACACTTGATTTTGAAACAGTTTTGCTGCTATGACTCTCTCGGTCTCTCTGTGCAAATCTTTTTTTTTTTTTCTATCTGAACTGTTTCTCTGTTTGGTGTTACTCTGATTTGAATATCTTGCCTTTGTTTTTGAGTGACAATTTGCTACTTTGTCTGATCTGAAATTGTTGTTCTATATGCACCTGCTGTGTGTATGTCATACTCTGCCTGATCTTCTCTTCATTGTTATCTATATAATTTTTCATTCACTTTTACTGAATTTATTTGTTTGCCCCATCGCCAAATCTGACTGTCACTTTTAGGTCTCGACCATTTACTGCCAAAACTTGTTCTGTTTTTCAGAGTCATGCCGCAGCAGCACCTGCTCCTATTCTCTTCCAGAGTCAACGCTTACAAGAATATCATGTCAAGTTTAAATCCAAACTTCAACTCTTCTTACAATGGAGGTGAGTCTTTCTAATTTGTCAATTTATTATGTATAGACATAGTGAAACTAAGTTGTTGATTTTTTGTTGCAGCTGGTTATTCCCTCAAGATGAATAGTTCGGTACCAGGGCGAAGTTCCAAGTTCATACTTCCTGATTGGAATCGACATTCAAGAACGGAAGTCAACCACTTTTTAATTTTCAACTGCAGATCTAATTATTTAAAAGCATTAGTCTTTGGAGTTTGTTATATTCTTTTTCTTTTATTCTTACATGTTATGTGACTACTCTGTCTAGAAGTTTGGCCTTACCTCTCAACTTCACTGGTTTAGTTTGAACCTCTGTTATTTAACTAAATTGTACATTACATTTTCCACACACAATAAAAGTATATGCCCAAATCTTGGAAACTTTTATTCACAAGAAAGGCCTCAACCCTACCCAAACTCAACCACATTTTCACAAACCTTCAAGCCACTTTATTTCATTGTAGCCTTGATACTTGTTCTGATAAATCTCTCAAAGAGTATGGTTCTATTTTGAGAACAAAGTGCAGGGAAACCGCCCTACGTTTAAGGGTACCCTTATCTAAGCCTGGGCACGAGGTCCTGGTGCCGGGCGACGTCCCGGACGACAACCTCGTCTCCCCCGTCACCTGCGTGGCAGGCGCCGTTGCCTCGGTCGTCACATTACCAACTTCGGCGTCCTGGGGCCGAGGGCGAGGTTCCTCACACGCTGAGACTCGGCCCCAAGCGCACCGGCCGCCCCGTCAACGTCCTAGACCTGGCGGCCAGGACGACAAAGCGCGAGGTGCTGGGGACAGGCTTAGAGGTACCCGACGAGCTCAGACCCGGCCCCCGCGCGCCAGGCCGCCCCGTGTACGTCCTGGAACTGGCAGCCAGGACGACAACGCACTGGGTCCTGGTGCCGGGCGATGTCCCCGACGAGCTCAGACCCGGCCCCCGCGCGCCAGGCCGCCCCGTCTACGTCCTGGAACTGGCGGCCAGGACGACAACGCACTGGGTCCTGCTGCCGGGCGACGTCCCCGACGAGCTCCAAATCGGCCTTCATGAGCGCGCCAGGCCGGGCTGTTAACGTCCTGGAGCCGGTGTCCAGGACGACAAAGCACAAGGTCCCGGGGCCGGGCTGAGGTCCCCGACAACCCCAGACTCGGTCTTCATGAGCGCGCCAGGCCATCCTGTCAACGTCCTGGAGCCGGTGTCCAGGACGACAAAGCATGAGGTCCTGGGGCCGGGCTGAGGTCCCCGACAACCTCAGACTCGGTCTTCATCAGCGCGCCAGGCCATCGATGCCGGTGTCCAGGACGACAAAGCGCAAGGCCTCGGGGCCGGGCTGAGGTCCCCGACAACCTCAGACTCGGCCTTCATGAGCGTGCCAGGCCGTCCTGTGAACGTCCTGGAGCCGGGGTGTCCAGGACGACAAAGCACGAGGTCCCGGGGCCGG
>NW_026267138.1:2710668-2711201 GCF_000697945.3 Frankliniella occidentalis | reverse complement strand
TTAAAAAATAGTAAAATACTATATTTTTAAATAGGTGGGACAAAAGACAGGTGGGACAAATAAATCCCACCCGTAAAATAATATGGTTCCAAAGTAAACCATTATATCAGAAACATATTTTAGCTCTCATAGCCGCATTACGATGTTGTCTCATTACCGACATTTTCTGTCCCTGATTAACCGTCACGTGAAAAATATCGTCGTAAATGTACAAAAATTGTGTGAACTCGAATCATAATTTAAGTTGCAACTCTACGAGAGCACATATTTTACTCGCCAATCAATTTTTTAGTCGATACGTACTGCATGTATTTTTACGAATACAAATCTTAATTTTACGACTTGTGTCAAGGAAAATTTTCCTGTAAGCCTTCCTACTATTTTCCACAGTGGCACGATGGCTGCTAACTTCGTAGTTTTTCAACACTCGTCAGACGTAAACTTATGCGTAAATCTTCTAGATATGTGAATTAGCAAGTTAATTTCCGTTCTGTTTAACTGGTATTACGACCATGTTTTCCGACCACATGTGA
>NW_026267138.1:2709239-2710618 GCF_000697945.3 Frankliniella occidentalis | reverse complement strand
GAGGGGGTGGACGGCTGCGCTGGTGCGCTGTGGCTCGCTCTAGTTGGGGAGGACTTTGGGAACTCGTGTACCGTTTGGGGCCGCGGCCGCCGCGCTGGTGGCCCCTGTGTTGTGCCCAGCGTGCTGTGCTCGCCCTCCCGCGGGCGTCTCTCTGTCTCTCTCTCTCTCTGTCTCTGTCTCTCTCTCTCTCTCTCTCTCTCTCTCTCTCTTTCTCTCTCTCTCTTTCTCTCTCTGCCGGTACCCGCTCACCCGCGGGAGCGGCGGGTGCACCACTTTGGTGTCACCTGCGTCCTGGTCGCACTAGTCATCGCCCCACAGCAGCACCGCCACCACCTACCACCCCACTCTCGAGCTCCGCCCGCTCTTTTTAATGCATCCACTCCCACTCCCCTCTCCCACCCCCGCCCTTTCAACGACCCAAATCCAACCACCCCTCCCTCCCCTTGTGGGACTTTCACACTCCAGACCCCGTCTTCCACCCCTTCCCCCCACGTGTGTGTGTGTGTGTGTGTGTGTGTGTGTTCTCGGCGGCGGGACATCCCCAGAATTGAAATAGCTCCTTGTGTGGGGGCACGGTGGCGGCGGCGGCTGGGGGCGGGCTGGGCTCTGTGCTGCTGCTGGAGGGGTGTTGAAGTTAGGGCACCCAGGCAGGCGGCGTACTCACCGTCAGTGGTGCGAAAGCCCAACTGGTCGACCCTCTTTATCTAAGACTAGCCGCGACAGTCTCTCAATAGCAGGACAAAATCACCACTTCACCATTACATCAAAATTATTACTTCTGCTAAAAGCATTCCTAACTATGCTTTGCGGGCTATCGCAACTAATTGTCGTGCATAATACCCTGAAGCCCCGGCTGGGCCCAGCCGTCCAGACCTTCTCTCTTTTGAACCCGTTCGTTAACATGGCTGGTGGCGACATGTCTCTGTTCCCCCGCGCCACCAGCCATCGTCCCCTCTCCCCTTCTCCAATGTCCATCTGCTCTTCACCGCCTTGTCGATGTGTCAGAGCCAATAACACGTCACGTGACCCAGTGACCCTGAAGTGTGTGACGGGGACCGGAAAGCGGTCGACGTGTGCAGCCAGTCGGGATAATTATGCCTGACGCAACAGTGATGAAACATTGAAACAGCAATGAGCAAATAGAATTTGCTCTTTTGTTTGTTTCTGAGTGACAGCGCACCGCCAGTATGACCTGTGGGCTGGTTGTTACCGTGCGTCCACCGCGGAGGCACTCTCCGAAATGAAGGTAAATGAGATGAGAGGGACGAAGTGCCTGGCAGAAGGGGGGAGAGGGGTTGGGGAGAAATAGAGTATAGAAGGCCAGAAGGGTAAAAGGGAGTGCCTCACTACCTCTACCAAAATTACCTCTACCGTATTTT
>NW_026267138.1:2698888-2701999 GCF_000697945.3 Frankliniella occidentalis | reverse complement strand
AAACTTATGCGTAAATCTTCTAGATATGTGAATTAGCAAGTTAATTTCCGTTCTGTTTAACTGGTATTACGACCATGTTTTCCGACCACATGTGAACTTTTATTCGTGGTTGGGCTAGCCGGCTGGCCGGCGGCTGCAGCCTCATGCGGTCTGTGTGGTTCGGCCGCTCGTGCTGCGCTGGTAATAAGCACTGCATCCGCTGGACGCCCAGCCGCCTCCCCTCTGCGCTGGACAAGTTTTGTAAGTTTTGTTGCGCCGCCTCGGGTCAGTAGTAGTTGTGCGGCAGGGAGAGGATATTCTTCGCACAGGTCGAGTCGAGGGGGGAAATAATGCGGGATGAAAGTGTTCCGAGCGAGCTCGCTGCGCGCCGACGCCGCCTGCAAGCCCTTTGTTCAAATTCACGATATTTTCCCTGGGCCCCCCTTTTCTCTGCCGGTGTGTGTATCGCTCCGAGGGGAGGCTGGCGGGCTGCAGGCGCAGGCAGGGAGCAGAGCAGCGCGGGGAGGTTCGGTTATCCGGCGTTCTATCTCCCGAGGAGGCGATACGGTAAATAGTAGTATATCGCGCGTCACGGTGCAGCAGGGACACGGTAAAAGCAATGTCCTCTTTTTTGAGGAAAAAGGAAAAATTTTGAGGAATTCCCATGTGAGGAAGAATCTTCCGATCCCGCCTCAGATTTTAAGGAATCTTCTCAAAAACCTCAAAAAAAGTCCCACATTTTTTGAGGTGACTTCCTTGAAATCTGAGGAGTTTTTGTCATACCAGGGGAGTTCCTCAAAGTTTTCCCTTTTTCCTAAAAACAAATTAAACATCATTACCTTGGAGAGGCGGCGGTGGCAGTGTGTCGGAGGGCTGAGCGCGGATGTTGCACTGAGAAAAAATAATATGGTCGTGGGCACTTAACATTTAGTCCCGCCGTAGCCTTAAAGTTTTGCTCTAGGACTAAATGTCAAATGTTTCTTTGCTGGGCTGCACTGCACATCTCTGTTGACTCACTCACCCATAGACTTTAGTGCCTGGACCAAGGTGAGACGCATTTGACAACCGTCTAGTGCTAGGACGGAGTTTACTTCCACAGCCAACATTTTACCGGTTGTTTTTGGAAAAAAAGTTCCCGGTTTTCTCTCGCGCATTCGCAGAGCATGTTAACGAATTTTTGTATTTTACTTATTTCGTTTTTTTGTTTGTGAGTCTTGCAGGTAGAAATTAAATTGGGCCGTCCTCAGATTTGTTTTCTGACAGGCTTGCCTTCAAAAATCCCTCAAATACGCGTTTTTAGGAAGTGCTTTCCCGAATCAACCCGGGACTGCACAGAAAAAAGTTTGCTGTGTTTCTCAGTGTTTCGACGCAGTCGCGGCCTCACACAACAGCCTCCCGTACCTGATGTGTCTATTCGTCTCGCTCTCCTCCCTTTCCCTATTTTTCCGTCGCTCACTTTCTCACTCTGGCTCCTACACTTTCCCTCTTATCTCTTCCACACATTTCTCTGTCTGTCTCGCACACACACGTACACTCTTCTCGAGCTGTAAGCTGCGCAATATAACGGTTTTTAGGGTCTGGGGCCCCCCTTTTACCCCTGCTCTCTGTCATCCTCAGATGAGACGCCTAAAAGTAGGCGAAATGAACATAGATTTGCAGCCAACTCAACAGGCAACTGAAATAACCAGTGTCAGACTTGTGACACCAACTGATTCATTCTAGGAACCTAGGTTTTTGCGCAATATTTGCTAAGTAATCACTTTCATTTCATTTCGGAGACCATCGAATTCCTCGTTAGGTTTCTGATAAAAAGAGCACACAGGTCATGGGGATCTGACAATTACAAACAATAAGGAACCTTTTCTTAAGAATCCTTAACTTGCACTGCTTAGTATACTGTGGATCGGACTCCTGTCATTATGCGCTCGTTTAGTTGGCTACTGGCGAGCAATCCGATTGTCGGCTCGTAATTAAAATAAAAAGGGCAATATAGAAAGTCATTTGACACTAGTGCTATACCAAAGAATGCGCATCAATTCTTTTGACATGTGTCGCAATATACTTCTTTTTCAATTGAAACCGCCTCTGAAGCTGCAGTAAAATGAGTCCATTGGCCACTTGAGCGTGTTTCTGCCGCCTGGTCCCGCCCCTTCCAACATGAATACTGCACGGAGCCAGGGCAAGCGCGGGAGTGAGAGCGCGACTGGCGGCCTACCGGCCCTGCCCTGCGGTCGGCGCCTTGTGTGTTCGTGTACTTCCAGAATGTTTCTCCCCTTTTTTTGTCCCTTAGCTCCACACTTTTGCCGCCCAAACAGAGAGGGGAGGGGGCGTATAGCACAGGGTTCGGCGCCTGCACCGGGGCCGACCGTGCATTTGCGCGAGAAAGAGAAGGTAAATACGGCAAAGGTACGATGGCATCTGAATTTTTCATATTCTGCTCCGTGCTCCGCCCGTGCGCTTGCCCGATCTCCGCCGCGGACCATCTCTCTCTCTCTCTCTCTCTCTCTCTCTCTCTCTCTCTCTCTCTCTCTCTCTCTCTTTTGCTCTCTCTCTCTTTCCCTGCCGCCTCCTTGCAGCGATTTATGCGGTCGGGACCTATCTCTGGCCGGCGGGCGGCGGTCCCGGGCCCGCGAGGGCGGGCGGAGCGGGTTGGTCCGGTCCCGACCCTTTGATGACGGCCGCGCTGCCCGGCGCAGCCCAGCCCGCCCCGGCCCCAGATCGATATTGTGGTCAGGACCGGGATGAAGGGGCCGGCAGGCGGCGGGGCCCGCAGGCCGCCTTTGGTGCGCGATATCGCCGCAAGGCGCTGGTTGGTCTGGCGCTGGCGTCGCCTGTGGCCATTTGGTTTTTGAACGGTGCTTTAGATGGCGTTTTTGCTATGTCGGCGGTGTGATACCCTGCCTCACTTCTCTCTTCTCTTCTTCCTTTTCCCCCTCCTTCTCCTGGTGCTACCATCCCCGCACCTCTCTCTCTGTCTCTCTCTTTCTCTTCCTCCCTCTCTCTCCCTCCCTCTCTCCCTCCCTCTCTCCCTCCCTATCTCCCTCTCTCTCCCTCCCTCTCTCTCGCTCCCTCTCTCTGTCCCTCTCCCTCTTTCTCCTTCTCTCTGTCCCTCTCTGTCCCTCTCTGTATCTG
>NW_026267138.1:2695575-2698838 GCF_000697945.3 Frankliniella occidentalis | reverse complement strand
GAAATAGCAGCTTTTTGAACAAATACCCAAAATGACCCCTAAATGTGAATTTAAGCAAAAATCTTTGACGTGTCCTTCGATGACATATTTAGACCAACAATTTCCCAAAGTAGAATGAAAATCGGGAATTTTCACTTGGCGGGGTTCCCTTGTCAGAATGGGACTAAAGGTTTCGTGCCGCCAACACACTCCTACTGACAAGAGATGTCATACAAGTGTTAATTTCCGAATCGGTTCAAACTTTGGGGTTTTCATTAATGACTGTATACTAAACGACTGCCGATAAATGTTCGTACCCAATTTGATCTTGGTTGTAGGGGTCCAGTTTCTCCAAAAATGAGTAAATAACCATTTTGAGGGGGAAATCCGAAAATTATTCCCAGTTTGTATTCTGGGCTGTCAGTTTGCATAGGGGCTGAATAAAAACTGGTGATGATTGTAGGACTTCCCCCTAAAAAGGATTTTTAGTAATTTTTTGAGAAATTGTACTTATTGGGCACGAACTTTTATCGGAAATCGTTTAGTCCACAGTCCACAAAACCCCAAAGTTGGAACCGATTCAGGGACTTACACTTTTATGACTCCCCTTGTGAGACGCGCACTAGCGAAAGCTTAAGAGCGTTTGCATAAGCAGGTTTACTTAAGTTCTCTAATGCAGTTTCCCGAAAATCCGTTTCCTTTTCCTTGTGCGCCATGGTGAGATGCTTTGCTTTCTGCCCTGGTCTCATCTCTCGCTTTTCCCTTTTTGCGGTGTTCCGGCGCGCGAGGAGGTAGTACCGTCCTTCTTCTTATTCTTCACGTTTCTTTCTCTCCTCCATCCTCCTTCATTTCTCAGAGCAAACGGCACGATCTTTATGAAACAAGTGTCTTGTGTGTCAATTTGCATACAATTAGCGGGATTTGCCGGTGGTGAAATATAAGTGGCCCCAAGCGGCCATGGTGGTTGGCGAGCTGTCAGTGCTGCTCGAGTCCTGACTGCGCGCGCGACCTGCGTCCCCTGAAGTCCTGAGGTGATGGTTGCGCCGCGCGCTCTCAAAATACCCGACTTATTATTCCACGGTCCTCGACAATTTGTGTTTAAGTTTTTAGATGATCCCATAAATAATTGCAGCTATTCCTGACTACAAATGTGTATATTGCGAATGCTCGAAATACTATAAAACATTGGTGTTATACCAACCCCACTAAAGAGATCGTCTTTGTTACAAGAATTGTTTACGTTTTTATAACTTGTAAGTTAACAAGATCAAGGTATGCTGTCCTGCCACCCGGTACACTTACTGCTTAGAAAGAGAGGTAACTTATCGCTGTGTCGGACTTTGGCAAAATTTATTATTCTTGTTTTAACAGTATTTTTTTTGATAGTTTTATTCGTTTACTGGAACACGTGCTCGAACAGTGTACCGCACCGCAGCCCTAGCAGCCCCTCGCCTACCTGTGCTAGTTTGCTCATGCTGCGGGCGCAGAAGGCGGACGTGGAAAAAGGATCGGATTCAGATGGAAGGCATGGAGGGAGGAGGGGTGGCGAAACACAAATATGGCGTGCGGCTGGCGCTGCTGTTGTTGTCGGGATCAGTTATCTATCCGTATGGTAGCCACGTAAATCTCCAAATGCAGCCGAACACATGATACCTATCCGCCACCCCTCTCCCCTCTTTCCCTCACTTGACAATACTCATGTTTCACCAGGTAGCGCCGCGGTATCACGTAATGTGCTTCATAGTTCTTTTACGTATAATTTCTACTTCAAATTGGCGCCTCCGTTTCATTCTTATAATTCTCCCTATGTCTTTTATTTTGGTGCAAAGATATTGCTGCTTTTCTAGAATTTTTTACGACCATTTTAAAAGCCTTTTTTTCACTTTACTGAGTATCGAATTCAATTCTCTTCATCTTTTTACAGTGGAAACCACCACGTCGCAGCACCCTGTTTGAAGTTGCCATATAAATGAGCTGCTTGTATTTCCTTTACCATCCTGAAAACCAATAAGTTCGTTCTGCGCCGTGTAAAAATTTGGTCCGTAATTGATTCAATTCGAGGAAAGTGAGGAAATGCCACTTTGCACTCTTGTCGTGTATAGTTGGTTTTCCCGTTCGTCCACTCGCCGCAGCCCTTTAAAACGGAACGGAATTCAATGGTCGTGTTGTGGAAGGAGCAGCAGCTGGTCACGCCAACGCTGCCACTCTCTGTCGCACGCTGCCGTAGGAAGGGGGTATACCGGGGGCAGACGGACGAACGCGGAGACAGAACAGGAGGAAAAAGCGGGAAACGACGCGGGCGTTTCCCCTGCGCCGTGTACTGTTTCGTTTCGTGACAGGCATCCGGGGTTCGACACGCCATCTCGCGGCAATCACACGGACCGACAATTTTACGGGCGTCGGCCTCACGGCTCAGGCCCGGCACCGTCCCGCCCCGTGTAACGCGCCGCCTGCCTCTCTGTTCCAGGTCAGCCGCGGCCTGGACGACCCGCTGGACGCGCTGGACCCGCTGGACCTGTGAGTATGAGGCTCAAGCTCCGCTTCGCGCGTCGCGTCCTCGCCCCCGGCTCCGGTTACCATACGCTTGCTGGGCGCTGGCCGTGGCTGAAACCGAAACCGCGACCTAACGCTCTCTTTCTCTCCCCTTCTCTCTCTTTCTCTCTCCGCTTCCTCTCATCCCTCCCTCTCCCTCTCTTGCTGGTGTTCTCTTGCTCGTTCTCATTGGGGCTCGTTTGAGGTTTTTTTGAATAGCTCGTTCTCGGATCGCTAGCCGATCGCGCCGGATCGCGCCCGCGGCTAGCTCCCAGCCTCCTTCCCTGCTTTCTTGCTCTCTCTCTCTCACTCCCGCTCCCCTCCCGGCACGAGGATACCCTTTCCTTTCTGCGGCCCTTTTACGCCTGTTTGCATGGCTCGAGGGCTCGAGGGCTCGAGGGCGCCTCTGACCCTTAGAGGAGGGCCGATCAGCCCGAGGGTCGCCTCAGCCGCCGCTGCGGAGGTTGGAGGAGGGAATCGAAGATGAAAGACCGCGGTGAGGGAATAAACGGGGAAAGAGGGCGAGAATATAGCAGTGTGGTGGGACCTGGGCGAGGGGGTCGGCGTCTCCCTACCCTTGACATGGTTCCGCTGCGCACGGCTGTGCCCACTGCTGTGCCCACTGCTGTGCCCAGCCCAGGATTGCTCCGGCCAGGACACTCGTGTAGTGGGTCGGCCGACACACGAGACGAGAGGGTCCAGTAGTGCTGACAACCAAAAACAGGGAATCTTTCCGCCCTACGCACCCACTT
>NW_026267138.1:2693631-2695525 GCF_000697945.3 Frankliniella occidentalis | reverse complement strand
CGCGCGGGGGCCAAGCCTGAGATCGTCGGGGACCTCAGCCCGGCCCCGGGACCTCCCGCCCTGTCGTCCTGGACACCGGCTCCAGGACGCTGGCAGGATGGCCTGGTGCGCGGGGGCCAAGCCTGAGATCGTCGGGGACCTCAGCCCGGCCCCGGGACCTCCCGCCCTGTCGTCCTGGACACCGGCTCCAGGACGTAGACGGGGCGGCCTGGCGCGCGGGGGCGGGGGCCGGGTCTGACCTCGTCGGGCACCTCTAAGTCTGGCCCCAGCACCTCGCGCTTTGTCGTCCTGGCCGCCAGGTCTAGGACGTTGACGGGGCGCCGCGGCCGGTGCGCTTGGGGCCGAGTCTGAGCGTGTGATGCACCTCGCCCTCGGCCCCAGGACGCCGAAGTTGGTAATGTGACGACCGAGGCAACGGCGCCTGCTACGTAGGTGACGGGGGGGACGAGGTTGTCGTCCGGGACGTCGCCCGGCACCAGGACCCCGTGCCCGGATGAGATAAAGGGTACCCTTAAAGGAAGGGCGGTTTCTCTGCACTTTGTTCTCAAAATAGAACCATACTCTGGCTACGATGAAATAAAATGGCTTTAAGGTTTGTGAAAATGTGGTTGAGTTTGGGTAGGGTTGAGGCCTTTCTTGTGATTTAAAGTTTCCAAGATTTGAGCATATACTTTTATTGTATGTAAAAAATGTAATGTACAATTTAGTTAAATAACAGAGGTTCAAACTAAACCAGTGAAGTTGAGAAGTAAGGCCAAACTTCTGGACAGAGTAGCCACATAACATGTAAGAATAAAAGAAAAACAATACAACAAACTCCAAAGACTGATGCTTTTAAATAATTAGATCCGCAGATGTACATTGAAAAGTGGTTGACTCCCGTTCTTGAATGTCGATTCCAATCAGGAAGTATGAACTTGGAACTTCGCCCTGGTACCGAACTTATCATCTTAAAGGAATAACCAGCTGCAACAAAAAATCAACAACTTAGTTTCACTATGTCTATACATTATAAATTGACAAATTAGCAAGACTCACCTCCATTGTAAGTAGAGTTGAAGTTTAGATTTAAACATGGCATGGTATTCTTGTAAGCGTTGACTCTGGAAGAGAACAGGAGCAGGTGCTGCTGCGGCATGACTCTGAAAAACAGAACAAGTTTTGGCAGTAAATGTTTGACACCTAAAAGTGACAGTCAGATTTGAAAATGAGGCAAACAAATAAATTCAATAAAAGTGAATGCATAATGAAGAGAGCATCAGGCAGAGTACGAGATACACACAGCAGGTGCATATATAACAACAATTTCAGATCAGAAAAAGTAGCAAATTGTCACTCAAAGGCAAGATATTCAAATCAAAGTGTAACACCAAACAGAGAAACATTTCAGGTAGAAAAACAAATATTTGCACAGAGAGACAGAGAGAATCATAGAAGCAAAACTGATTCGAAATCAAGTGCGAAAACAATTTTATAAGTCACATAAGACACACAGTTTCAACAAAGATAATAAAAAGAGCACTAGGCAGGGTACAGGCAACATCAGAGAAAAATCAAGAACCATTTGCAATTATTTCAGTTCAGAACAACACACTCAACAATATAGCAAAAATAAAAACAAGGACAATTAAGTGAGAAATGAGCAGGTAGAAAAAACAGAAACAAACAGCATGATACCATTCAGAATTCGAGGTTCAATCAATCAAAGGTCAAATTGCAACACACACAGAGATCAAAAAACACAAGGCAAGGTACACACACAACAGAAGAATCAAAAATCATTTGCAATAATTTCACTTCAGAATAGCAGAGAAATACACTCAACATCATGGAAAATAACCAAGTCAAGGACAAGTCAGGTAGTCAACACGAGTAAAACAAAACAACCAGCAAG
>NW_026267138.1:2692022-2693581 GCF_000697945.3 Frankliniella occidentalis | reverse complement strand
CCACCGTACACCGCCCCACTAGACTTAAGCCACCGCGGTCGCTTTTTCCTTGCTGTCCTCGATAGCCTCGATCCGTGTCTAGGTGGCTCAGAGACGGGAAAACGCGATAGATAATTCCCTAATATTCAGGTCTCTGGAGATTCTATGAGGAGCAAGATGTCTCGCTGCCCTGGAGCCTGAGCCCCTTTGTCGGGCTCTAAATCGCGTTGCCACTCCGTCTCTCTCTCTCCTCCCTCCCTCTTCTCACTCCCTCCCTCTTCGCCCTCCCTTCTCGCCCTCCCTTCTCGCCCTCCCTCCTCGCCCTCCCCCCCTCCCGACCTCCCTTCCCTCCTTCCCTCCCTCCTTCCCTCCCTAGGTCGCGCGCGCGGTCTGCTCGCTCACTCTCGCCCGGGGGAGTTGTGGCGGACCGTATTAGTGGAATTGAAAGAGCCCGTCTAGCCGAGGGAAAACGCGTTTACTTGGCTGCTTATTCTTCCGCCGCTCTCTTGCCGTTCCCTCCTCCCCTCCCCTTGTAAATAATTTCCGAATGATGAGTCTCGCACGGCCCCTAACTGGCTCGGCGCGCCCCGCCACCCGCCAACGCCAACGCTCTCTGCCGCTCATCACCTTCCTCTCCATCCGTCCGAAGTTTGCGAAAACACTTCCATGCTTCTTTTCTTGGCACTCTCCAGTTCATTTTCAATTTTACCCTTAAGGCTGGGTGGTAAGGGCGTTCTGCTCTTCGCACACGCCTTTCGTTGGAGGCTTCACCTACTTTTGCATGGTCTTATGCGTTTTCTTACATATTCACGGAAGCCTCACCCCTGTCTTTTACCTTTTGAACGTTTTTGAGAGGTTCTAGGTGCTTATTCACGTTTTGTCATTGGATTAAATTTTTCTAGTATTCCGGAAACATTTAACTTCGATAGTGCCCAATAGAAACTGTGAGCATCAACATTTAAAAATGCACTCGATTTTCCAACATTTTCTTTAAAGTGTGCACAATGAGCGACTTTGACAAAAAATTGTTTTTCGTTTCTAAATACCTTTTTCTTCTCCTCTGTTTCAGGCTGCCATCGCCCCCAGCCATGGACCGCGAGGTTCCGGCCCAGGACCACTCTCACCACATGCAGCACCACGGCGTCCTGTCCCCACATCTCTCAACTAATGGTGAGCGCACACGACTTCCCCTCTGCTGTAATGCACATTTTGTAGGAAATCAATTCAAATAAGTGGCGGAAATACTATGGAATGGCTTTTACCGTAGGAATTCACACACAGGCATATACAGACACACACAAACACGCACACTAACGCACACACCCACAGAGAGAAAGAGAGAGAGGGAGAGAGGAAGAGGGGGGTACGGTAAGAGGAGACTAGACGGGGAACCAGAGGGAGCGAAAGCGCGGGCTGAAGTGTGCGCGAGGGCGTTCGCTTCGGGTCGTATACTTGTTGAGCGTATACCCCCTCCCCTCTTCACTACCCCGTCTCGTACTTCCATCCCTTCCGCCCCGGCCCTCTTACATTCCCTCCTCTTTCGTTTGGGCGTACCCCTTTTCCGCCTGTCCCCGACTGCC
>NW_026267138.1:2690171-2691972 GCF_000697945.3 Frankliniella occidentalis | reverse complement strand
GTACACACACAACAGAAGAATCAAAAATCATTTGCAATAATTTCACTTCAGAATAGCAGAGAAATACACTCAACATCATGGAAAATAACCAAGTCAAGGACAAGTCAGGTAGTCAACACGAGTAAAACAAAACAACCAGCAAGATACCGTTCAGAATTCAAGGTGCAATCAGTCAAATGTCAAATCGCAACACACACAGAGATCAAAAAAGCACTAGGCAGGGTACACTCAAACAGAAGAATCGAAAATAATTTGCAGTAGTTTCAGTAAAGAACAACAGAAGAGATTCAAAGAGCAAAAACAAAACAATAAGCAGTTCAAAAAGAATTCAATTTGCAAAGAGAAACAACAACAACAAAACAGAGCAACATCGTTCAAAACAATATCAAATGTCAAGACTCACGGAGCAACACACAGAGGCAAATTATGTTCAGGGCACATGGACACACACAGACATGGCAAAAACCAAACAATTCGAAACAAAACAGGAAAGAGTTTAAACACAAACATGATAAATAGAGAGAAACCCATCAGTGATAAAAGCAATTCAACAGAGGTAAGACTCGGCAATAGATTTTAAGAGAACAAGACAGAAGAGCATATAACACATATGAAAAAGAATTACATTGAAATTCGGTGACAGTGACAAGTAAACAAGATACCAAATAGAGTACTTAACTTTAATGAGGCCTTCATACTGGCAGGTAGGAAGTGGTGACTCAAGCAAGACCAGTGACGTCGTTGGTTTAAACATCCACATCGTAACTTCTTGTTTCCTGAAAACAATTACCCCAATTAAAACTGAATCAGATAAATTAAAGCACAATAATTAGAAAACAAATAAGATTCTTACCTCCAGATGGAATCTTAGAGCTGGGATACCAAAATTCCTAATCCACAAATCCTCAAGGAGTAATGATCAAAAAACACAGAAGCTCAAGTGCGTCACCTGTTGATGCAAAACATAGAATAAAGTTTAACTCTATAGCACTGGTGATGTAAAGAAGCTGGTGCGTACACCAAATAAGACTATGGTAGTTGAAAAAGAGAAGTGAAACACATAATTATACAAGTGCTATAGTTTCACTAGTGGAGAACATAACCTCATCCAGCGGTACAGAGAAGTTTATATAGACACTCTGAGTGTTTTACTTAACAGTAAAATCTATCGAAGTGACTTAGAAAGACGCCCCGATAAGGAAAATGTCTCGAACAACGAACAATTCGATTTTAAGAAGTCAAACACCTCACCTGAGATCGGTCGTGAAAGTTGTATGCTCCCTTAGCCTACTCGCAAAGAAAACTTGTGCACACTGACAAAAATCGAACGTACTAGTGCGGGATTATACTTCCCGACGGTTCCACAAGCCTTCGCAGTCAATAGTAAAACTACAAAAATGTGGTAAAACAGTTCAAAAGATTAAAATAGAAACAGACGCGATTTTCCTCTATCTCTTTCGAAAGCATCGATGGAGCCGACTGCCGATTGGCCGGCAGAGGGCGGGCGCGGGCGCGGCGGGGGGGGCGCGGGGCGCGCGCACCACAGCCACCACTTCGGTACCAACCTTCACATAGTTAAGCGCTCCCCACTTTCAAATTTCTCTCGTGTTGTTTTTCTATATCGCTGTGCATGATAGTAATTTTAAAGAATAATTGTCAACAGTAAAATTTTGAAACAATCTACAGTCGAAATTGTAAGTATCAATCATGGTAAAACGATCATTTTTATTTGTTGGGTTCGCAGGGACATGGAATGACCACATGTACGGTTCTACTGCCAACTGGACATAGGTGCCCCAAG
>NW_026267138.1:2687968-2690121 GCF_000697945.3 Frankliniella occidentalis | reverse complement strand
CCAGCCCGCCGCACACGCGAGCGCCACGGGATTGCCTATCCATGCGGCGCTCCACTCCAGCGCGCCTGCCACCCGCGGGGTAGACCAGCCCGCCGCACACGCGAGCGCCGCGGGATTGCCTAGCCTGCGGCGGGCTATAACCCCCGCGTTCGCACGTTGACTCGCTCACACGGGCGTAACCCGATGAAGCGGCGTACCGTGTGTTTGATCAGACACTTCGGCTCGGCGGCGTGTCGGTGGCGGGAAATTGATATTCTCTGGCGTGTGCCACGAGGGGGTAGAGAGGGGAGGGAGGGGAGGCTTAACGCGGGCGCCTCGTGCGTGCCGTGCCCGTATTGGCAGCCGATGCGCCTCTCGCACCCAAGGTAACACTCCAACAGACGGGCCGAACCCATACGGACACGCGCTACTCTCTGTTTCTATCACGAACTATCTCCATCTCTCCCCCCACTAGGGCGAGGAGAGTGCCAACCTCTTTACCGTAAGGGCTAATTCAATCATGGTGGAAACATTCCCTTTACCCTTTCTCGCTGGCGGCGGTGCTGTGCTGTGTCGCCTCTTTTCTCAGGGTCCCTTGCTTCTCTGCACGGATAGCCTTTCTCGCTCTCGCTCACTCCGGCGCTTCCCAACGCCATTGCGTTTCTTCCATTTCCTCGGTTCGTGTCGCCTGTGATGGGCCGTTGCCGCGTTGCTGCGCGCGCGTGTGTGTGTGGCCGAGAGATAGAGACAGAAGAGAGAGAGAGAGAGAGAGAGAGAGTATAGCGTGTGCGGCGGTGTGGCGGCCGCGGGGCCGTGTCACGTCATTCTCGATGTTACCTCGTAAATTAGGCGGCAAACAAAGGGTGGTTCGCGGTTTTGGCTGAGCAGACTTGCATTTTCGTCCTGCCTCGCACGAGCGGTTGGCAGCGCTGGGGGCTCAAAACGAGGCGACGACAGATTACCTGGCCCGGCAGCCAGAAGAAACATCACAACCGAATTGAATTTTTTTTCCCATCTTTTCCAAAAAATAAATGTAAACTTTCGAAAGTCGGATGTTAGATCTTGCGCCCTCGTGAAAACTTTATTGGAGAGCAACTGGTACCTTCACACCCTCTTCGCCCCCAATCTGAGGCGTTCCGATAAAGGGAAAGCCGTAAACGGGGAGAGTGACTGGCTGCTTATGCCGACCACCGCGCCGCGCCTGCCCTCTGAGGGGGGAAGCGGCGGAGGCGGGGGGTCAATAGCATATGGGCTCCCTTAAGGGAAGTGGAGGAGAAACAGGCCTGGAGGCCGAGGCCCTGTAGGTCCGCCGCGGACGGCCTTGGGGGAGCGGTGCGGAGGGGGCACAGACCTATAACATATTGGCGTTATAAATCGACGAACCTTTTACGGGGCGGAAGGCTCCGCCGGGCTCGGCTGGGCTCCGGCGGGCTGGGGCGGGCATTGTGAGTGGCGCGGCGCCTCCAGTCGATACGTCAGGCGGCTGTCGTTGTGTCTTTGGGCCCGCCGTGCATGCACACTGCCAATACAACGGCTTCTCTGAATAAGTAGGTCATCTTATTTGTAATAACACTGTTGTGTCAATGCGTTGTACGATTATTGTATTTTGATATGTTGATTAGATGATTCTTGGTTTTGTTTGTGAAATCACAAAAGTGTTTTTAAGTTTTAAAAGGTGCAATCCCATTTTTTAAAAGAAATAACATGTTTGATACTTCGTAGCACTTACGGAATGACACTGCGGTGCGGAAGGCCAATCAGTCTTGGGGAATTGCAGTTCTCAACTCATTTTATCATAAACTATTGGGAGAGTAACAATAAATAATAGTTTTAAATTGTTTCGTTTAGATACAAGTTCAATTTTAACAATGATGACTTTTTTCACTGAGTGCATCTGATTTGCAAGTTTCCGTCCCTCCCACTTCCCTTTTGCTCAGATAGGTCGGTAGAGCGCCCCAGGGACCAAGCATAAAGAGCAACGCACTCACACACCTGCATGCTCCCACCCTCACACACGCGCGCGGGAAACCAGAAGTATATATTTTATAAATTGGTGGGACGGCTCACTCGCAGGGTGTCGTCGTAATATTTGTTTATTGGCGATCCCCTGAGGGCGCTTGCACCTGAGTCCACATCGCCCCAAACTATGTCCCTCATACCTCCCACCCGTTGCC
>NW_026267138.1:2683763-2687898 GCF_000697945.3 Frankliniella occidentalis | reverse complement strand
CTCTCCTCACACTCTCCCCTCTCTCTCCCCTCTATCTACCTCTCCCTCTCACTCCCTCTCAACCTCCTCTCTGCTCTATCTCTTCTCTCTGTCGCCCCCTGTGCCGCCCCCTGTGCCGCCGTGCTCACTCTCATCTCGCCGTCTCCTCTCATAACATTGCGGGGCTCGTTGAGGCAGAGGGTGTGCGATAAAGGCAGCGGTGACGATTTCAGCGGAGCAGGGTGGGAGGGGGGGGGCGTGTGGAGCGAGAGAGAGAGAGGCGCGGAGACACTGATGTCAGCATTGGCAGTGCATTGTGTGTGCCAAGGATGTTATAAGCGCTGAATGATGCCCCATTCCCACTGGGTGGACGTCAGCTTGGCACAGACTGTGATACGGTTTTGGCGGTGTCTGGTGGCCTCTGTGCGGACGGTCGGTCGCGGTAGTGATGACGATCATAACGATGATCACGATGATTGTCATTAGATGATCACGATGATTATCATTAGATGATCACGATGATTATCATTAGATGATCACGATGATTATCATTAGATGATCAACATGATTATTACGATGATTCTACTGACGATCATAATCATGAGGATGATTCGAGTGATGGTGATTTATTAACCTGGTGAAGGATGGCTCTAGGCCTGCCCTTTCCGCTCCGCTACACCGGTAGAATTGTAGGCAGAGGCCGGGCTTGAGCCCAGCGGTCGGCATCGAGAGAGAAGACAAAAGTAACTGACAGCGCGCCGCCTTTCTTTCCTTTGAACAAGAAAGAGAATAATAAAATAATCCAAAGAAAAAACACGGAACACGGGAAAGGGAAGCATAGGACTTGTGAATAAGGCAACACGAAGAAGCACAGTCAATCGAAAGGAGAGGAGGGAGAGAGAGAGACAGACAGAGAGAGAGAGAGAGACAGAGAGAGAGAGAGAGAGAGAGAGAGAGAGAGACGCTGACGTGTTTCCGTTTAGCTGTCACTGCAGGAACGCCACGCGCCCAGAATAGCGTGCCTTGCCACCTCCGACTCCTTCGAGTGGAGCCACTTATTTTTTGCTGCGCCCCGCTATCTGCTGAACTGAACGGCGTGTTAAGGCCGGCCCGCTGATCCCCGCGCCGATAGAAAGGGGTGGCCGGGGCGGAGGAGGGGGAAAAGGAGGCGAAAATAATACAAATAAAAACGGACCATTATCAGTAATTCTGTGCCGCCTGCCGCCGCGGCGCGCGCTATTTTCGGAAAGGCTTTTGCTTTCTGGGGAGTAACGATGTGCCTCAATAAACGCGGCCTATCGTGATCCCGTCTGAATCACGTCCCCCGGGATGAGAGAAAGGGGAGGGAAGGAGGGGGGGGGGGGTACGCAGAGGAAAAAAAAAATGGCGGGGCGTAGGGTGTCGGTGGTTGTTGGTGGTGGTGTGGTCCGCCGCCGCCGACGGCCTTGGTTGGCGCCCTATCGCCATTCATGCTGCTGGTGCTTCTACGGCGGCTGTGGCGGGCCGTGTCGTGGTGGTGGCGGTGTCCTTGATGCCCTCCAGCAGGCGAAACAGTCCCATAACAGTCTCTGCCTGCCCGTGGCCATGCCGCACCTGCCGTGGTGGTGGTCATCCGGATCGTTATTTGGCCAGGGACGACGTGCACCTTCAAGCCAAAAGCTCGCGGTGGCCCTCTAAACTCGGTCTCTCTCTCCGCTGGTCTGGAAGCACACAGAGCGGCGGGCGGCAACCAGCAGCTCGGCCTTCTGCCGCTCCTTCGCCCCTTCTTGCGCCCGGGTCATAAATGTTTCATGGTATTTCTTGTCCGGTGATTTAGCTGCCCGGCCCACACCTTTATTCAAATCGGCGGCGGCGGCGGCTCGGCGACAACATTAGGGCAGTGTGGTGGTCGCGGCCGGGGAGGGGAAGGGAGTTGAGGGGAGGGGAGGGGGTGGGAGATGCGCACCTCAGGCAGCAGGGCAGTTTACCCCCAGGGAGTACCTGAGGCGGGCGCGCCTCGTTCTTTCTGGACCCTCTTCCCCCTACCCCCTACCCCTTCTCCCACAACCGGCCATTACGGTCCCGCTGATGGCGCCGCCCCGGTACTTGTTACACACTTTCTCGGAAAGCGTTGTTATTTTTATTACATCATGTTTCTTGAGGATAACTGTTGTTGCAAGTATATGGTGCTGTAGGGGGAGTAATATGCTTCGGTTATCTCTTGCTCTTCCTCATGGCTAACTCCGTGCTCATTTTTTCTCTCGCATAGCTCGCCGCTCGCTTGCTCTCTCTCTCCCCCCTCGGCCGAATGCGATTTCAGCCGCTCGGCGTGTGGAACATCTCCCACGCCGTACCCTCGTTGGGAAGCTGTTCCGAACACATGTCGGTCTGGCCATTTGCAATGCTGCTGCTCCGGGGGAGGGAGAGGGGAGGGGTGGAAGCGGGGGTATTTGAATGAGGAAACAGTATCCATCGCTTGCACCTCCCCCTCCCGTCCTCTCTCCACCCTCCCGCTGCCGTTCGATAGTGTAGTGCGTGACGGCCTGGACCCGGCTTGGATTACTCTGCTCTAATGATATTCAAATGGGCTCCTGTCCCGAACGGATACATTTTCGGAGTGATCTAGGCAAATTTTATTGCGGCTTGTTTTCTCAGCGTACGTAATGTCTTGGTGCAGGAAAAGCGGATGGGAGGGAGGGTGGCTTAGGAGGAGAGGAAGGGGACGCCGCCGCCGCGACGCCGAGGGTCTGATGGTCTACCCACGCGCGCCGCGCCCCCGGCCTGAGCCAGCTCCTCTTCGCCACTCCAACAGACTAGTAATTGGGCAATTTTGCAAAATTTTGCCGCCGCCCTTTTGTGTGGGCCGGTCACGATGGCGACACTCTTTACGCGCGCCCCAATTTGGAAATGGAGACAAATGACGACCGATGACGCGAAAAAGCATCAGGACCGGTAGTGGCGCTGTTCGCTGTTATAAATTATTTTTTATCATCATTATTGCAAGCACAGCCCTGACTGTAGCCTTTCTATGTAAAAGTAAGTTTTCGCAAATTTACCGCATTTGTTGTGATTGTTATTTACAAAATACGTAAATTTGCTAGTCCATTCTTGCCTATCGATCAAAGAATTGATACAAAATGTTTTTAAATTCACAATTTTAAATTGTAATTTTACGACACACTTCATGGAAAATTTTCCTCGCAACGTACCACTTTTTTTTTTTTTCACAAGCGAAATGTATTGCCCTACCTACTTTACTGTGGCTCGTTCGGCTAAATTGCTGCACATAAATAGGGGAAATATTCCACGAGGTAAAATTATTGTCAATCGACGAGATTCGTGTTGACAGTGTGTGGGGCCGCCCCCTTGACGAGGGTGGAGGATCGCTGGCCTCGTCCTGTGCGACAGGAATGATGATTATTATTTCAGCGCAGAGACGTACGGAGCAGGAACAGGAATATCAAGATGAGCTGCAATAAGACGAGGGGAATGAAGAGATGGATATTGGAGAGGCACTCGGAGTGCGAACGGACCGGCGGGCGGCGGCGGTGGCCCGGCTCCCCTGGCTACGCGCGCTCGACCCTGCGCTGCTCGCTGTGCCCGCCGCTCTGGTATAGAACTTGGCAGTCCATTCTTTATTTCCACGGGTCTTTTGTCAGGCGAGGGAATAGAGGCACCACTGCCCCACTGCTGCTGCCCTACCTTTTGGGCAGACACTGTGCTCGCTACTGACTAGCGTAAATTCTTGAGAAATGTGTATATGACTGATGGTGACCCCCCTCCCCCCTCTACCTTTTCTCTGCCCTTCCTCTCAGGCCTCCTGCCTTCACAAACTTGCAAGCGCTGCGAGTGTCACTTTACGACCCCCAAAAGCACGCTGCCGTAAGACGTTCATCATGAAAACCTTCAATTATCACTCCGCAATTACTTATCCTCTCCAAGCTCATAAAAAGTTATATGCGCTCCATCTCCTCCAAGGTAGTCGACTCGTTTGCGGCTTTATCTCTGGAAACCCTTGAGTGCAGTTTCCTACAAAAAGTGCGTAAGAGTTTCAACGAAATCGGAAATATACTTATCTGAAAAGGTTCTCTTGTGAATATTAATTATATTGTATAAGAATCATTACACTCAACCATTGAGATACGTCTGATCCGAGGTCCGACCTCGTAAATGGTTA
>NW_026267138.1:2679314-2683048 GCF_000697945.3 Frankliniella occidentalis | reverse complement strand
TTGTGCATCGCCAGCGGAAAAAGTTTTGGCGGGTCGCTGGGCTGCTGCCGAGGCGCCCGCCCCGCCCAGCCCACCCGTGCGCTGATGGGCGAGTCATCCCCTCCTCCCTGCTGTGTGCTTCATTAAAGCCCCCAAAGCCCTTGCTCCGAAGTCCGACTCATCGCCCCGTGATGGTGATGCTCAAGGCCCCCCTTCCCACCTTGCCGCGCTGCTGGTCTAAGGGCGATGGCGGCGGCGAGATAGTCTTCCGTTCGACGTTGGCCTTTTGCCGCGTTCTGATCATTCTCTTGTGGAGTCCTGCGGGTGTACTGTATCCGGTATCGTCCGGAACTTGTCAAAAGTTTAGGACGCGAAGGCCATGAAGCCCCGCTAATGGTGCGTGCGCGCTCTGCCGCCCTGCCCCTGCTCCTTGCTCTGGCGTGAAGACGTTGATTCTGACGTGAAAGCAAAACATTGAAAGCGAACAGACGCGAACAGAGGTAGTGTGCCGCACGTGTATAGATGTTGTTTTTTTTAAAGTAATTCTAACTCCTTAATGAGAGGCATTTGAGACATTACTGCTAATGATGATGTAAAATGTTGGTGCCTTTGCGAAGGCAAGGGCACTAAGTCATGAAATGGTGTTGATTCCTACCTTTGTTTCTGTATTTGGTACTCTAAAAGTCTTGCAAATGGCATTAGGGTAATGACCTCGGTAATTATGCCTTTAAAAACGCAGGGAGTTCCACCTTTGTTTTGCTAGCAGTGAAGGTGAAGCTGGCATGGAAATTAATACCATGGCACTTGAGTCAGGCCCTGCCGGGCCCCTCCTGTGGCCGCAGGGACTATCTGTCCGTCTGTCTCTCCACCGCGCCTACGGGGTCCTCGGGTGTCTCGCATTATCCCGGCCTCGTGGGAGGGCGTCGCTTTCGTCCTCTGAGAAAACATCTGGTGCCGGACGGTACGGTGCACCCCGCCAAGGGTCCCACCGAGGGCCGCCGCCGCCCCTAAGTACCCCCCAGCGGGGCTCAGGAGGAGGTTCACCTTAATGCTCTTGGAGGGAGGGAGGAGGAGGGAGCGGGCCCGGCGCTCATCCATCAGTAAACCCCTTCAATGAGCTCTGACACCTCGGCCGAGCGCGATGCCGAGCGCGATGCCGAGCAGTGCCTTGCTTTGGGAGTGTGAGAGAAGGGGGGCGCGGTGTGGAACAAAACGTCACGTGCGCAGGACAAGTCGTGAGCCGCATGGTTCGGGTAGCCGAGCTTATTATAACCGCACGCACCAGAGCAGCTGGACGCAGCATGGTGTTACACTAACACGCACGGCAAAAACAATGCCTGATTTTTTGAGGGGATGTGTAACTTATAGGAATAACTCCCATAAGTTGAAGAGAAAGCTCAGATTTTCAGGAAGTCATCTAATTTCCGTATTTTTGAAATAGACTTCTGAGGGCTTTTCCTTAAATTTGACTGTTAGCTATACACTGTTATTGAAATAATGATGTCACATTCTATATAATGTGAATTATGTCACATTATTTCGAAAATCATGTCACATTCGTTTTTGCGAGACATAGCGACGCTTACCATGCTCTGAGCCCGTGAGGGCAGGGCGGTGCAGGGATATGTCACGCTTTAAAGAATGTGACATGATATTCTAAACAATCGATAAACAATGTGACACAATTCACATGGTATAGAATGTGACGTCACAGTATTTGAATAACAGTGTAGGAATTACTAAAAGTTTCCCTTGCTTTCCCGCCTCAAAATATTAGACACAGTTTTTACCGTGTATGCGTAAGTATATTTACTCTCTGAACTGTCCCAACTCAAGTTTAAAATTGAAACTTTAGAGCACTTCTAAGTTAAGTGTTCGACTATTCAGAGTCCGACACCCGCCAATACCATAATTTTGCAGCTAAATGCATGCAGTTACTTTGAAAGTGCTTGCTACTCGCCTTCTATCAGTGTAGCGGCTGATGGACGCGATGTGGTCTCTATCGTGAGGGTCAGAGGCTGCCTTGTCGGGTCCGGGAACGTGGCCAGAGCGAGGGCAGGGCCAGAACCGCACCGGACACGTCTGGGAAGTGACCGGGCTGCGCTGTGGTCGGGGCGCGGAGGGGAGACCGGGGGGGGCGGGGGGGGTACTTTCAATTCCTGAGCCCGTACGGGTCCAGGGCTCAGGGTGGGGTTAGGCGGGGGTGCGGAATCATAATCGTAGGATAGAACCACTCATCGTAGTTCAGGTGGAGTTTGTGCCTACAGACAACTCACTATTGTCATGTAACGGGACGGTTACTGCTATACACGTGGAGAATCCTTGCTCAAATGAATCCCTGATTGTCGCCATTTGCTGTTAAGTTTTTCAATCTTTTCGGAAATATTTTTGTGCTATTCAGGGTAGAAGGGCGGCAAAACACATTAAAACAAAAATGCAAAAAGGGAACGGGCGCGGACTTGACAGTGGGGTCGTGTGCGGCTCTCAGGTGCACTGGGCGGCGCACTCACCGTGGCCCCTCGGGCCAGGGCCTGGGGCGGGCCCTGGGGCGTACGGGGCACGGGGCACCTGGACGGAGGCAGAGGGTCTTTGGGGCCGTCAGAAAGCCGGATGCCTCCCCCCCTTCTCCCTGCCCCCAATCCAACCTCCCTCCGTCTCTGTCTCTCGCTGCTTGCCTCCACCCTCCCTCACCTCTATCCTGTTTGCACCCCAGCCTCTCCCTTCCGCCCCTGACCAAAGCGGATTCGCATGGTCCCTAGTCCCAGCCCCTTTTACCGCCCCACCCCCAGACCCCTTTCACTCTCTGTGTATCGTATTGTATTCCCTCCAAAGTTTATTTTTAGAATCCTTTTGCTGCCTACCCAGGTGACGCCCCTCCCCCATCCGCAGGTGCATCGTGGCCACCTCGGCGTGCCTGCGGTGTGTACACATCAAATGCATGAGTAATGTGGCCGCCTGAATTGTAGATTTTGTCTCGTTGTGAATGGTGTCTGGATGTGTGTGTGAGGGAGGGACCGGGACGAGGGAGGTGGGGATATGAGAGCGTAGAGCGGTTGGGGTGGTTGTCCTTTCAACGCCAACCAACACGGCCAGCAGCTGCGGCAGGCAGACCGTCGGGAGCAACTTGGTGCTGACCTCATTGTCTGTACGTCAGACTCACGTACAGCGCGGGCCGGGGGTCAGGACGTTGCGATAGCGGACTTGACGCCGCAAACACACGCCGCGCTACTTGCTTTCATTACACATTTTGGTCCATGTCTCGCACACTGAAAGCTGTTCCTTGATATATCGGATCGGGGGTATTGGAAAGACGCACGGGGCGGCTGCCGTTTCGACGATCCTTGGACGGACACCAAGGAACAGTTTTCACCGTGCGGGCAGTTCTTTCGGTGTATTCCTGTTTTTTAAGCAAATTTTTTTATTCTCTCTCTTTGAGGGAGGGTGGCCTTGGCATTCATCATAAAGTATTTTGTTCTGTTGTAGCCTTGTATGTATGTCTGTGTGTGTGTGTGCTCGCTCGCCCTTGGAATGTGTGTGCCTGAGGATCTCTTTTGTATGTGGGAGAGTGAGATGGAGTGCGTGGGAGGAGAGGATGGGAAGGGGGCACCGAGTGACTATAACGGGGGTTGCAAAAGAGCGGAACCACGCGAGTATGAAAGCACGTGAAAGCAAAACATTGAAAGCGAACAGACGCGAACAGAGGTAGTGTGCCGCACGTGTATAGATGTTGTTTTTTTTAAAGTAATTCTAACTCC
>NW_026267138.1:2671014-2679264 GCF_000697945.3 Frankliniella occidentalis | reverse complement strand
GTGTGTGTGTGCTCGCTCGCCCTTGGAATGTGTGTGCCTGAGGATCTCTTTTGTATGTGGGAGAGTGAGATGGAGTGCGTGGGAGGAGAGGATGGTAAGGGGGCACCGAGTGACTATAACGGGGGTTGCAAAAGAGCGGAACCACGCGAGTATGAAAGCCCGGCCTCGCCCACCCCACCGCTTATGCAATGGGCGCCGCGCAGAAATTAGAATTAATTTACGATTCTGTGCGTTTTGCGAACCAGAAAAGGCTCTCTCGTCAAATCGATGTGGCGTTTGTGGCGCCACCGCCACCACTGCCGCCACCCGCCGCCGCCCTCCGGGCGGAAATGACGTTTAACGGTCCCCATGCATAGCGCGCCAGCCCGGCCCGGCGCCGCCCGGCGCGGCCGTCCCATATTTCCGATGTGCTCTCTGGCTGGCTAACCGCAGACCGCGGCGAGGTTCGGGGATAGGAAAAGGGGGGGGGGCAGTACGGACTGCTCGGCGGGCGTTTGATCACAGTAATATATGGCCCGCATATCTAGACGAAGCACAAAATTGTGTGAATGTTAGAATGTTAGGTTTGTGCCTGGGTTTTGTTTTATCTTAGGTTTTTACTAGTAAGAACCGATTTTTTTTTCAGCGGGCAGTAGACCCGCAGTCGTGGTAGCGCGTCAAATCCATTTCCCTCGAAGTCAGCAGCACTCCTGTGCCGGGCAGGCCGGGTGCGCTGGGGTAGCGCTGAGAGGCTGGCGACGTTAACCCCTTTCCTTGGGCCCTGCGCCCTGCGCCAGGCGAGCCACTATCGCCTTTCCTTCAGGTCCGCTGGCGCGGAACGATCGTCGTGATTGGACGGCTGCCTGTCCTTTCTGCTTGGCTATCAGATCCGGGGAGGTCCTGAGCCTGAGCCTTATTAGAAGAACCTCCGGGTTATCCTGCGCGTTATCAGGCCGTAGCTGCTGCTGCTGAGGCCGCTGGTTAAGGCCATTAGCTGTCGGCACTCAATGGGCTGATCGGCTGATCGGCCTCTAAAAACAACCCTGCGAATCGTGTAGAGTTTGGCCGGAGGTTTTCGCTCTTCGACCCTTTTACGCCGGATCAGGCAACGGCGCCCCACGATCAGTCTTATAAATCGGGATGTAGGGCAGTTGGCGGGGGGCAAAACACTGTATTTCAGGACTTAAGTCACATTGCGTAAAGTACGAATCAAATATAAATAATACTGCACGAATTATTTTCAGAGGCGGTATCAGAGCCATGCTTGTCCTCGGATCAGTGTTCGGTGTCCGTGCCCGCGCTCACAGAGGAGGGAAGAGTTAAGGGTGGCCTGTGCGGATGAAAATAAACAAAACAAAAGCCCTGAGGGAGAAAAAAGGGCTCACACCGGCCAATACATTATATTGCGGCTCTAATCCCACGGCCACGCCCCAGTTTATTGCGAGCAAAGCCTCATCCTGTATTCACATTTTGCGCGTTACCTGCGTGTGGGGGCCAGCCGGGCTGTTTTGCATACGGCGCCTGGAGACTGTGGAAACGGCGCACAACTTCTGCGGCAGAGATACTACGTAGTCTCGAAAGACCCTCGCTCGAGCGTTTGTGTGTGTGTGTGTGTGTGTTGGTGTTGGTGTGTGTGTTTGCGCCTGTGTGTGCGCGCGCACCGAATAACATGCTTCCCGTCGTGCGCAATAGTGTAGTGTTTGTACATATTTTACACAATTTCGCAAGTTTGATAAAGGAAAAAAAACAACACGAAACAACACACTCACGTTTTGCGTGCTACAAGTGTATGGCAGTCGAGGCCCCTTATTCTGTTTCCTCCTTTTGTTTCCTCCGGCTTAAGGGATAACGCGGACAGGTTGCTGCTGCCGGCGACCGTAAATTATACTAAAACACCTGGATCGGGGGGGAGGCCGTGGCGCAGCAGGCGGAGAGGACATTCCGCCACATTCGTTTTAAAACGCGGCTCCCGCCAGCCAAATCCGACAAAAATATTCTCAGTCACGGCCTCTAATCCTGTAACCCCGATTCGCACAAATACCCGCCGCTGCTGGCCGAGCTGGCCGAGGAGCCTGGACCCTCCAAGCCCCGCCGTACACCCACGGTCCTTGCTGCCGGCGAGCGACGCAGAGAGCGAGAGGCAGCGAGCGGGGTTATCGCCGTCACACCTGCAGGCTGGCGCCAGGCGCCCGGGTGGTCTGCCCTGGATTAGCCCCGGCCGGCCCGCCCACGGCCAGGCCCGGGGGGACCCATTGCCCGCCCGCCAGCCTGCTGCTGCTTCGTTCCTACGGAATTCCATATCCACCCCGCGCGCCTTACCTCTCTGCCCGCCCCGCCTCGCCCCGGCCACGGGAGCCTGCTTTATCCAGCGCGATCCGCAGCGCTCGAGTCATGTCATGAAAAAAACAATGCGGCTTCGGATCCCCTCCCCCTCTTCCCCTTTCGTCTCTCTCGTTCCTCCAGCTTTCCCCCTTTTTGCTTGCCTTCCCCCTCTACAGACCGATTAGCTGGTAATGATGCCGCACAATGGGTACGTGTGTCGTGATCGTCTATTGAATTGAAATTAGAACGGGTTCAACAGTTGGGCGCTCCTCGCCCGCTCCGCCTCCGCGACTCGCCGCCGCTGGGGTTCGGCTCAGCTCGTGCCGCTCAGCCGCGCGCCCTCCTCCTTCTCCGCGTCCTTTGCTGCAGAATGCTGGCCCTGTTTTCGTAAATTACGGCGTTTTCATGAGGAGTGAGTAGGGAGGGAGCGGGAAGGGATTAAACGCGAGAGTTATGGCCGCGCTGCGCCCCCCGCGCGCGGCAGCGACTGCCCCCAGGGACGGTGGCGATATGGGTGTGTACCTGCACGCCCATTGATCGCGAAACAGTCTGCTTTAAAACGGACTCACTTTTCCCCCCGAAAGATTTTCCTCTTTGCTTACCTCGGGCCTTACCTCCTCTTCAGAGAAACTACACTATATAAAATCTTGCTTACGTCTATATTAAATTATCAAAGAGGATTGCAGCTGACCGTGCCTGCGGGTTTCATTTTTTCCGGAACTTGTGGAGGGCGTAGCTCTTGTCTTATGTTTCGGATAGCAGAATTAGCGTTTTTATTTTTATTTTTCTTCATGTTCTTGTAACCCCTCGCCCCTTCTATCTTTTTTTTGAAGTTTAATTTGATTTTTTGGGGCCTCAGCGAAGGAACAGGATTTACCAAAGTTTGGAAGCTGACTTTGACCAGATACACGCCCCCAACCTCTCCCCCACCCCCTTCCCCACCCACGCTTTGCATTTTTGTCATGCCGCTGGATGTAATTTTTCTGACCATCAATTATACGCCGGCCTGACAAGCGCGGGACGCTTCGGAGAGGAGCAAAAAGTAAAAGAAAAAAATATAGAGAGGAAAAAGGGGGAGGGGGTGGAGGGGAATCTCCGGCAAGACCGAAGGGGATTACAGCGGCAGTCACTTGATGGGATGGAGCCGAGCCCGCCAAGAGGAAAACTGGACGCCGCCGCCGGCGCAAGCGCTTCCCTGGGGCGCTCGCCGGCCGGCATGACGGGGATGATCTCGTGCACAGGTCCATCCATCTACCCATCTAGCTGTAATGGCTGCACGGCACGGGCCGCGCGCTTGTGGCGATTGTGCGGCCGCTAGACGCGCCGGGCCGCGACACGACACGCCCCGACCGGAAGGCGGCAGAGGGAGAATTACGCCATGCACTAAAGCCCTTTTGATGGCTCGCCAGGAA
This sequence comes from Frankliniella occidentalis, assembly GCF_000697945.3. Lineage (NCBI taxonomy): Eukaryota > Metazoa > Arthropoda > Insecta > Thysanoptera > Thripidae > Frankliniella > Frankliniella occidentalis. The sequence goes on along the minus strand of NW_026267138.1, from coordinate 2,675,551 downwards.
TTTCTATAGCGCCCCCCCCCCCTCCACCGCTGCTGCTGCTTCCACCACCTCCTTACCTCGCCACCCCCTATTCTTCCCTGTGGCGGTGGCGGGACTCCTTGCGCGCGGGGGAGGAACGGTTGTGTTCGGTCGCTCTATTATAGACTCACAGAGAGCTGCGGGCGGCCGGGCGCGCACCGCACACCTCCAGCGCAACGTCGTAAATAAAGCGGAAAGTTGTCTTATACTAAAATGTAAACACGTTCATGTGACGTTTATGTCGGCGTCGGCCAGTTTAAACATTTTATTTTCGTCAACCTTGCGTTTTCTTTCTCTTATTTTTGTATGGTCATGGTCTGGAGGGAGTACACCCCACCTTCCCTTTTGCCATGCTCTAATGATGCACGCCCGGATCGTCAGCAAGGTGTTGCGACTGCCCAGCAGGTCCGCCCTGTGCCACAGCCCTGCGCCTCCGCCCGCCCGGGGGTCATGTCGTCGTTCATTTATCAAGCAGACCGGAAGAAACAAAAAAGATTTTTCTCCGACACTCGAGGGGATTATACGGACCGGCTCTTTCTTTAATGAAACTGTCGGGCGGTCGTGATCGAGGAACGAGGGAGGGGTGGGGGGACCGCTTATTGGCTTGTACGCGACGAAATATTGCACAGCATAGCAGCACCACCGGCCGAGTTTGCTTTCGAGCTGCAGCAGTAGGCGCAGCCCGCTCAATGTTTGGCTGCACTTTCTGATAGCCTCCCCAGAAGCCAATTCCGCGTGTTTTGAGAGACGCCGACACTACGTCTCAGGCGATGCCAATCCCTTCTCCCGCCCCGCTTCCCTCCCTCTACCGCGCCGTTGCCTCTTCTACCCGACATAAAACGAAACGGTATGTTACCGTGTGGCCGCGCGCAGAGCGAGTACTCGCAGCAACCCATGAAGTCAGCTGGCTGAGAGGGAGAGGGAGGGAAGGGGGGGGGGGTAAAGAAGTGAAACACAAGTAGAGGCGGAAGGGAGAGGGCAGCTACCGGGGGAGATTCTTTGCAGCTGCGTGCGGCGATCAGGGAAGAGTTTTGTACTTTAGTGGTAGCAGTAGTACAACAGCAGGCGCGGCCAGCAGTTCGTTGTTGTCGCATTGGTGGTGGTATATGGCTGCAGTGTGTAGGTCTGTGTGTGGGAGGGGGGGAGGGGGGCTACGCTAACGTGCAGCCAGGAGGCTAGTGGCTGTCGGGAAAGGTTCTCAGGAGTTGCAAGACACAACTGTATGTGTGTGTGCTAGCGTGCAGTGAGCAGCACCCTCGGCATGGTGGTGTGTTTGTGAAGGCACCTAACAGCAGCCGCTTTTGCTGCTACCTGTTTTTGCTATTGTAGCTGGCGTCGTCCTGCTCGGTTTTGCTACTGTCTGTGTTGCCGACCGCGTAGGCGTTCGCAATGGCGCTCGCGTGGTTAATTTCACAACGCAATAAACACGGAGGGGTTTGTGTTTAGAGGAGGAGGGGGAGGCGAGAGGAGGACGACCTCAGACCATCGTGACGGTCATCATGGTGGTGGTGGGGCTGCTTCTACTGTTGATGATCGTTATAGTGATGATGATAATGATCATTATTACCAACAAGCCTCTAATTAGTGTCTTTTCCTGAATGTGTTTCCAGGTGAGTTTCCTGCCTGCAGTCGCTCCGTCACCTTTCTTCACGAGCATGTGACCTCTATACCGGCGCACGCGAGTAGCTCCAAGTGATGCATCATTCCCACGTGAGTCGCAATGCCTCGGCGCTGCAGTCCGGGAAGTTAGTTTTCCCGACCCAAAGTTTTTCGAGGAGGGGGTGTAATTCATACGGCACGGCGTCGAAACTCTCCCATTCCACTCGGATGCGTTCTCTTTTACCTCGACAGGGGCAGAGAAATCAGAAGATTCATTTAAAAAACACACATTTTAAAGCGTCAGTTCGGAACTTGAGGCGTTTTTATTTTTTTGGAAGACACATTTTTGTAAGCTCGAATTAATTTTGCATTGTGTTTGCCAGTGACCTAGTGTACGTCTTCCGGACACAAATTTACCCACACGCACACACAGTACAGTGCGCGGTCGTGTGTGGTTCTGATGCGATGGAGACGTTAGGAGAAGCGCCAGCAGGTGTGACATACTGTGTGTGTGCGAGAGAGTGAGAGAAAATGAAGGAGGGGGCTGAGCGCGGGGACGAGGGGGCACAAAAACAAATTAGTATGTCGGTCCGAACACAAGGGACGGTGTTTGGTTTTGTCGGCGGCTGGGCGGCCGGGGTGCGGATGGCGGTCCCGTGATAAATACCACTGGGCCTGCAGCAGCCGCGCCATATGCATACGGAAGGAGAAGGGGGAGGGAGATGTAAACCTGCGCGTGTTGTTAATAGAACCGCTGTGGTCACTCTAGCTGCGCCGTACGTTTCTTATCACTGCCACTGTACCCCTCATCCCTGTCCGTTGGCCTGTCCGCAGCACCCTCTCTGAGCGCAGCGAAGCAACGTGGCCTTTTGCCTTGCGTTGTTTCTCCAAGAATCGCCAGAAACACGGCCATAAATCATGGCGTTTTTATGATGTTGGTAGTACCGCTTACCAATCATCTGTATGTTGTACGACTGAGTATCGCGGCCGAAAGAGTGCGGCAGGAGCCTCATAACTGGTAAATAATCATGTTTCGTTTTGAAATATTCAATTTAATTTGAAGAAACAGAGATTCTTGAAATTAAACAGGAAAATTAGCAATACTTTTACATCATGTTTGTTCGCTCTTGTTCTAAAAAAAATCAGCGACTCAGGATGTTGAGATTTTGCCTGATTGGAGAAACTTTCAGGGGATTTTTTCCGTCCCTACCTTCAGTCACTTTTTCCGCTTTTTTTCCGAATTGTTTAAGGGTGTACTTTCGGTGTCTTCTCCTTTCCCTCAGAACGTGTCTCGGGCTAACTCGTACTCTAGGTCTGCGCAGCAGCCGGTACGGTGGTACGCACTTGGACCTTGCACTGCCGGCCTCTTTCCGCTGGCTCTGTTTTAATTTCGGCCGCAAACACACGGCGACCTGCTCACGTGGCCCGCACCAAATTAAAAGTGGTCCTGAATGAGAAAGGAGGATCCTCTCTCGCAAAGGGAATAAGGGAGAAACAACACAGGAATGTGCCCATTTCCGTATACCTCTAACCCTCAATTTTTTCCTCTCAAATTATCAAAATATATATCATGTATACTGTACGCGGGTAATTAGGCCTAATTGGGTTCGAAAACGGGCGGCTGAGCTGAGCCGTACATTTCAGCGAAAGGAGGCCGTTGAAGTAAAACTACTGCGCAGCGCTGCGCCAGCGATGAGCCCGTGGGCTTTACTACGGCACTGTGAGCGGGCGGACCAAACTGCTCCGTGCTGCCGAGTGTTTTCTGTTCCCGAGGAAATCTCGCTCTTTGCAAGGCCCGGAGGCCCATCCTTGCAGGCTAATGAGCAGTGCGTTATTTCTCTCGATGTCGGGCAGGTGCGCTAGCACAGGCTCTGGCATGGCTCTCAACGTGTCATTCATAGGAAAGCAGCAATATTTTTTCCCCAGATTGCGAATAATTTTATTTTTTCTCAGAAAGACTAGCAGACTAGCAGTCTTCATTTGGGCGGAGCAGAAAACGTTAGGCGGTAGGATGGGAGGGGGTGGGGGCGGGGAGGATATTCTGCGCTTAAGTACCCTCGTCTTTAAGGAAGAGCGAGGGGGAAGTCCCGTGCGTGCAACAGTTTACTTTATGGAACGGGTCATTCCTCTCGTGGAGAGAGACAAGAGGGGAGAGATGGATAGTGAAGGCTAGAAAAGAGATTGGGGAAGGGGGAAGGTAGATAGAGAGTGAAGCCGTATACAAAAGCTAGAGCAGTTGCAGGAGATGGGTTGGATTTTCCCACTTTACATAATACACACTAAGAAGCGACAAAGTGTTGGTGGTTCTGAACCCTATGTTGTTGCCCGTGTGCTTATATAGACTGCTCCGGGGTCGGAGAGTGTGGGCGGGAGGAAGGTGTAAAGAGAGATCCAGCAAGGCGACGAAGTGGCGCCCGCCCGTTCTTGACCGAGGTCGCCCCTCCCCGTTCCCTTCCCCCGTGCCACGCCCCGCATCTTATGCCGTGCAGCGCCATCACTTTCGCAATTAACGACGTGGAAGGTGGCTGGCGCACTCTGGCCGGCCTCTTCATAAATTAAGTCGTGTTTCTCGTCGCCGTCTCGGTTTATGGCCCCCGAAAGCACGGCGGCCGCGGTGTTTATTCACTTTTGTCGCTCTCTTTTCTACCTTGGCTTTTTCTCTGTCTCTCTCACTCGCCAGTGATGTCGTTCACCCTCTCTCTTTTTCACCCCTTTTTACATTTTTTTTACATAGGCCATGCTTTCTCTCTTTTCCCCCTTTTTTGATAAGCTTATACGGGCATATAGTGTGACCAGCTGGCCGAAACACACAAACATAATGAATGCCAAGTTATGGGAGTTTTTTTCGCGCTCTTTTTGGTAAAAGCAGGGGCGGCCAGCGGTGCACCTGCGGTGCGCTCCCCTCGCGGCTTTCGTAGGT
>NW_026267138.1:2661515-2663909 GCF_000697945.3 Frankliniella occidentalis | reverse complement strand
GGGTCACTTGTTGACGCACCTGCGCCGCCGGACTGCGCCCATACCGCCCGCGTGGAGGGTATGAGGGTGAAAAAGTCCGCGGCAGAAATGATTCTTCCCGACCGTCCCGGGAAACAGAGTGGGGAAAAAATAATAAAAATAAACGAGATGCGGCAGACAAATATCACCGCCATTTCTCGGCAGATAAGGAGAAAAGGGAGGCAAGGCGGAGGCATGAAGGTGTGTGAGAGAAAGGCGAAAGGGAGAAACGGGGGGGGGGAGTAATAATTCACATCCATGCTAAAAGTCACACGCTAGGGATGAAGTGAGAGGAAACGGAGGTGGGGGAAAGTGGGTAGGGAAGGGGATTTTGGAGAAGGGGGGAGGGCGTTCAGAAGGGAACGAGAGCAGAAAAAGAGGGAAAGATAAGCGCTCGCGGAAAAGTTGGTAAGCGGTGAGGCATATATTGCGGGGGCTAGCTAGCTGTTCTTTAGCGCAAATGGAGCAGTGGCGGCGTGAGGCGCATGTCAAGTGGGCACGCCGCACGGTGTATCAATAGTGGCCTAACAGCCAGGCCCCCTGACGTAATAACTTGCAATTTTCTTCCCCTTACCTCCCTTTACCCTCCCCCTAGTATACAATTTTGTCTCTAAAACACGACGTCGCCGCGCCTGCGTCGCCGGATCCTGCTTTATTAATTGCCACACCCTACGTCCTTACGGCCAGCGCACGAGCGAAGGCGCATCTCTTTGACGCTGCTTCCTATTACCCCACCCCCCTTCCCTCCCTCCCTCCGGGCCCGCCCCTGCCCCTTTCCCCTTGCTACCCCTTTATTTTTCCACCATGCTCTGCGTTCCAGCCTCGTGCCTAGGAGCAGGTCTCGCGCACCTCCAGCATTGCACAGACACAGGCGAGAGCGCACCGCGCGCGGGGTAACTCACACAACATGTCCCTTCAACTTCATAAAACTTACCTGTCCCGACGCGCGGGTTTGAAAGAGTTTTCGGGCCGCGAGCAGACAAGGCTTGCTCCCCCAGAACAAAAGAGTGTTTTGTTTTGACTGTATTTTCTTTCCGTTTCTCGCGTTCTGTCCCACTCGTTTTTCGAGCCGACGGCGCTCGCGTCCTCGATTCCTCTCTGTCTATTCCTCTTTGACGGGAAACCCCGACCCCGAAGCCAATACCGCACTAGGCGACCATCTCTCTGGGTTCATCTGGACCACCCACCCCGTCTCCACCCAAGGGGGAAAGGGAAGGGGGGGGGAGAGAGGTGATGGGAAAGTAAAAGAAGAGGGAGGGACACAAAAGTTTGGAAAGTACATTTTGTTACAGGAAGCCAACTTGAAGGAAATGAAAATTTGAGTGGCGGGTGTGTGTGGGTGGGTGAGAGAGACGAATAGAAGATGCTTCAGAGACTATACAAAGCGAAGCAAGTGGGTAAGGGGCATGAGGAAGTAGAAACTAACGCACTGAATCGCGTGCGTGGTGCGTGAATGCTTCAAGGCGGGGAAGAGAGAGGAAAAGGGGGGGGGGGAGGCTATGAGTCTGTGATACCCGAGTGATACCTACCTGTTTTCTGTAACTGTATACCGTTGTGTGGCGCGTTCCCCAGGAGCGTCGCTCCTCCGCCGATACAAGGTGACACGCCCACACACCCACCCGTGGCGTGCCCTTCCCCGCCGCTCGCCACCCGACGCTCTCCGCTCTCTGCCCCTCGCGCCGCTCTAAGCGCCCTCTCCTTTACTGCTCCAGTAGGCGTCAACTAATTCTACGTAAATAGGGCGTGCGGGATCTTTAAGGCGGAGGCAGAAAATTAATTAGAGAATTATGAAAACTCTGGGCGGCCATTGGGCCTAGGGTGGGCCAGAGGAGGGGGTGAGTCTGAGATGTACCGAGCTGCCCCCAAGCCTTCCAACTCTTGACCTGAAAGTTTCATCCTTTCCCCTCATTGTTTTTCTTATCCTTTTATCTTTCTTTCTCACCCGCTCTCCCGCGCAGGACCACTCCCTCCTCTTGCCCCTCTCTGTCTCTCTTTCGCTGTCTCACCCTCCCTCTCCTCTCTCAACCCCTCACGAAGGCCCTCTGGCTTTGCAGAGGTTGGAGCCCGCGAAACGCATACACGAAAAAAGCCAGCAGCGTTCCTAGTAGAAAGAAATAACAGGAACGTTTGAATTCCCGCTGGGGATTTCAATGTCTTAGTTTTATTTCCAAATAATTTTGGCTCATTTGCTTAACCCACCTGCCACCTGAGGGTCGAGCACAATAAAAACGCCCCTTCCTCCCCATCCCAATAACACTAACGCACACTGTGCGGGAAAACCAACAACGCCTGACATTGTTGCAATTTTCTGGGGAACAGAAGGACGGCTACTTATATCCTTCGTTCTAGTGGTCGTGAGCGACCTAGCGGCTGCTG
>NW_026267138.1:2660301-2661465 GCF_000697945.3 Frankliniella occidentalis | reverse complement strand
AGGGCCTGGCGCTGCTTGTTGGCCTGCAGCAAAGGGGGCCCCAGTATCAACATATCGCAGCGCTCCGGCAGATGGGCCCCGCTAAACAAACTGCCACGGCTACTTATATCCTTCGTTCTAGTGGTCGTGAGCGACCTAGCGGCTGCTGGTCTGGCGCTAGGTTAAACTTTCGGGATTGTGTGTGTGTGTGTTTGTGTGAGAGAGAGAGGGGGGGAGGGAGAGAGAGGGGGAGGGAGAGAGAGAGGGGCAGGGAGAGAGAGAAGGGGGGGAGGGAGAGAGAGAGGTGTAGGGCCGTGTGTGCGTGTGGCCAGGACATGTGCCACCCACTAAGGACCTGCACCTCCTCTGTCACCCCTCCCCTTTCCCTTTTCCCCATCCCTCTGGACGACGTTCAGGCCGCACGCGCAGCAGGCACGTTTCATTGGCTTACGTTCTTGTCACGCTCTTAACTCTCATTGCGCGCCCCCTCACTCCGCCCCGGGCTCACGCACGCACGCTCACACAATTTTTTCCTGTTACTCTGCCTCCAACTTTTTTTTTGCCCCGCTTTGGCTCGGCCAGCAGCAGCAGTCCATACACTGGCTTTAGCTCCACCGCTGCTACTGCGGCGCAGAGTTGGGGAGTTGGTCCACGCCCCCCCCCTCCCCCCTCTCTCTACGCGCACCCATCCCCGCCACAACCCGCTACACCGGACTGGTCTTTATGACCCCAGCTGGCCTTACGACGGCGACACTCCCTGTTGATCCCTCCCCCGGTCTACAACTGCTCACTCGCTGACCGCCGAGAGCAACCCCCCGGTCCCCTCGGCTCCGGCCACCCCCTGCTCGTCCTCATTTCGCCCACCCGCTGCTTTAGCACACCCTTTCCTTTTTCGCACACTCATCTGCACTCTGTCCGCCCCGCTGTATATGCCCTCACTCACACGATGCCCCTCCCCCCCCCCCTCACCCAATCGCACTCGACCCCTTCTCCCCGTATTGTCCTACGTACTCGCTCCCAACGATGCCTCGCTGCATGCCGAATAGAATTGTTGTTAGTGTTTACTGTAAGTTAGTATGGATGTACTTTTTAAAAAAAATGTTTGTTTCAAGCAGTTCACGTATACTTTTTTCTGAGAACTTTTAATCTGCAGATACTCCACATGACAAGGAGGGATTGTTGTTT
>NW_026267138.1:2655948-2660251 GCF_000697945.3 Frankliniella occidentalis | reverse complement strand
GTTAGGCGGTAGGATGGGAGGGGGTGGGGGCGGGGAGGATATTCTGCGCTTAAGTACCCTCGTCTTTAAGGAAGAGCGAGGGGGAAGTCCCGTGCGTGCAACAGTTTACTTTATGGAACGGGTCATTCCTCTCGTGGAGAGAGACAAGAGGGGAGAGATGGATAGTGAAGGCTAGAAAAGAGATTGGGGAAGGGGGAAGGTAGATAGAGAGTGAAGCCGTATACAAAAGCTAGAGCAGTTGCAGGAGATGGGTTGGATTTTCCCACTTTACATAATACACACTAAGAAGCGACAAAGTGTTGGTGGTTCTGAACCCTATGTTGTTGCCCGTGTGCTTATATAGACTGCTCCGGGGTCGGAGAGTGTGGGCGGGAGGAAGGTGTAAAGAGAGATCCAGCAAGGCGACGAAGTGGCGCCCGCCCGTTCTTGACCGAGGTCGCCCCTCCCCGTTCCCTTCCCCCGTGCCACGCCCCGCACCTTATGCCGTGCAGCGCCATCACTTTCGCAATTAACGACGTGGAAGGTGGCTGGCGCACTCTGGCCGGCCTCTTCATAAATTAAGTCGTGTTTCTCGTCGCCGTCTCGGTTTATGGCCCCCGAAAGCACGGCGGCCGCGGTGTTTATTCACTTTTGTCGCTCTCTTTTCTACCTTGGCTTTTTCTCTGTCTCTCTCACTCGCCAGTGATGTCGTTCACCCTCTCTCTTTTTCACCCCTTTTTACATTTTTTTTACATAGGCCATGCTTTCTCTCTTTTCCCCCTTTTTGATAATCTTATACGGGCATATAGTGTGACCAGCTGGCCGAAACACACAAACATAATGAATGCCAAGTTATGGGAGTTTTTTTCGCGCTCTTTTTGGTAAAAGCAGGGGCGGCCAGCGGTGCACCTGCGGTGCGCTCCCCTCGCGGCTTTCGTAGGTAGTCGGGGAAAGGGGTCGCAATTAAGTTGCATGGCTACACTGCGAAAGACTGAAAAAAATTGTAGTCATATGCATGAAATACGTTTTTTATTCAAAAGCTTCGAAACGAAAATGTTGGACAGATCCGCGGCCATGTTTCCGAAACAGTGCCATGTTACCAAAACAGAAGCTGCACAGTAGTCGTGTGCGCAGTGTAGGGTTAGGCGAGAGGTGGGGTGTTACACCGACTGAAGAGGAACCTTGACACTGGTGGAGCCTCGGGAGGATCCCAGCTCATCCGTCGAGGGAGAAAGCGTGGATGAAGAGCACTTCTTTTTCACTTTCTCTCCCTCTTCCCTTCCCCCTCTCTCTTTCTATTTGCTTAGGTGTGTGCCGAGCCTATAAGGGATGCGTGTGCGTGGGGGTGTGGGCAGTACTTGAGAACGTTGTTCGTTGCCATTCAGTTGAGTTTGCCGCAAGGGCTTGTCCTGGTTGTACTGGCTGCTGGTCTCATAGCAGATCAACAGATTTGCCCAAAGGTGCCTTGCCCTTGCCCACCTACCGTCTGTTTTGTCTGTTAGTTAACGAGGGGTAGTAACACGGCACTTCGCTAGTCCTTTATTGAAGAATTCTGTTAGTTGCGTGTTATAAAGTATCAGTTTAAATACTTCCACTAGGGTTTATTTTTGCCAGCTCTTTCTCTACGGAATGGGCGGGTCGATGATTATGCGCCTCGTTTTCATGCGGCGGTTCAGTCGAACAACCAGAGCGGGGCAGCGGCCATCGGATCGGGAGGGGGCCGTGTGGGTCTCACGGCCTGGCAGCGCCGGATGTGGAGGACACATATCCAAAGAGCGGGAGAGAGAGATATAGTGGGAGGGAAATGGTGACCCCGGGACTGACAGGGAGGGAGAGTGGCGAGGGGGATGATACTCTGCACAGGAGCAGTGCGCGCACGCGTTCGGCTGGTATGCCATGGTAATGATGGCACGATCTCTCCGTTTTACTCTACAAATGAAACTGTATAGCTTTCTGTTTTGTAGTGTCGCACCATAAAACTTGATTCACAGTTCAGCATACTTATACATTAAGATACGCAGAGTCACTATTGTTATAAAATATCTGGTTACTCCGCACCTCCGGCTTTTTTTCAAGCTTTTTGGAAGAAAGAAAATTGTCGGTGAGAGGGTCTTTTTCCTTGTCGAGGGAGGCGGGCGTTCTCGCTGAGAGAAGCCAGCCGACTGAAGGGCGACTCCTAACTCGTTTTCGGGTCTTCGCTAACACCACCAGCAGGTTTGGCTTGAGCCCAGGCGGTTTGCAGTGGACCACTGGATCCCATTTTTTACTTCTCGCTCATTGGAATCTCCGATTCCATTCTACCTATACTTCTCTTGTGTACGTGGTGGGGAATGACTCTTCTGACCAACACCCCCATTTGTAGTGCTGCTCACAATTCTCCACCCATACAAATTATATTTTTATTTTGCGCGCGGTCAGCGACGCCCCTGATCGGGCGCTAACAGCGTCGTTAGCGAGAAGGCCGGCCTGTCACCACCGGACGTAACAAAGTTTCTGAAATAAGATCTAGACGTCGGGGGCAGATTACCGCCATCGAAACGACCGACAGACGGCTGGCTTAGGCAGTCTGACGTGCGGCGAGCCCTACTTCAGGCAGTGTGTGTGCGTGCGAGGGAGAGATGTGGGGGGAGGGGGGTAAGGGAGGGAGAAAGAATGTGTCAGTGTGAATAGGAGTGTAAGGGAAGCAGATTGAAAAAGAACTGGATAGGGCACGCGGTTGGCGAGGCGAGTGGCGTGCGGGGTGCTGAGGAGGTGAGTTTGTGGGGGGGGGGGGAGTTCCTCGATTCCCCATACGGGTGGGGATGTTCGTCGTGCCCGTGGCCCAGTGCCAGGTCTTCTAGTCTCACTGTCAACACCCCGTCACTGTGTGTTCTCCCTGGAGCCACCTCTCTCTCTCTCTGTGTCTCTCTTCCTCTTTTCAGCCACCGCCTACCCTCTTACCCACACTGTCTGGTGACAGCGCCGCTGGTTGATAAAATAGGAGCACCGGATGGGCTCTTTATTTCAACTGTTGCTCGGACAGAAGTGACAGCGGCACGGCGAGGAGCACGGCTTATTTTGGTCCACGTAATGGGGTGACATGTTTGCCCCGTAGTGCGGCTGCAGGGGCATGGGGGACCTGCGGCTGGTTGACTTTGCTTTGCGAAAGTAAAAGGAGAACGGCCGTTGGGGTCCGGAGAGAGTGAGTGAGAAAGAGAAATATTTGGGTGGGGTTGGCTAAGTGCTGCGCCGAAGGGACCCTCTGCCGGCGTTGCACCTTTGACCAGCTCCTGGGAGGAACCACTTTCGTGGCTTGCACACATAATGTGACCGGTACTCTGTGGGCGGGTAGAGGAGCAGAGATGTTCTTCTGCCGACAAAGAGGGAGGGGGCGGGGGTGCGACGTGCCCCGCCCCCACTTCCCTCCCCTCCTGTATACTCCTTCCCCTTCTTTTTGGTTTGCGGAGCTGTGAAAAGCAATTAGAAGTGTGGACACGAGACAAGAAACTGCCAGACGCACTTGTCCGCGATACACGTGAAGTGGGGGCGAGGGGGACAGAGAAGGAAATTGCAAAGCGAAACTGGAGAAGCGGGAAGATAGGTGAAAAAAGTAGCCCTAGTGCGCAAGTGCGATAGAGAGGGTGTGCGAAACGAAGGGAAAGGGGAGGGGGGGGGGCTGTCTGAAAAAAGAGAACAAGCAGGAAACGTAAGGGAGAAGGGCATGAGGGGCTTGTGGTGCGTCATGGTGAGTCACGGGCGTGCGCGCCGCGTGTGGAGGAAAAAGTGTGGAGATAAGAAGGACGGGCACCTTGTGGGAATCACAGGCGCGCGCACACACGCCGACAAAAAACTGGCCGAAGGAAAGATCTGGGCAAAAGATAAATACATTAAAAATGATTGATAGTGTCATTTTCTTTTCTGTCGCAAACGGGAAAATATTTTTCAGGAAGCTGCATTTTGCCGAATTAAAGTCTGTTAATAATAGACCGCACAGCGAGAGAGACGTAGATGTTCTGGGGAAGGAGTAGAGGATAAATAAGTTGTATCTGGGTGCGCAGCGCACTCGCACGTCCCTGTCGGCCCGGCCCGCGCTCGCGCTCACCCGTCCGGCGCGGCGGTAGCAGCGCGCTGCTCGCGGTTTGCGCTGAATTATTCAAAAGCGTTTTGAGCTTTTCGCTGTCGTGCGGGGGCTGCTCGACGCGTCGGAAGCCTTCTCTCCCCCTCTCTTTCTCTCTCTGCGTCTCCTGCTCTCGCTGACTGTGTGAGTATGTGTGACCACAGCTGACGCTAAAGGCGGGGTGCGCTCGCTGCCTCCGCCATACTGATGCATTCAGCGTGAGTGATT
>NW_026267138.1:2645240-2649629 GCF_000697945.3 Frankliniella occidentalis | reverse complement strand
AAAAGGGCGCTCACAAATGCATTTTGCCATTCGCAAAAAATTTGACCATTTCCATTCTGAGTGTGATGGTGCTGCAGACCGCGACGGCCCTGCGATCTGGGGTGGCGGAGGGGTGGACAGAACCACCTGAACCCTACCGCTGCTGCCGCTGCTGTTGGTGACAGTGAATGTCTCGGCGTCTAATGCGATTATGATTCTCATTAGCCGCGGTAAGAATTGTGATTTACGGCTGCGGGACCCTCGTCCTGGAGCCGGGCCAGCGGTGCGTGATTTGTGCCGACACCTGCATGGGGCCTGCCCCGGCAGCCGCACCTCCGGCAGGACCGGGCAGGACGTTGCGTTTGCAGCGTATATATACCGTGCCAGTCTGTCTTTGTAGCGAGTGCGCCACCAATTGCTCCTTTTCTTAGTATCTCTATAGAAACAAAACGAGGTTTATTCTGCGCAAGAGAGAGCGAAATGCACTCGCTCGCCTTGTGGGTGTGTTACCTCTGCGAGTCATCTCTTTTTATTTTGCAAACCCCCCTCTTTATACCGCGACAAATTTGCCTGACAATAAGTTTGCCCACGCACCTTCACGCGCGCGCAGTGCTGTACACCGTGAAGAGGAAGCTAAAAAAAGGAGATGAGGGAAACCTTTTTGCGAAAATAATGGAAACTGTCCTTTTCAAGCTTGCGAAAGCAGGCAGCAGGCGGTCCGTCTCCCACCCGCGGAGAAGGAGGCTTTGTTTTTCACTTGATGGAATCTCATCAGGCTAATACCACCCACAGCTCTCCGGTGCCCCGTCCATCCGGACAACAACAAAGGGCCCGGCGTTTATGGGGACAAAGCGCGGAGTGAAGAGATGATAAATGCTCTCTTAATTCTATTTAAAATAACTCTCGCTACCCCTTGGCGTTCTTGAGGGAAGGAAAGAGAAGGAGAGGGAGAGTTCGTCAAAGTGAGAGAGGATCTGTTATTATTTTCTAGAGGATGTGTGTTCTGCTACCTTCAGCCCCGGAGCTGAGGCTGGTTTTGATGTACTCGATATAGGCGAGCGCCCCTCGACAATGACCAAGTAAAATATGCGTTTAATTCAGTCCCTCAAAGCCCGCGATGAAAAATTGAGGAGTGTAGAGAAGAATCTGATTGTGTCGGACGTGTTGTGGGCAGTAGGCGGTTGGCGGGGAGGGAAGGGGCTGCCGGGGCGTGGCTGCTGGACGGGCATGACGGATCGCTTTTTGCCGGCTGCAAGGAGATGGGGTGTCAGAGTGGTCACGCAGGGGGATTACGAGACTATGGGAGGATGGAGGGGGAATGAAAAGGAGCAAGAGAGAGAGAGAGAGAGAGAGAGAGAGAGAGAGAGGAAGGGAGGTGGGATGTCAGGGCGAGCAGGGCCTGGCGCTGCTTGTTGGCCTGCAGCAAAGGGGGCCCCAGTATCAACATATCGCAGCGCTCCGGCAGATGGGCCCCGCTAAACAAACTGCCTGCAGCCGGTTAGGGCATGGCAGGGGGGATCCTGCTACTGGCCAAGGGGGATCGCAAAGGCTTGCCGGCCAGGGAAAAGAAATACCGGGGTGGAGCGAATATACTGTTTGACCGTTAAGTGCGGGCTCTCGCGAGATACCCTGTAATGTCCGTCCATTTAATCCCCGGGGTATTAGGTCGCACCTTTGTCTCCCCCTTCCCTCTACCGTATACTGCCGCCCCTCGTCTTTTCCTCCTATCTTCTCTCTCTCTCTCTCTCTCTCATCTCCTTCTTGCGGCTTGAGTATCGCTCTCGCTTCCTCGAGTTTCCAGAGGTGCCGTGGCGCGTTCCGCTGCAGTTCCGGTCGCCAATCAGCCCCCCCCCCCCTGCTCCCCTCCTTTCTACCCTCTTCCCTTCTTCCCCTCCAATCCGATGATCTGCCGGCGATGACGTCATGTTCGGATTCCCTCCCCCGAGCAGCGTGCTTAATGACTTGTGCCTTACAAGCCGAGCGTGAAACGGAACAATGGCAGTGAGGGCACACATTCTCTCTCTCTCTCTCTCTCCTTTACACACACACACACACACACACACACACACACACACACACCGCCCCTGACGCACACACCCATGGCTTGTCGCATGGAGTGATGGATTCAGCTAACTCATCGCAGTCACGCGGAAGGTTTCCCGCGGTCGGTCTGCGAGGCTGTTCCCGGTTATCGACGTCAGCCTGTAGGTTGCGCTTTACACGGGCTCAGAGACACTGCCGAGCTTTGAAAGGGCAGTTTCAGTCCCCTGTCTCACGGTATCGTTCACGCTGTAAACTGTCCTTCAAGTTGGCCATAATGGGGCTATACCCCGAACCTTTACTTTATACGTGTACCAAAATGATGAAGGCACTTCTGCTGCTCATCAAAAATTCTAGAGCGATTATTCTGTGGGCCTACTTATAGCGTGGTTTGATTTCCTCGCTCTATAGAGCGACGAGGAATATATCACTCTATTTGACCAATGATTGGGGAACCTCGCTCCTTTGGAGTGCGGATTCCTAAGATTATCATCCCTACTTATTTGAGTATGAGATTGCTTGGAAAAGGTGGTTTGTAAATGATCACTGTTGTGGAGCAAAGAGAAAAATATCGCACTTTTTAGGTGAGCTATCTTATTTTAGTATTTACAATGCACAGGTGAAAAAAGAGTCAAATCCTTCCGGTAGTAAGAAAAAGTTTTCTTGAGACGACAGTACGTGACGTTTGATTTTGTGCATGCAAAGCACTACGTCGCGCAGGAGGATTCGATGTTTCGGCTTTTTGCCTAGAGGGGGATCCTGGCGGCGTGGCGGCAACTTTCTCATCCAATTTTATGTTTACGTTTCGCGAAAGGAAATGCACTCTTACGCAGTGCGCGCAGGCCTGCGGCGTGGAGGACGCAGAGGAGAAAGGGAGAGGAAGAGGGAGATTGTCGCGATATAAAGGATGCTTTTTTTTTTCTTGGGGTAAAGCTGTTGGCTTTTTGCCTCTCTTTCTCTTCGTATTTTTTTCTAAATCGTCTATTTGTTTATTTCCGTGGCTCCAAATTATTTCTTTTCGTGTTTTGTCCTTGTGCTGCGCCTTGTTTCGATTCCGTCAAACTTTTACATTAGCGATGCTTCACCGTTGCGGCGCGCCGCTCCACGCCACGCGGAGAGAAGTTGGCCCCGCCGCCCCAGATTTAACTTTGCCCGCACATGTCTTTGCCAGGAAACTAATCAGAACAGGGTGCTCTTCTCCCTTTGCGTTTTCTCTCCCTCCCTCCTGATCTCTCTCTCTCTCTCTCTGTCTGACTATCTCTCTCTTGTCGCTCCAATCATTTCAGCAGGCTCGTTTGCCGCCGCTTTACTCGTCCCCGCACCTTTAACGCGCGACGAGGTTGTTGGGGTTGTCTGCCCTCACTAAATTCCTCGTCGATTTATGAGAAACGCATTTGATGAGCGCGCGCCTGGCGCGCTCCGGGCTGTAAAAGCAAGGGGGGACTTTTGCCCTGTTAGCGAGAGAGAACGGGGAGGGAGGGGAGACGACTGCGTTGAGTCTGCAGAGACAAAGGAAGCGATACGGGCATTTGTCCTAAAACGGCGGCAGTGGACGTTCGGTTTGATAACGTTGTAAAGTCCCGCTAATCACGAAAGGGAGAGGTTCCGCCTGGAGCGGGCAGTGTCGTGTTCGCGATTGGAACGAGTGAGAGAGAAGGCCGGAAAAGCGAAGGGAGGGGGTAGAGAGAGAGGGAGAGAGAGAAAGAGAGGGAGGGAGAGAGAGAGATAGGGTAGTAAATGGAGAGCGATCGGTGAGCGAGAAAGGGGAGAAGCAGAGAGGGGTGATGGACGGAGAGATCATTCGGGGAAGGTCAAGGGGGGTCAGTCCGGTTGAGGGTTTTATGACGGCGGCCTTAAATATCACTTCCCAGCTCGCAAGAGCGATTCCACTGACCTCGCCGTGCCGCCCGCCCGGCCCGCCCGGCCCGCCTCTCACCAGTCGATCACAAACATGACTCGGTCCAGAGAATCACTCTCGGACAGTTCGAGCTGTAAAATAAAAGCGAGCCAGACGGATAAGAAAAATGTACCGGAAACGTGAGAGAAAATGTCGAGGAGAAAGAAAATGTCTCTGGTCCTGGGGTGCAGGGCCGGTCGAGGGGGACGTGCGGGCGTGCGCAGGCGGGGCTGGTCGGGTACAACATAATCGCTGGGGAGCGCGGGGGCGACATGGCGTATTCATGATGCAACGCCCCCGGGCTGTGCCCGCCCCGCCCCGCCCCGCCGCACCATGCCGCGCCACGCCCCACCACGCTCCGGCCGGGTGGCTGGACGCACCATGGCCAGCCGGCTCCCACCTGAGGGGCTGCCGGCGGCCGGGCCCGGGGTGCGGGCTAACGACCCTAAACCCCTCCCTCCCTCGCTCCCCCC